>NC_081239.1:6840495-7190495 GCF_902713425.1 Acipenser ruthenus | reverse complement strand
AGTGACAGTCATGAAGTGCTGCAGTAATTCAGAGTATAAAGTAATGTAGTGACAGTCATGAAGTGCTGCAGTAATTCAGAGTATAAAGTAATGTAGTGACAGTCATGAAGTGCTGCAGTAATTCAGAGTATAAAGTAATGTGCTGACAGTGATGAAGTGCTGCAGTAATTCAGAGTATAAAGTAATGTGCTGACAGTGATGAAGTGCTGCAGTAATTCAGAGTATAAAGTAATGTGCTGACAGTGATGAAGTGCTGCAGTAATTCAGAGTATAAAGTAATGTGCTGACAGTGATGATTTGCTGCAGTAATTCAGAGTATAAAGTAATGTAGTGACAGTGATGAAGTGCTGCAGTATTTCAGAGTATAAAGTAATGTAGTGACAGTCATGAAGTGCTGCAGTAATTCAGAGTATAAAGTAATGTAGTGACAGTCATGAAGTGCTGCAGTAATTCAGAGTATAAAGTAATGTAGTGACAGTCATGAAGTGCTGCAGTAATTCAGAGTAAAAAGGAATGTGCTGACTGTGATGAAGTGCTGCAGTAATTCAGAGTATAAAGTAATGTAGTGACAGTCATGAAGTGCTGCAGTAATTCAGAGTATAAAGTAATGTGCTGACAGTGATGAAGTGCTGCACTAATTCAGAGTATAAAGTAATGTGCTGACAGTCATGAAGTGCTGCAGTAATTCAGAGTATAAAGTAATGTGCTGACAGTGATGAAGTGCTGCAGTAATTCAGAGTAAAAAGGAATGTGCTGACTGTGATGAAGTGCTGCAGTAATTCAGAGTATAAAGTAATGTGCTGACAGTGATGAAGTGCTGCAGTAATTCAGAGTATAAATTAATGTAGTGACAGTCATGAAGTGCTGCAGTAATTCAGAGTATAAAGTAATGTGCTGACAGTCATGAAGTGCTGCAGTAATTCAGAGTATAAAGTAATGTAGTGACAGTCATGAAGTGCTGCAGTAATTCAGAGTATAAAGTAATGTAGTGACAGTCATGAAGTGCTGCAGTAATTCAGAGTATAAAGTAATGTGTTGACAGTCATGAAGTGCTGCAGTAATTCAGAGTATAAAGTAATGTAGTGACAGTCATGAAGTGCTGCAGTAATTCAGAGTATAAAGTAATGTAGTGACAGTCATGAAGTGCTGCAGTAATTCAGAGTATAAAGTAATGTAGTGACAGTCATGAAGTGCTGCAGTAATTCAGAGTATAAAGTAATGTAGTGACAGTCATGAAGTGCTGCAGTAATTCAGAGTATAAAGTAATGTAGTGACAGTCATGAAGTGCTGCAGTAATTCAGAGCATAAAGTAATGTAGTGACAGTCATGAAGTGCTGCAGTAATTCAGAGCATAAAGTAATGTGCTGACAGTCATGAAGTGCTGCAGTAATTCAGAGTATAAAGTAATGTGACAGTCATGAAGTGCTGCAGTAATTCAGAGTATAAAGTAATGTGCTGACAGTCATGAAGTGCTGCAGTAATTCAGAGTATAAAGTAATGTAGTGACAGTCATGAAGTGCTGCACTAATTCAGAGTAAAAAGGAATGTGCTGACTGTGATGAAGTGCTGCAGTAATTCAGAGTATAAAGTAATGTGCTGACAGTGATGAAGTGCTGCAGTAATTCAGAGTATAAATTAATGTAGTGACAGTCATGAAGTGCTGCAGTAATTCAGAGTATAAAGTAATGTGCTGACAGTCATGAAGTGCTGCAGTAATTCAGAGTATAAAGTAATGTAGTGACAGTCATGAAGTGCTGCAGTAATTCAGAGTATAAAGTAATGTAGTGACAGTCATGAAGTGCTGCAGTAATTCAGAGTATAAAGTAATGTAGTGACAGTCATGAAGTGCTGCAGTAATTCAGAGTATAAAGTAATGTAGTGACAGTCATGAAGTGCTGCAGTAATTCAGAGTATAAAGTAATGTAGTGACAGTCATGAAGTGCTGCAGTAATTCAGAGTATAAAGTAATGTGCTGACAGTCATGAAGTGCTGCAGTAATTCAGGGTATAAAGTAATGTAGTGACAGTCATGAAGTGCTGCAGTAATTCAGAGTATAAAGTAATGTAGTGACAGTCATGAAGTGCTGCAGTAATTCAGAGTATAAAGTAATGTAGTGACAGTCATGAAGTGCTGCAGTAATTCAGAGTATAAAGTAATGTAGTGACAGTCATGAAGTGCTGCAGTAATTCAGAGTATAAAGTAATGTAGTGACAGTCATGAAGTGCTGCAGTAATTCAGAGCATAAAGTAATGTAGTGACAGTCATGAAGTGCTGCAGTAATTCAGAGCATAAAGTAATGTGCTGACAGTCATGAAGTGCTGCAGTAATTCAGAGTATAAAGTAATGTGACAGTCATGAAGTGCTGCAGTAATTCAGAGTATAAAGTAATGTGCTGACAGTCATGAAGTGCTGCAGTAATTCAGAGTATAAAGTAATGTAGTGACAGTCATGAAGTGCTGCACTAATTCAGAGTATAAAGTAATGTGCTGACAGTCATGAAGTGCTGCAGTAATTCAGAGTATAAAGTAATGTGCTGACAGTCATGAAGTGCTGCAGTAATTCAGAGTATAAAGTAATGTGCTGACAGTCATGAAGTGCTGCAGTAATTCAGAGTATAAAGTAATGTGCTGACAGTCATGAAGTGCTGCAGTAATTCGGGTGCACTGATAAAGTTTTTCTTCTCCGATGTCGATAGTCGATGGTTCTCTGTCCATATCGGCCGATACCGATAATAATAGACAGTGCATGTAAGCTATTGTAAACTACTAGAACAAGACCCAGGGCCAAATTGAAACTGTTTTACAATTATGAATGTTAAAATGAACAGGTATTGTTTACGTGTTGCATTTACTTCAGAAAATGAATACAAAGAGATGCTTGTGATAAATGCAGCTTTTTTTTTCATGGCCGTGGCACTTTTTCATGGAATTGTCCTCATAATGTTTTTACTGATTAAAAACAAGGCTAATTGTTTAGAATGTTACTGCAATTACTGATCTGAGGACACCTGTGTGTACAGCAATAACTTGCATAGTATTGATTTGAGGCACCTCTGTGTGCAGAGCAATAACTTGCATAGTATTGATTTGAGGACACCTCTGTGTGCAGAGCAATAACTTGCATAGTATTGATTTGAGGACACCTCTGTGTGCAGAGCAATAACTTGCATAGTATTGATTTGAGGACACCTCTGTGTGCAGAGCAATAACTTGCATAGTATTGATTTGAGGACACCTCTGTGTGCAGAGCAATAACTTGCATAGTATTGATTTGAGGACACCTCTGTGTGCAGAGCAATAACTTGCATAGTATTGATTTGAGGACACCTCTGTGTGCAGAGCAATAACTTGCATAGTATTGATTTGAGGACACCTCTGTGTGCAGAGCAATAACTTGCATAGTATTGATTTGAGGACACCTCTGTGTGCAGAGCAGTAACTTGCATAGTATTGATTTGAGGCACCTCTGTGTGCAAAGCAATAACTTGCATAGTATTGATTTGAGGCACCTCTGTGTGCAGAGCAATAACTTGCATAGTATTGATTTGAGGCACCTCTGTGTGCAGAGCAATAACTTGCACAGTACTGATTTGAGGACACCTCTGTGTGCAGAGCAATAACTTGCATAGTATTGATTTGAGGCAGCTCTGTGTGCAGAGCAATAACTTGCATAGTATTGATTTGAGGCACCTCTGTGTGCAGAGCAATAACTTGCATAGTATTGATTTGAGGCAGCTCTGTGTGCAGAGCAATAACTTGCATAGTATTGATTTGAGGCACCTCTGTGTGCAGAGCAATAACTTGCATAGTATTGATTTGAGGCACCTCTGTGTGCAGAGCAATAACTTGCACAGTACTGTTCACTTAAGAAACAGTCGGAAATGAGTCATGGAAAAGAGATCTACTGAAATTAATTTAAAAGCAAGTGATCAGCCCTTTTTGATCTGTGATAATAACAGAGATTAATTGTACTGTAACGCGCATTCTTGTGCTAAACTCTTAGCCTTTCAGATACGTTTCTTTCTGTAATATTAAGCAACAATGTCACAATAATAAACAAAGCATTGCACACAATTACAATCCTGCCCAGTAACACAGTGACTGCTCTGACACACTCAGTTACAATGAGACAATACAAGGAACACAGTGACTGCTCCGATACACTCAGTTACAATGAGACAATACAAGGAACACACTGACTGCTCCGACACACTCAGTTACAATGAGACAATACAAGGAACACACTGACCGCTCCGACACACTCAGTTACAATGAGACAACACAAGGAACACACTGACTGCTCCGACACACTCAGTTACAATGAGACAATACAAGGAACACACTGACTGCTCCGACACACTCAGTTACAATGAGACAATACAAGGAACACACTGACTGCTCCGACACACTCAGTTACAATGAGACAATACAAGGAACACACTGACTGCTCCGACACACTCAGTTACAATGAGACAATACAAGGAACACACTGACTGCTCCGACACACTCAGTTACAATGAGACAATACAAGGAACACACTGACTGCTCCGACACACTCAGTTACAATGAGACAATACAAGGAACACATTGACTGCTCCGACACACTCAGTTACAATGAGACAATACAAGGAACACACTGACTGCTCCGACACACTCAGTTACAATGAGACAATACAAGGAACACAGTGACTGCTCTGACACACTCAGTTACAATGAGACAATACAAGGAACACACTGCCTGCTCTGACACACTCAGTTACAATGAGACAATATAAGCCGAGCATGAAGCTGATTGAAGTGTAATGAATAGAGAGAGAGACACTTACTTCAGGTCTTGTCAGTGGGATGTGCAGCACGGCTCTAGTGCTCCAGTCACTCGCTCTGACCGTCTCCTCAGTGAAGGTGTCCTTTCTTCTCTTCAGATCTGAAAATGTGTTTGTTTAGTTCAAGGAGAACAAAGTTTTTTTTTTTACATGTATTATTTGCTTTGGTTCACTTTCACAGATGTATACTGTACTATGAGATTACAAGAATACAGATTAAGATACTGTGAAAGGAGTCGTTCAAGAGGAGGGGGCAATTTCACCCCCCAGGTGATCAAGGAAGTGCAGCACTATCTGAAAGCAAGGCTTGTAAACCCATATTGTAACCTCGTGTAGTACCAGATATCCTGCATCAAAATAAAAACGAGTTTCTTTCAGGTAGCAATATTAAAAACCCTGTGTGACGCTCCACAGCACGAGTTTGGAACTGAGGTCTACCTCAGTGTTTTAAATGATACCAGCAGAATAAAACTAGCAAAGGCAACAAAGATACACTTCATTAAGAGAATGTTTAAACATGATTTCAAACACATTAAGAAGGACAGAAAGCCGGTTTCCATGTGTGTTCATGCAAGTGTGAAAATGGCAGTCACTGTATGAACGTTTTGGAATGCGCTGCTTTTACAATCATTACGGCACACGTGCACGCACTCCACTCAGTGAAATAATAATTGTTTGATACTGAAAATATATTTGATCTCGTTTATATATAATAAAAAAAACTTCCCCGATTGCTAGCTTCTAAGTTCCACGCGGTCTCACGAATAGAAAAAAACAAAACAAAACATGCACGACAAAAATAGCCAGACCGCCAAAGACAATATTTACTCGCTAGATGTTTTCAACACGAGCTCAATCTGTCTGCAAACCCGCCACTCGAGCAGCACTGAGCCCGCGGCACGGAGACTGCAACTGAGGAGATATGAATAAAAACAAACACGCCGCTTCACAAATACAACACACACACACACACAAAAACAACGCGCTCCTACCACACTACAACCCGGACCTTTCAAAATAATACAATATAACAGCGCTCTGTAGTTTATAAACACATTGTAGAGCTCCATGCAGACTCTCTCACCTCCTCTCTGCTCTCCCTCAGTGTCTGAACGGATAAAACAACGCGCTCCTACCACACTACAACCCGGACCTTTCAAAATAATACAATATAACAGCGCTCTGTAGTTTATAAACACATTGTAGAGCTCCATGCAGACTCTCTCACCTCCTCTCTGCTCTCCCTCAGTGTCTGAACGGATAAAACAACGCGCTCCTACCACACTACAACCCGGACCTTTCAAAATAATACAATATAACAGCGCTCTGTAGTTTATAAACACATTGTAGAGCTCCATGCAGACTCTCTCACCTCCTCTCTGCTCTCCCTCAGTGTCTGAACGGATAAAACAACGCGCTCCTACCACACTACAACCCGGACCTTTCAAAATAATACAATATAACAGCGCTCTGTAGTTTATAAACACACTGTAGAGCTCCATGCAGACTCTCTCACCTCCTCTCTGCTCTCCCTCAGTGTCTGAACGGATAAAACAACGCGCTCCTACCACACTACAACCCGGACCTTTCAAAATAATACAATATAACAGCGCTCTGTAGTTTATAAACACATTGTAGAGCTCCATGCAGACTCTCTCACCTCCTCTCTGCTCTCCCTCAGTGTCTGAACGGATAAAACAACGCGCTCCTACCACACTACAACCCGGACCTTTCAAAATAATACAATATAACAGCGCTCTGTAGTTTATAAACACATTGTAGAGCTCCATGCAGACTCTCTCACCTCCTCTCTGCTCTCCCTCAGTGTCTGAACGGATAAAACAACGCGCTCCTACCACACTACAACCCGGACCTTTCAAAATAATACAATATAACAGCGCTCTGTAGTTTATAAACACATTGTAGAGCTCCATGCAGACTCTCTCACCTCCTCTCTGCTCTCCCTCAGTGTCTGAACGGATAAAACAACGCGCTCCTACCACACTACAACCCGGACCTTTCAAAATAATACAATATAACAGCGCTCTGTAGTTTATAAACACATTGTAGAGCTCCATGCAGACTCACTCACCTCCTCTCTGCTCTCCCTCAGTGTCTGAACGGGTCTGTCTCCCACAGGACGAGGAATATACCAATCACAAAATACAAACCGATCAGCGCGGTCTGACAATTCATCTAATATGGACCGCAGAGGGAATTGTGATACCGGGGATCTTTTAATAAAAAATGAATATGACTTTCAATTTTAACATCATAATCGAGCTGTTTGTAGCTCTATATTTTCCCCAGTGAATACAATTTGAATTCAGGTAACCCCTCCCCCATGCCGGAGTTGGTATAGTCCTTTCTCTATCAGGCGGCCGCAGCGTCGATGCTGCGAGTTTCACGCAGATATATAATCTGTGTTTCGTGTAATTATATTGATATTTCCCGTCCTCTTCTTCCGAATGAGATGTTCAAACACTAACGCGATACCCCTGATAATGTTTTTAGAAGTATATCAGGTTAATTCAAGTTGAGCTCCGTTGTCACAAACAGATCCACAATGGCGCAGGCATGCTCGCAGTTTCATAGCTTTCTCTTCGCTAGTCTTGCAGGTTCAGGGCGTGTGAACTTGTTTTTGGTAAATACAGCACAGGGTCGCAGAAAGGTCATTCTTTACGAGTAAACTTCCAGACAGTAACCTCTGCTATTTCTACCCCATGCTTTTATTTAGTTTCTCTTAAACTGTATTCTTGTGTCCTATTCTTTATCCAGGACAGTATTCCTCCCTGCTGTCCAGCGGCACAGATTTAGAATCTTCCTCAGACTGCGCTGCGAACTAAACCAGGCAACAGAGCCGCGTCCACAGCAGCAGAAGAGTCACCAGCAATGAGACACGCCAAGGAGTGCGCTGCTCTGTGAGACTCGAGGGGACGCGTTATCAAAGCGCTTCCTCCAGGCTTTAATTAACTGCTATTGATTTAAAAAAGGACAAGACATCATGTTAATGTTACAACATGAAAAACTAAACACACTGAGAGCGCTGAAGAGGGCTTGAAATACAGTGTATTACTCAGCTGTGTGGTTCTAGTTTTGTAAAATGAACAGGTGGTTTACCTCTTTAAAATAAATAGGAGTTAATTAAAGACTGGCGTAAAAGCTTTGAAAAGATGTCCTGAGGTGTCTTATTGTGATTAAAAAGCGTCCCATTCCACAAGAAAAACCTGAGAGGCGTTAGAAAACTAAAGCTCTTTGAATGAAATGCTTTTTATTATATGAATAACTACCCAGTGAAGTGACAGAGCAGGTTAATAAACTAAATGTATTAAATGAATAAAGAAATCAGATCATATAGGTCAGAGAGTGAGAGGTTTGGATTAAACAGTCCAGTTACAGTATTTTTAAAATGTTTGAGTAGTTTAACTGCTTATGACTGCGCAGATTGGAAACAAAGGTAAATATTCTCATACAATACTCTGCATTTATATTACTGCGCCCAACAGTACTTTCTGTAAAGCTGTATTTGGATCTGTAGTTGTTGTCCCCGGTCTGTACCAAGGGTATTCATTCAGGAGAAGCAACACAAGTGAAGGTGAATAAGCAGCCTACAGAATGTGTGCATTGCAGAAAGCGTTTATTATTAAAACATGACGCAACATCTCTCAGGTTTTATTAACAACACCAATATTCTATTTGAGCGGCGTTAGCTTGTAGCCCTTCAAAAGTTACAAACGTCAAATTTGCAATGCTTCAATGTATCCAGTAGGTGGCACCTAAAGACTGTTCAGCTTTTACATTGTACAGTTTAGACTGCATTGCTTGATAATGTACATTCCTCCTTGAATGAGTTCAGTAAAAAGGGGCGGGCCTAGATATTTCAAACAGAATTACTGATATTTTTGTGATACAATACACACATAAAAACAATGTGCTCCACAATATAAAGCATTCTTTAATTCTTAGTTTAAACTGCTGCATAATAAAGTGAATGTGCACAAACATCTGTGTTTAGTGTTTAAGTCTTCTAATAATTAGATTATAATGTTTAACCCATTTATCTTTTTAAATGATACCTTCAATCTTCTACTGTGCTACTAATGGGAAAATGTAAAAAAAGTTGATGGCTGATCAAAACAAAATCTTTGTTGTTTTGTGAAATGTAATTTCCTCTCATCAAAAAAATGTAACCTAAGAATCTTCCTGTTTCTTTTCTTTGTAAATCACCTCCTCACCCAGTTCATTGCTCTGTGTGTGTAATCTCCATGCCTGAATGGTAATGACTAGAGTTAAATCACCTCCTCACCCAGTTCATTGCTCTGTGTGTGTAATCTCCATGCCTGCAATGGTAATGACTAGAGTTAAATCACCTCCTCACCCAGTTCATTGCTCTGTGTGTGTAATCTCCATGCCTGCAATGGTAATGACTAGAGTTCAATCACCTCCTCACCCAGTTCATTGCTCTGTGTGTGTAATCTCCATGCCTGCAATGGTAATGACTAGAGTTCAATCACCTCCTCACCCAGTTCATTGCTCTGTGTGTGTAATCTCCATGCCTGAATGGTAATGACTAGAGTTAAATCACCTCCTCACCCAGTTCATTGCTCTGTGTGTGTAATCTCCATGCCTGCAATGGTAATGACTAGAGTTCAATCACCTCCTCACCCAGTTCATTGCTCTGTGTGTGTAATCTCCATGCCTGCAATGGTAATGACTAGAGTTCAATCACCTCCTCACCCAGTTCATTGCTCTGTGTGTGTAATCTCCATGCCTGCAATGGTAATGACTAGAGTTAAATCACCTCCTCACCCAGTTCATTGCTCTGTGTGTGTAATCTCCATGCCTGCAATGGTAATGACTAGAGTTAAATCACCTCCTCACCCAGTTCATTGCTCTGTGTGTGTGTAATCTCCATGCCTGCAATGGTAATGACTAGAGTTAAATCACCTCCTCACCCAGTTCATTGCTCTGTGTGTGTAATCTCCTTGCCTGCAATGGTAATGACTAGAGTTAAATCACCTCCTCACCCAGTTCATTTCTCTGTGTGTGTAATCTCCATGCCTGCAATGGTAATGACTAGAGTTCAATCACCTCCTCACCCAGTTCATTGCTCTGTGTGTGTAATCTCCATGCCTGCAATGGTAATGACTAGAGTTCAATCACCTCCTCACCCAGTTCATTGCTCTGTGTGTGTAATCTCCATGCCTGCAATGGTAATGACTAGAGTTCAATCCCCTCCTCACCCAGTTCATTGCTCTGTGTGTGTAATCTCCATGCCTGCAATGGTAATGACTAGAGTTCAATCACCTCCTCACCCAGTTCATTGCTCTGTGTGTGTAATCTCCATGCCTGCAATGGTAATGACTAGAGTTCAATCACCTCCTCACCCAGTTCATTGCTCTGTGTGTGTAATCTCCATGCCTGCAATGGTAATGACTAGAGTTAAATCACCTCCTCACTCAGTTCATTGCTCTGTGTGTGTAATCTCCATGCCTGCAATGGTAATGACTAGAGTTCAATCACCTCCTCACCCAGTTCATTGCTCTGTGTGTGTAATCTCCATGCCTGCAATGGTAATGACTAGAGTTAAATCACCTCCTCACCCAGTTCATTGCTCTGTGTGTGTAATCTCCATGTCTGCAATGGTAATGACTAGAGTTAAATCACCTCCTCTCCCAGTTCATTGCTCTGTGTGTGTAATCTCCATGCCTGCAATGGTAATGACTAGAGTTCAATCACCTCCTCACCCAGTTCATTGCTCTGTGTGTGTAATCTCCATGCCTGCAATGGTAATGACTAGAGTTAAATCACCTCCTCACCCAGTTCATTGCTCTGTGTGTATAATCTCCATGCCTGCAATGGTAATGACTAGAGTTCAATCACCTCCTCACCCAGTTCATTGCTCTGTGTGTGTAATCTCCATGCCTGCAATGGTAATGACTAGAGTTCAATCACCTCCTCACCCAGTTCATTGCTCTGTGTGTGTAATCTCCATGCCTCCAATGGTAATGACTAGAGTTCAATCACCTCCTCACACAGTTCATTGCTCTGTGTGTGTAATCTCCATGCCTGCAATGGTAATGACTAGAGTTCAATCACCTCCTCACCCAGTTCATTGCTCTGTGTGTGTAATCTCCATGCCTGCAATGGTAATGACTAGAGTTAAATCCTAGGGGTCAGATGTATACCCTTTTTATTTTCTTTTATTTAAAATATATTCCGATGCTGCAGTCTTTTTAATGTGCCCATCAGAACACACTTCTGCTTTTCTGCAGTCAGCTCAGCTCTGTGTTCATTTCTGAGCAGGAAATACGTGTCTGTGGTTAGTGAGAGGAAGTGAAGGCAGGCAGGGTTTAAATTGAGCCTAAATACTGGAATGCAGCCCTGCACCCCCTGTTAAACTGCCAAGAAGGGATTCTGAAAAGGGGAGATTGAGCTGAGCAGCTTGATACCAAAACATGCCATCAATCATCTTTAGATGAGGGGTTCTGCTCTGCTCCTTAGAAAATAATTAAACAAAGATCTGTTATAAAGCTATGGTGTAATGAAAAACAATTCATGTGAAAATCTAAGGGTAACATTGAAGCAGGGTTTCACTCTAACTATTCTCCTGTTGAATGCAAACCTACAAGTGTGGTGTTCTGTGTGTCTCTGCTCTGGGGGCTCTTGCCATCCATCCTCAAAGGCTCAGCCACTGTAGAGCCTCACCCCTCTGAGGGAGACTCCCTGCTGGGACAGAGGGGGACCCCCTGGACAAACAGTCACTTCAATCCAGCCTGAAGCTGCCCCTGCCTCGTGCATCATTGCAGGCAGCCTCCAAAAGAGATGTCACAGACTGGCTGGGCAGTGAGACATGGTTCCAGTGGCAGAGTGGGGGAGCTCACAGGTAGCTCACATTACCACTGCTCATGCTATCCCAGCTCTCTGGATTAAAAACCTCCAGTGATGCCAACCCAGCAGCTTCATGAGCACCAAAATAAAAGTGTAGAAATATAAACTGAATGTTTATTTTAGTATCAAGGCCTTTGCATAATGAGGAAGTTTCAATGTTGTGATGGCCTTTGTTTAACTGTCCCTGCAAGTACTTCCCCTCTCCAATGTCAAGATGACTTGTGTCTGTCAGCACAAGCACAGCAGTGATGCTCTTTTCAGGCTCTTCTATCTGGCCCTACCCCTGTTCATTCTTTAACATGTATTATCCCTGCTGGGGATGCACATCCTTGTCTAAATCTTGATGATCTGAACTCCTCTGTTATCCAAGCAGCCCCTTGTTAACCTGTCTTGTTGTGTGCTGTGCTCTTCTGCCCTGTTGTCATTGAAATGTGGTATTCAGCCCTCAACCTCAGGTATTTACAGTACAGTTCAGTACTGTACAATATGTATTTAAAGATAAAGAGGTATCATATATTTTATTGGGAGTCATATAAACAATTTCACAGTTTTAATTCAGTTATCTGAACAATTTGATCATCTGAACACCCCCTGGTCCCTACTAGTTTTGTTAATAGAGATTTTACCTGGTTCATATTCATATTTCTATCTTGAAGTGCAGGTGTGGTGACACTTGGTGAGGGTGTTCTTTAGTGTATTGAGAGAACCTGAATCTGGGAATATGAAGCGATGTCTGTCTGTCACATTAACATTGTGCACATTCACTGGATGCAGGTCAGACTGATCAGATTTACTAATCTAGTATTGCAATGATTTCTTTATAGTGCATCTCCATGCATCCACAGAGCAGGTGCAGTGTGAGTGTTTATGTTACAGTGTGTCACTGTGAGGGTTTGTCTAGTTCATGTAGATGTGTGTCTCTAGTAGATGTGTGTTACTAATCTAGTATTGCAATGGTTTCTTTATAGTGCATCTCCATGCATCCACAGAGCAGGTGCAGTGTGAGTGTTTATGTTACAGTGCGTCACTGTGAGGGTTTGTCTAGTTCATGTAGATGTGTGTCTCTAGTAGATGTGTGTTACTAATCTAGTATTGCAATGGTTTCTTTATAGTGCATCTCCATGTATCCACAGAGCAGGTGCAGTGTGAGTGTTTATGTTACAGTGTGTCACTGTGAGGGGGAGGGTTTGTCTAGTTCATGTAGATGTGTGTCTCTAGTAGATGTGTGTTTCTAATCTAGTATTGCAATGATTTCTTTATAGTGCATTTCCATGCATCCACAGAGCAGGTGCAGTGTGAGTGTTTATGTCACAGTGTGTCACTGTGAGGGTTGGTCTAGTTCATGTAGATGTGTGTCTCTAGTAGATGTGTGTTACTAATCTAGTATTGCAATGATTTCTTTATAGTGCATCTCCATGCATCCACAGAGCAGGTGCAGTGTGAGTGTTTATGTTACAGTGCGTCACTGTGAGGGTTTGTCTAGTTGAAGGGCCCTGTTCACAAAGCTTTAACTTGATCTTGTAACTCATGAGATGAAGTTCTGCGTGTGAGACACTTTTCTGCAGTGCTGTTAAAGAACCCCACTGAAGTATTGAATTCATCATCTAAAGCTGTGTGAGTTCAAGCTTTCTGAATCCTCTGAGTTGCAGCATCTCTTGTCCAGGGATGTCCTGCCCCGTTCACAGGGATTGAAGACCTTAACATTAACATCTCCTCTAAATAGTAATCTAAAGTGTCAGTTTAATGTGTTGCCATCACTTCCTGTGCACCCTGCTGTGTGCTCATCCTCCAGCACTTCCTCTCACTCAGCCGCAGCCCCTGAAGCCCTCCTTCACTGGACTCAATGCTGTGCAGCAGCTCAGTGGCCTCTGCTGCTCTGCACACTGGAAGGGGCTCGCTCTCATGTTCTCATTTTAAAATGACAGCTTCCTAACTGCTAGGAAACATACTGTCTACCCACCCCCTCTCTCCTGCTTCATGAATTCAATGATTAACACATTGAATTGTTTAAACAAGCATTGCATTGATCAATGAGGATGATCTCATATCTCTGTGAATTGGTTCAGCCTCACTGATAAACTGCTTAGTCTGGAGAGTAAAGAAAAGTAACAGATGTATAGTTTGACATTTTAGAAATCTATACAAATATGTTGTCTATAGAATTCTATAGACTAGAAATGTGTAAAAAAAATATCTTGACTGTATATGTTACATATTGCTGCTAAATAATGTTAATGATAATGATATGCTGATACATTGAAGCTACCTTCATGTGACTAGCCTACAGTACAGAAGAGAGCATTACATAAATACATATATATGGTCAAGGCTGGTCAGCGGTGAGAATAGCAAACACAGGCAGAGCACCAGTTTTAAGTGAGTTTGCACACTTTATTTACAATAAAACAAAGATAGGCCACTGGCCCTTTAAGAAAACAAACAAAAGCCTTGCTCCACCAAGGAGCAATAACTACACATTTTAGTAGGTCTGACTATAACTATGCACAACAAACACACAATACCATGTGCTTATATAGCAATGCAGTGGCCAGGGGTTCAATCAATCAATCATTCAATCACCACCTGGCCACATGCCACACTTATATAACTAATAAAACAATTATTCACTCAAACCATTTAACAATTACACAACTAAACCTTGTGTGTGTGTGGGTGGGTGCGCACACGTGTGTGGGAAGGTTCATAGCGCTGCTGGGTCAAAAACGTCTCCACAAGGAAGGAAAGTCTGACAAATCCTACCTTGAGAACACAGGCCAAGTCCTTGTAGTGTTTAAACAGATATTAACAGATATTGTTTTTTAAAACGGACTAAAAGTGCCCAAATGTTTTGTTTGTTGTGTGTGTGTTTGTTTGTTTATGTGTGTGTGTGTGTATTGGTGCATTTCACAATCAGTTTTTCAGTAGTTCTTTTTCAGCAGCCACTTGGTTAAGAGAAGTTTTATCTTCTTAAATATAATAATGAAGTTGTTAGATTCTAAGTGTAAAAATAAATATTCCTTGAAATGAGATCATGTGGAGATGTTCTATCAGATGACAGAATCAGACATATTAGAAATAGATTTGCAGTCATTTAATAAATAGGCGTAGTGGGAGGAACCTGTATGTCTACAGCTTCAAAACGGTGAAGTGTCTACATTGAGCTCAGCTTTGAAAGTGTCTCCAGACAGAATGCAGGCTTGTGAAGTCGCTGCACTGATATGTAAGTATCATTGCTGGTGCTTTATTAAACATGCTGCTGATTATCCATCTGGTTTGGGTACAGTTAGAGTGAAATATTCTGGGTTTGGAGACTTGATCGTAATTTAAATTCTATATTTTGAGGTGGTGTCTTGTGTTAATGAGTATTGTGAAACATACTGTATGCATGGTGAAGCAGGGAAGTACATGGTAAAAGCAGAGTGTGCAAGCCAGGTAAATGACAGAGAGTATTGTGAAACACACTGTATGCATGGTAAAGCAAGGAAGTACATGGTAAAAGCAGAGTGTGCAAGCCAGGTAAATGACAGAGAGTATTGTGAAACACACTGTATGCATGGTAAAGCAGGGAAGTGTTTCATGGTAAAAGCAGAGTGTGCAAGCCAGGTAAATGACAGAGAGTATTGTGAAACACACTGTATGCATGGTGAAGCAGGGAAGAGTTTCATGGTAAAAGCAGAGTGTGCAAGCCAGGTAAATGACAGAGAGTATTGTGAAACACACTGTACGCATGGTGAAGCAGGGAAGAGTTTCATGGTAAAAGTGTAGTAAAGTGTTGAAAAGCTAGTCAATGTAAGTAAAAGAAATGGAAGTATGGAACTGCAGGATACCACATGGTACAGGACAGGGAAGTGTGCTAAAGAATAAAAACATGCATGTGCAGGATTACTACATTGATCAATGAGAAGAACCTGGAAACCAGCGGGCTTGTATTTTATTCATTTTATATATATATATATATATATTTAAAATAGTGGTACAGAAAGTCCTCTCACAGTGATGTATGCTGATGCTGCTGAGGCCCTTTGACCTGGTCTGAACTGTAGCTGCAGCAGCTCACTGACACTTCCTGTTGGAACAAGGTGTTAAACTGAGCACAGGAAGCGAGCACACGAGCGCTTGATTTATTCAGTGTTATTTCTTTCTTTACCAGAATGTTATCAGCTTTAGCAACATGTGTCACATTCTATTTAAGAAATATACACTGAATTTGATATTTGCTTCACAGGCCACACAAACAATGTGGGGAGGGGGAGTTAAACAAACATTCAGCACTGCTGGGAGGTGAAATACAAACTTTACATTAGTAATGACTCGTTCACATTTAGCTCTGCTAGGAGGTGAAATACAAACTTTACATTAGTAATGACTCGTTCACATTTAGCTCTGCTAGGAGGTGAAATACAAACTTTACATTAGTAATGGCTCGTTCACATTTAGCTCTGCTAGGAGGTGAAATACAAACTTTACATTAGTAATGGCTCGTTCACATTTAGCTCTGCTAGGAGGTGAAATACAAACTTTACATTAGTAATGGCTCGTTCACATTTAGCTCTGCTAGGAGATGAAATACAAACTTTACATTAGTAATGGCTCGTTCACATTTAGCACTGCTAGGAGGTGAAATACAAGCTTTACATTAGTAATGGCTCGTTCACATTTAGCTCTGCTGGGAGGTGAAATACAAACTTTACATTAGTAATGGCTCGTTCACATTTAGCTCTGCTAGGAGGTGAAATACAAACTTTACATTAGTAATGGCTCGTTCACATTTAGCTCTGCTAGGAGGTGAAATACAAACTTTACATTAGTAATGGCTCGTTCACATTTAGCTCTGCTAGGAGGTGAAATACAAGCTTTACATTAGTAATGGCTCGTTCACATTTAGCACTGCTGGGAGATGAAATACAAACTTTACATTAGTAATGGCTCGTTCCCACAAGAGGAAAGCACTGTTTTCTATGATTAAAGTATTTATTTCATTATCCAGTGATTGTGGGTCTCCTGTGTTATTTATGGATTTCGGAGAGCTGAATGTAAAATCCTACTAATATACTTTGTATTGCTAGTTAATAATGTTGATTGCAACACCTGCCCTCCATGAATGTTTTTATGGAGTAACAGATTGTTCTGTCCCTTTTCAGTCTGTTTGATATTCATGAAGCTGCTGTGTGTATCTTTATTGTATTTTATTTTACAGGCAGACATCAGTTTATTATATAGCAGCTGATTTTTATGCAGTAAGAAATCAGTTAGAAATATTGTTAAAACTACTCCCTCACCTTTACAATCATTCACAGGGTTCTTATTGAAATGACTCAAATCTTGTGTTTGTATTATTTGGTAAGTCTGTGTTAAGATGCTTTGACTATGAGTTCAGGAGCTGCCTGTCATATACATATTTAATATAGGCTAGATTAGAGTGTCTTTATATTATTATATACACCAGCAGCAAGTACTGCACAGCAGTGTGTTACTAACAAAACAAGAGAAGGAAACCTGATCAAAAGTGTGCGATCACTAGATGGCGCTGTCTCTTACTTCTCCCTGTGTTAGCACATGTTACATGTATGTATGGCAGCACCTATAACTGATGAGCATGGTATAACAATGGTAAAAGCATTGGAAACAGCAACATGACTGTGGTGCTTGTATAAGGGTCTAGTCCCTGACTGTCTCTCTTGTGTTTTTCAGTGCTGACTGTAGTGAGCTGCTCCAGACAGTATGAAGGTAAGAGAACAGTTTACAATGTGAACACAGTTTAAAAACAGGATTTACAATTCATGGTTGAAAAGCATGAAGCTCGTTTGAGAAATGACACTTTTCATGTTAGGTGTGTGTGTTGAAAATAGGCTGTGGCAATGCAGTCACAAAGTGAAGAGACTGGTAAAGATTCTCATCCTGCTTCCTGATCATCTATAAAAAACACTTTTCTGAAATCATCTTTCCTTTTCTTCTGTCCAATATAACAATTTAACTTGGTTAAATAAAACAATGAATGACTCCATCAAACACCATTACAGTGCCATACTGTGCTCCACCTAGAGGCTGTGTGTGGTTGCTGGAAAGCTTTTGAATGAGGATATTATTTTGGCTGACTGCTGACCAGACAGAATATCTGGATGACTTTAAGAACAATAATCCTCCCACTTATCGTAAACATGTGACCTGATTCATAAAAAATACAAATAAAAAACAGTTTAACAGGACTAATCCTGCTACAGTAACTTGGACTAATTGCTGCTCGATTGGAAATTTAAACACAGACCACTTTCTATTTTCAAGGCCATAATCATATGAGAGAGATTCTGCCTGCAATGGGTCACACTGCTGCTATTCCTACTGTATCACAAGTAGAGCCTGCAATGGGTCACACTGCTGCTATTCCTACTGTATCACAAGTAGAGCCTGCAATGGGTCACACTGCTGCTATTCCTACTGTATCACAAGTAGAGCCTGCAATGGGTCACACTGCTGCTATTCCTACTGTATCACAAGTAGAGCCTGCAATGGGTCACACTGCTGCTATTCCTACTGTATCACAAGTAGAGCCTGCAATGGGTCATACTGCTGCTATTCCTACTGTATCACAAGTAGAGCCTGCAATGGGTCACACTGCTGCTATTCCTCCTGTATCACAAGCAGAGCCTGCAATGGGTCACACTGCTGCTATTCCTACTGTATCACAAGTAGAGCCTGCAATGGGTCACTCTGCTGCTATTCCTACTGTATCACAAGTAGAGCCTGCAATGGGTCACACTGCTGCTATTCCTACTGTATCACAAGTAGAGCCTGCAATGGGTCACACTGCTGCTATTCCTACTGTATCACAAGTAGAGCCTGCAATGGGTCACACTGCTGCTATTCCTGCTGTATCACAAGTAGAGCCTGCAATGGGTCACACTGCTGCTATTCCTCCTGTATCACAAGTAGAGCCTGCAATGGATCACACTGCTGCTATTCCTACTGTATCACAAGTAGAGCCTGCAATGGGTCACACTGCTGCTATTCCTACTGTATCACAAGTAGAGCCTGCAATGGGTCATACTGCTGCTATTCCTACTGTATCACAAGTAGAGCCTGCAATGGGTCACACTGCTGCTATTCCTCCTGTATCACAAGCAGAGCCTGCAATGGGTCACACTGCTGCTATTCCTACTGTATCACAAGTAGAGCCTGCAATGGGTCACTCTGCTGCTATTCCTACTGTATCACAAGTAGAGCCTGCAATGGGTCACACTGCTGCTATTCCTACTGTATCACAAGTAGAGCCTGCAATGGGTCACACTGCTGCTATTCCTACTGTATCACAAGTAGAGCCTGCAATGGGTCACACTGCTGCTATTCCTGCTGTATCACAAGTAGAGCCTGCAATGGGTCACACTGCTGCTATTCCTCCTGTATCACAAGTAGAGCCTGCAATGGATCACACTGCTGCTATTCCTACTGTATCACAAGTAGAGCCTGCAATGGGTCACTCTGCTGCTATTCCTCCTGTATTACAATTAGAGCCTGCAATGGGTCACACTGCTGCTATTCCTACTGTATCACTGCAGAGATGCTGCTGGGAGGCTGGAATCTCTCTCCTAACTGATTGTAAGGGAATGTGTCCTAATCCTATCCTGTTGTCTGTTTCAGAGGGCTGTCCCAAGGCTGTCCTGACCCTGCAGCCTGCCTGGTCACAGATATTCACAGGAGAGACAGTCACTCTGAGCTGTGAGGTGGAGGGGGGCTCTGCTGACTGGAGTTTTAAACAGAACAGAGATGGACGTGAAGAGGCATGGTGCAGTGATCAGTACACGAGTAGATATGGGGACAGCTGCACAATCAGTACAGCTCGGCATCACCACAGTGGAGTGTACTGGTGTGAGTATGCATCAGGACAGGAGCGCAGTAATGCTGTCAACCTAACTGTGTCCAGTAAGTCATTTACATTCTAGATAATGTTCAGACCCTGTTGAATAATCCTGCACTCGGATTGGCTGAGAGGGTATTGTAAACTAATGATCAGCTTGCTGATTTGAGTAAAGCTGTCTCTGGATCTCCGTATTGAAATAGGTTTCAAATGACTGAATAGCAAACCTAGGACTATGCAATCTGAGAATAGCTAGGGACATTTCCACTTGGGGGAAAAATAGTTTCCTATAATATTATTTTCTCCACCCTGTAGGGATATAGCTCATGATAGGTAATAATACATTATAACATGATGAGATTTAAAAAAAAAAAGAAGCATTACACACGTTTGTGTGTAAAACTGCAGACTCCTCAATCCTGACCCGTCTCTCAGCCCTGCTGATCTGAACTCTTTCTGTCTTTTCAGATCAATGGGTGATCCTGCAGACTCCTCAATCCTGACCCGTCTCTCAGCCCTGCTGATCTGAACTCTTTCTGTCTTTTCAGATGAACGAGTGATCCTGCAGACTCCCCCCCAGCCTGTGTTTGAGGGAGACACTCTGACTCTGAGGTGTCGTGTCCGCCCAGGTTTTAAAGCTGTCGGCATTGTCTTTTATAAAGATAATAAAGAGTTACAGTCCCGGGCTGACAAAGAGCGGAGTGTGGATCGTGTTTCAAAAAGTGACGAGGGGTCCTACAAGTGCAGAGCGCGGTGGAACTCCCGTTACTCTGGTGAATCAGCAGAGGTGCGGGTGTCAGTGAGAGGTACGTTCATTCTAACAGAGAGAGACCTCACCCCTTCTCTGTCTGTAATGTCTCACAGATACATTCACACTGCAGTCTATTCCAGCTGTGTTAATGTGACTCTGCAGAGGTGCGGGTGTCAGTGAGAGGTACGTTCATTCTAACAGAGAGAGTCCTCACCCCCTTCTCTGTCTGTAATGTCTCACAGATACATTCACACTGCAGTCTATTCCAGCTGTGTTAATGTGACTCTGCAGAGGTGCGGGTGTCAGTGAGAGGTATGTTCATTCTAACAGAGAGAGTCCTCACCCCCTTCTCTGTCTGTAATGTCTCACAGATACATTCACACTGGAGTCTATTCCAGCTGTGTTAATGTGACTCTGCAGAGGTGCGGGTGTCAGTAAGAGGTAGGTTCATTCTAACAGAGAGAGTCCTCACCCCTTCTCTGTCTGTAATGTCTCACAGATACATTCACACTGGAGTCTATTCCAGCTGTGTTAATGTGACTCTGCAGAGGTGCGGGTGTCAGTGAGAGGTACGTTCATTCTAACAGAGAGAGACCTCACCCCTTCTCTGTCTGTAATGTCTCACAGATACATTCACACTGCAGTCTATTCCAGCTGTGTTAATGTGACTCTGCAGAGGTGCGGGTGTCAGTGAGAGGTACGTTCATTCTAACAGAGAGAGTCCTCACCCCCTTCTCTGTCTGTAATGTCTCACAGATACATTCACACTGGAGTCTATTCCAGCTGTGTTAATGTGACTCTGCAGAGGTGCGGGTGTCAGTGAGAGGTAGGTTCATTCTAACAGAGAGAGTCCTCACCCCTTCTCTGTCTGTAATGTCTCACAGATACATTCACACTGGAGTCTATTCCAGCTGTGTTAATGTGACTCTGCAGAGGTGCGGGTGTCAGTGAGAGGTAGGTTCATTCTAACAGAGAGAGTCCTCACCCCCTTCTCTGTCTGTAATGTCTCACAGATACATTCACACTGGAGTCTATTCCAGCTGTGTTAATGTGACTCTGCAGAGGTGCGGGTGTCAGTGAGAGGTAGGTTCATTTTAACAGAGAGAGTCCTCACCCTCTTCTCTGTCTGTAATGTCTCACAGATACATTCACACTGGAGTCTATTCCAGCTGTGTTAATGTGACTCTGCAGAGGTGCGGGTGTCAGTGAGAGGTAGGTTCATTCTAACAGAGAGAGTCCTCACCCTCTTCTCTGTCTGTAATGTCTCACAGATACATTCACACTGGAGTCTATTCCAGCTGTGTTAATGTGATTGTGCAGAGGTGCAGGTGTCATTGAGAGGTAGGTTCATTCTAACAGAGAGAGTCCTCATCCTCTTCTCTGTCTGTAATGTCTCACAGATACATTCACACTGGAGTCTATTCTAGCTGTGTTAATGTGACTCTGCAGAGGTGCGGGTGTCAGTGAGAGGTAGGTTCATTCTAACAGAGAGATTCCTCACCCTCTTCTCTGTCTGTAATGTCTCACAGATACATTCACACTGGAGTCTATTCCAGATGTGTTAATGTTCTCAACACAACTCAGGTGCTGAAGTAACGGGTCCTTGCAAAGTTTTCTGATATTAAAGCTCTTCCTAGTCTGAGTATCTCTCACACTCTGAGTAGGGTAGAAACTGTAATAAAGCAGAAAGAGGCCACACCAAAGATACACTGAATGCTTGTCATGATCTAGCCTTCTCCAAAAAATATTTAATTGGTTCTGGTAGTAACAGAAATGTGCATTACCATTTTATCAGGTCCTCCCTAGACAGGGGTGTACAGATTGGATATAGGAAATTGGTCCTATACATTATTACACTGCAGATTATACCACAGAAGAGATTTTTGCCCAAACTTAATAGTTTTAAATAGAATACATACTTGTTCTATTACTGTGACAGACAATATTTTTTATTATGTTTCATTAACTTTGTTTTAAAATCTGCAATTTTATTTTTAATATTTTTATTACAAATCACAGGCAGATGCAGTGGTTGATGGCCTCCACTAGGGCACTAGCAATAGTAGCCCTTGTGCGGAAGGACATATAGAAACATGTACATCAAAAAGTTAAAACAAAACACAAGGGGTAAAAAAACAGCTACAAAACAAAAGGTGGCCAAGTTCAGGCCATGAGCTGCTCTCACACCAGGAACCTTCTCCCTAAACAAACTAACTAAACTGTGGTGGGATTAAATTCATCCCTACCATAAACACACACACAGGTTGGTTGCTCTACCTCAGGCGTGCCACAATAAATAATTTGAGTTTTATTACAGTAATACACAAAATCAATGCAGCAGCAAAGTGTCATTCAGAGTGATAATGAGTCATAATTATAAACGTCACACAGGAGCAGCAAAGCAGTTACTTGTCAGTTTCAAATTCTTCTTTCTTCAGCTCTCCCCAAACCAAACCAACTTGTGGAAGTGCAGAATTGCTTTGGGACCTGAGTGGAGAAGCAGATTTAAAGTGATACAAAGCACTTATACAGTGAAAGACAAAATCTATTAAACATTCTCAATTGGTTAAAACATTATTTTCTTATAAAATAATTTATACAGTTGCAGTTCAAGTTACTTATAAAATGTTATAGCTAACTTGAAATATGCAAATGTTCAAGAGCTGAAAACAATTAAAAAGGTCTAATTAAGAATATTCTTAGTTCAATTAAGGGTCTAGTTAAGTAATTGACACCTCAGTTGGAATGAAACCCAGCAGACACAGGGGGTCCCCAGGACCAAGTTTGAGAAGCCCTGATCTAATCCTTAGTTTTATGAGAAATGTGATTTTCTTTTCAGTCTGTATAAATTATGGTTTTGTGAAAGCTGCTTTGGCACCTGGCAATGACAATACTACAACATAAGTGACAGAGCATCACTAAATGTGACAGACACCCTGCTAAACCCAGGATACAGACTTTAACTGGGTTTGGATCCTCAGAGCCTCACTGAAAGTGACAGACACCCTGCTAAACCCAGGATACAGACTTTAACTGGGTTTGGATCCTCAGAGCCTCACTGAAAGTGACAGACACCCTGCTAAACCCAGGATACAGACTTTAACTGGGTTTGGATCCTCAGAGCCTCACTGAAAGTGACAGACACCCTGCTAAACCCAGGATACAGACTTTAACTGGGTTTGGATCCTCAGAGCCTCACTGAAAGTGACAGACACCCTGCTAAACCCAGGATACAGACTTTAACTGGGTTTGGATCCTCAGAGCCTCACTGAATGTGAAGCCACAGTGAAGGAGGAACAGAGTCTTAACCTGACCTGTGAGGTAACAGTGAACAAGCATCCTGTCTCCACTACATGGCTTTTACCCCACAGTGTTATTGATTGCTATTGTATTACACTGACCTAGCTCCCAGAGTGCCCCCAATTAATGTCTAACAATGCTGATCAGAGCTTGACTCTAATTAATATTCTACTACTCAGAGTGATGCCCACACTCACTCTGACAGACAGGAGCAGACACTGACTCTAATTCATCATCCTCTCTGTTCATTCACTCTGAGAGACAGGAGCAGACACTGGCTCTAATTCATCATCCTCTCTGTTCACTCACTCTGACAGACAGGAGCAGACACTGACTCTAATTCATCATCCTCTCTGTTCACTCACTCTGAGAGACAGGAGCAGACACTGGCTCTAATTCATCATCCTCTCTGTTCACTCACTCTGAGAGACAGGAGCAGACACTGGCTCTAATTCATCATCCTCTCTGTTCATTCACTCTGAGAGACAGGAGCAGACACTGGCTCTAATTCATCATCCTCTCTGTTCACTCACTCTGAGAGACAGGAGCAGACACTGGCTCTAATTCATCATCCTCTCTGTTCATTCACTCTGAGAGACAGGAGCAGACACTAGCTCTAATTCTGTCATCTTCTGTTTCTACAGAGCTGCCTCAGACTACACTCACCCTGGAGCCTCCATTTCCAGAGATATTCACCGGGGAGACAGTCACTCTGAGGTGTGGGGTTGAGGGGGGTTCTGCTGGCTGGAAATATCTCTGGTACAAAGACAGTGAGGACTCTCCAGTGCTCCAGACTGCTGGACGCAGTATAACTGGTGACAGCTACACAATCACTGCAGCTGCTGTGTCTGACCAGGGCCAGTACTGTTGTCGAGGACAAAGAGGAGATCAACCATGTTCCTCTCAGTGCAGTGATCCTGTTACACTGACTGTGTCAGGTGAGTTTATTAACACAGCGATCCTGTTACACTGACTGTGTCTGGTGAGTTTATTAACACAGCGATCCTGTTACACTGACTGTGTCTGGTGAGTTTATTAACACAGTGATCCTGTTACACTGACTGTGTCTGGTGAGTTTATTAACACAGCGATCCTGTTACACTGACTGTGTCTGGTGAGTTTATTAACACAGCGATCCTGTTACACTGACTGTGTCTGGTGAGTTTATTAACACAGCGATCCTGTTACACTGACTGTGTCTGGTGAGTTTATTAACGCAGCGATCCTGTTACACTGACTGTGTCTGGTGAGTTTATTAACACAGCGATCCTGTTACACTGACTGTGTCTGGTGAGTTTATTAACACAGGGATCCTGTTACACTGACTGTGTCTGGTGAGTTTATTAACACAGCGATCCTGTTACACTGACTGTGTCTGGTGAGTTTATTAACACAGCGATCCTGTTACACTGACTGTGTCTGGTGAGTTTATTAACACAGCGATCCTGTTACACGGACTGTGTCTGGTGAGTTTATTAACACAGCGATCCTGTTACACTGACTGTGTCTGGTGAGTTTATTAACGCAGCGATCCTGTTACACTGACTGTGTCTGGTGAGTTTATTAACACAGCGATCCTGTTACACTGACTGTGTCTGGTGAGTTTATTAACACAGGGATCCTGTTACACTGACTGTGTCTGGTGAGTTTATTAACACAGTGATCCTGTTACACTGACTGTGTCTGGTGAGTTTATTAACACAGCGATCCTGTTACACTGACTGTGTCTGGTGAGTTTATTAACACAGCGATCCTGTTACACTGACTGTGTCTGGTGAGTTTATTAACGCAGCGATCCTGTTACACTGACTGTGTCTGGTGAGTTTATTAACACAGCGATCCTGTTACACTGACTGTGTCTGGTGAGTTTATTAACACAGGGATCCTGTTACACTGACTGTGTCTGGTGAGTTTATTAACACAGCGATCCTGTTACACTGACTGTGTCTGGTGAGTTTATTAACACAGCGATCCTGTTACACTGACTGTGTCTGGTGAGTTTATTAACACAGCGATCCTGTTACACTGACTGTGTCTGGTGAGTTTATTAACACAGCGATCCTGTTACACTGACTGTGTCTGGTGAGTTTATTAACACAGCGATCCTGTGACACTGACTGTGTCTGGTGAGTTTATTAACACAGTGATCCTGTTACACTGACTATGTGTGGTGAGTTTATTAACACAGTGATCCTGTTACACTGACTGTGTCTGGTGAGTTTATTAACACAGCGATCCTGTTACACTGACTGTGTCTGGTGAGTTTATTAACACAGCGATCCTGTTACACTGACTGTGTCTGGTGAGTTTATTAACGCAGCGATCCTGTTACACTGACTGTGTCTGGTGAGTTTATTAACACAGCGATCCTGTTACACTGACTGTGTCTGGTGAGTTTATTAACACAGGGATCCTGTTACACTGACTGTGTCTGGTGAGTTTATTAACACAGCGATCCTGTTACACTGACTGTGTCTGGTGAGTTTATTAACACAGCGATCCTGTTACACTGACTGTGTCTGGTGAGTTTATTAACACAGCGATCCTGTTACACTGACTGTGTCTGGTGAGTTTATTAACACAGCGATCCTGTTACACTGACTGTGTCTGGTGAGTTTATTAACACAGCGATCCTGTTACACGGACTGTGTCTGGTGAGTTTATTAACACAGTGATCCTGTTACACTGACTATGTGTGGTGAGTTTATTAACACAGTGATCCTGTTACACTGACTGTGTCTGGTGAGTTTATTAACACAGCGATCCTGTTACACTGACTGTGTCTGGTGAGTTTATTAACACAGCGATCCTGTTACACTGACTGTGTCTGGTGAGTTTATTAACACAGCGATCCTGTTACACTGGCTGTGTCTGGTGAGTTTATTAACACAGTGATCCTGTTACACTGACTGTGTCTGGTGAGTTTATTAACACAGCGAACCTGTTACACTGACTGTGTCTGGTGAGTTTATTAACCCAGCTGAATACAGAGCAGTGTTCTCAATACAGACCCTGCAGAATCCATCAGTAACATTGCCCATGTTTACAACAAAAAAAAAACAGTCTGATATGCTGTTGCCGTACCTTTTAATACAATACAATATTAGATGTACCTGCTTTATTAAGAGAGTTAATAACAAACTTGGCCGTCAATGTGTTTTAATTGATGTGGGGCTGTGCTAATAATTCTGATGTCAGACATTGCTGTGGTATTAGTAATGAATATTAAAATTGCTAATTTGTATACCCCCACATTATCTGACTCGAATCCCATCTCTCTGTTAGACTTCGAAGCTGGCTTGGGAATCCTATTGTTATTGTAAGGTTATTATTATTATTATTATTATTATTATTATTATTATTATTATTATTATTATTATTATTATTATTATTATTATTATTATTATTATTATTAGGCGTCCATGCCATAGGCATATCTTTCTGTCAGAGTTGCTTGAAAACTCATGAAAATCGGACGGTTGGTAGATGCCAATGGGAAAGTGTCAGGGAAGAATAAACACATGTCGTAGGTCACATGGTTTAGCCAGAATATTGGCTTAATTGCAAAAAGTGGTTGCCTAAATGTAAAAATTCACCTTTCGAATACCACTCATTGCAGAGTGCTGAAACTGGGTATACTTGTTGAGGGATAGTCCAAGATTAACTGGTGTTCATAAGAAACTGATGGGTTGTGTGGTATGGTGGCTATGTTGGATGACATCATAATCACACTTGGATGACAACATAATCACAAACCACGAAAAAATTGGTAAAAACTTGGCTAGTGTGGTTGTCAAGAGAAGTTGCTTCAATAAGAAACATGGATGACATCATCAGCATACAAAACTGGCTAATAACTCCTTATAGAATGCAGATAGGGTCATGGGTACTATGGAACACCTACAGGAACCCATATATGCTGTATCAAAAAAATGTAATTATATGTTATAAAAATGTTATTGCCCGTGACCTTTGACTTCTCTTTAAGGCCATGGTCATGATGGAACACATATAGGAAGACATGTATGTTTTATATAAAAATGTAATTGCCAGTGACCTCTGACCTCTCCTAAAGGTCAGATAGGGAGATAAGGTCATGGTTACTGAAGAACACATACAGTAGCCCATATATTCTCTATAACAAAATGTCATTGCCTGTGACCTCTGACCTCTCCTTAAGGTCAAATGAAAAGCTGCCTTATAACTACTTACAAAGTTTAGATAACATGATTGCACAAAAACTTGTGAAACGTTGCTGTATAGTAGTACCCTATGGGAAGTAATGCCCACAATTGAATGAAGATGATTGCTCACATGGATAGTGACCAATCGATTTGCATAAATTTCATGCTAAAAACTAAGAAGCCATAAAGTTGCTTGCAACTCTAGTTATTATTATTTTTTTCTTCCCAAAACTTTAAACTGCTCTTGTTCACATGTGGTGTAACCAATCAACATGAAACCTGGCAGGTAGTTGCCTGTGGGAACTGATTCATCTGAAACTTTGCATATGTCATCAGCAACCATTTTACTATCAAAATGGCTGCTACCAAATTCGACAAAAATGCAACCCAAACATCAAACTGCTTCTGTTTGCAAACCATTTAACCAGCTAACTCTTAACTTGGTGGCGTTATCCTGGGGACAATGGAATTCAAATAGGGAAAAATTGTGTTCTTTTGTAAAACAAGATGGCTGCTAGACATTTTCTTAAATTTAAAACCACTTCAGTTGAAAAATTGTTTATTTGATTAACTCCAAAGTTGACAAGCATCATTCCTGTGTCAACAGAATTGTCATTTTCAGAAACTGTGTTTGTGTGTAAACCAATATGGCCACATGACGCATTTCTTTAAAAACCTTTCAAAATCTTCGGTCAAATGTAAAACTAGCTTATAACGCCTTATAAAGTGCAGATAGGTTAACGGTTACTATGGAACACATATAGGAAACCATATGTGCTCTATCCAAAAATGACCTTGCCTGTGACCTTTGACCTCTCCTTAAGTTAAAATGTAAAACTAGCTTATAACTCCTTACAAACTGTATATAGGTCAATGGTTACTATAGAACACAGAGAGGAGCCCATATACAGTATGCTCTATCCAAAAATCACCTTGCCTGTGACGTTTGACCTCTGTAAGGTCAAATGTAAAACTAGCTTATAACTCCTTACAGTGCAAATAGAGTTATGGTTACTATACAACACATTTAGGAACCCATATATGCTCTATTCAGCAATTACCTTGCTTGTGACCTTTGACCTCTCCTTAAGGTTAAATGTAAATTAGCTATATCTCCTTACAGTGTGTAGATAGGGTCATGGTTACTATGGTGTTTAAAGTTATAAAGCATCATGAGGTAATGAACTAATGCAGTATTTTGAATTGAAACTGCTCCATAAAACTGATCTATTGCTGACACTTGTGCTGAAATGCTACAGCTTGCTAAAATTTCCACCTGGTACTGAGCTTGGAAGCCGTAAAACTGCCTGGCAGTTCTAATTATTATTATTAAAAAATAAAATAATTCTTAAAAATTATTAAAAAGCATAATTAATACAGGCAATGCATGCTTTTTAATTGCATATTTTGTAATGTGCACAATCAATTATGTATAAACAAAAACAGGGTCAATGCTTTCGTTATGCATATCAAAGATTTGTAATGTCACACAAAAAGGCTAAATTATTAATAAATTAATCAATCCTTTTTAATGTCAAATGGGAATAAATGACAATTTTTAATCTCTATGCATGTTTACACATTCTATGAATATGTCTGTTGCACTGTGCTGTCCAGTCTGTCTAAATCAGGGCAAATCAACCAAGAGAACAAATTCTCACACAGAGAACATCTACAAATATTACAAGAATCCAGAGCTATGCTCATAATACCCCTGAGAGACTGTAACATTGAGCTGCTTTTATTAGAGACCAACACAGTTAACAAGTCCATGTGAACGGAGCCTGTGGGTGCAGGTCCTGCTGAACTGGGTTTTATTTCTGTCCTTGGCAGGCAGGTCTGTGTTCCTAACATGCCCTGTTTCCTTTCTTGACTGAAACATTTTTTGTTTCCTTTACAGGCAAAACGATAAGTAGCCTCTATACTCCAGCACTGCCTCTGTCTCTCTAAGGAGCCTCTATACTCCAGCACTGCCTCTGTCTCTCT
Organism: Acipenser ruthenus; assembly: GCF_902713425.1. Classification (NCBI taxonomy): domain Eukaryota; kingdom Metazoa; phylum Chordata; class Actinopteri; order Acipenseriformes; family Acipenseridae; genus Acipenser; species Acipenser ruthenus. The sequence goes on along the minus strand of NC_081239.1, from coordinate 7,160,709 downwards.
AAGGAGCCTCTATACTCCAGCACTGCCTCTGTCTCTCTAAGGAGCCTCTATACTCCAGCGCTGCCTCTGTCTCTCTAAGGAGCCTCTATACTCCAGCACTGCCTCTGTCTCTCTAAGGAGCCTCTATACTCCAGCACTGCCTCTGTCTCTCTAAGGAGCCTCTATACTCCAGCACTGCCTCTGTCTCTCTAAGGAGCCTCTATACTCCAGCACTGCCTCTGTCTCTCTAAGGAGCCTCTATACTCCAGCACTGCCTCTGTCTCTCTAAGGAGCCTCTATACTCCAGCACTGCCTCTGTCTCTCTAAGGAGCCTCTATACTCCAGCACTGCCTCTGTCTCTCTAAGGAGCCTCTATACTCCAGCACTGCCTCTGTCTCTCTAAGGAGCCTCTATACTCCAGCACTGTCTCTGTCTCTCTAAGGAGCCTCTATACTCCAGCACTGCCTCTGTCTCTCTAAGGAGCAGGAGGTTCTGTGGGAATCCCACTCTATGGAAGACGCTGGTTCTGATTGGTTTGAATATCTTGTTCAGACAGTTTCACAATCACTAATCTGTCTTCATGTCCTCTTTTCGTAGCTCTGTTTTCCAGGGTGACTCTGACAGCATCTCCAGGAGCCACAGTGAAGGAGGGAGAGGCTCTTAACCTGACCTGTGAGGCAGCAGTGAACAAAACCCCCCGCCCTGAACTCCACTACACCATTGTGAGAGACGGGGAGCCTGTGACTAGCAGCACTGACTCTGCACTGTACAGCATAGCCAGCACTGAGAAGAGCCACACTGGGAGCTACACGTGTGCTGTGGAGTCACAGGGAGTGAAGAAGAGCAGCCAGGAGCTACACATTGAAGTGGAAAGTAAGATTACAAACCCGTCCTACATGACTGTCCTTGATGATTGAAAGTGATCTCACAGTAAAATAGGTCACATTGTGATCCCATTATATTCCCATTCCCTGAAGAAACAGAATAAACAGACCACAGAATTACCAGCGATTACAACACAATGGATTGAATGATTATTACAATCCACTTCCGAAATGCAATCACTAAATTTATATTTCTTTGTAAATGTGAACCCATTATATTCCTGTGTGAAGAGATAGAGCCTAAACAGACTGCAGAATTACCAGCAATTACAACACAATGGATTGAGAACAAATACTGCACAGCACAGACACTGTTTTTATACTTTGCAAATTCAGTGGTGTATATTTCCCACTAATGTTTTAGATTTAGAGTGGCAAGTTGAAGGCTGTTCCTATAGAGCGAGTGTGAGCAGGGTAATGTTCTTGAATCCCTATCAGCTCAGTCAAGGTGTATGGAAGTCACTCGCACACACTCATACTGTACCTTCCTTCCCCCAGCGTCCTGGCACAGCGCTGTTGCTATTGGCTACAGAGTGAGCTTCACTCTGATTCATTTCATTGTGTTCACTCTGCTGCTCCTTCAATACTGCAGGATCCAAGGTGAGACTCCCAGTCAGTGCACACATTTCACCTGGCCTGTCACAGCACACATGCAGGCTTCTTCTTAAACAGCACAGCCCAGTCTTAGGGATCGTTCATTAAGAATCATTATTTCATCATTAAACATGCACAGCTAATTTACAAAATAAACATTTTGGAAGTTTGTATTTAATTTTGTTAACACAATTATAAGAAACAAACTGAACAATCTGTATATATTTTTCCAGGTTCCCCGTGTCTCGCTGGTGGTAAGTCAAGGTGAGTCAGTATTAGCCAGTATGTGTACAGACAGGGGGCAGCACTCGCTATCTCTACCTGTCATCATCCTTTACAGCACTGAAAATGGAGATGGAAACTTTCTGATTAGCTCTTTAAGAATCCCTCTTGCAAACTCTAACAGTGCCCTTCACTTAGACCTGTGTCCTAAGATGCTATACGGGGTTAATTTGGCTTTTTGGTTTCCAGATGATAAAGATCTAAGGCTTTGACATATTTGACTCATAATCTTTATTCTTTGATTCTTCCATCTAGAGTATTGATAATAACCCTTTGTCAGTAATGTCACAAAGCTGCTGCCTCCACAGAGTGTCTTTACAGTTGATACACAGCTGCTCCTTACCCTGAAATGCACTCTGTGATTTCAATGGGACTTGATTACTCTGAAGCCTAGACGTGTCATCATCCTTTAAAGCTTTTGTTATTGCTGCAGTTAAACTCAGAGCCCTCCTTGTGTGTCTCTGACATCTGTCTCAGGAAAACCTCGGATCAGGAGCAGTCAGCAGAGGGGATTGAGCTCTCCAGCCGTGTGCAGCACACTGGAGTGGAACTGGAATAGAGCTGCATTACCAGAGACTGGAGTGGAACTGGAATAGCGCTGCATTACCAGAGACTGGAGTGGAACTGGAATAGTGCTGCATTACCATAGACTGGAGTGGAACTGGAATAGCGCTGCATTACCAGAGACTGGAGTGGAACTCGAATAGTGCTGCATTACCAGAGACTGGAGTGGAACTGGAATAGAGCTGCATTACCAGAGACTGGAGTGGAACTGGAATAGCGCTGCATTACCAGAGACTGGAGTGGAACTGGAATAGTGCAGCTTTACCATAGACTGGAGTGGAACTGGAATAGCGCTGCATTACCAGAGACTGGAGTGGAACTGGAATAGTGCTGCATTACCAGAGACTGGAGTGGAACTGGAATAGTGCTGCATTACCATAGACTGGAGTGGAACTGGAATAGTGCTGCATTACCAGAGACTGGAGTGGAACTGGAATATTGCTGCATTACCATAGACTGGAGGATTTTGTAATAGTTGATTACTTATTGATTGATTTAATTCTTTGATTTATTTGATTGATTGCATTTTTTAACTGAAGTTCATTACTGAACTATTTCTGTATTTGTAAGCTATTCTGTAATCAATGAACTGCTTTACTCTACTGATGTTTTATATTATTATTAATGATACACCTTCAGCATGTATTTGAACTCAAAGTATTGGGGGTTTGAGGCAACAAACAATAAATGTTATAGACATTAATGGTTAATTACATAATATGTTTCCTAATCATTGGAAGAGGAGTGTTGTATTAAATAAATGAAACCTTTGTTTATGTACAGTATTAGATTTGACAGTAGCTCTGTAATCCAACACACTGTATAAAATTAATTGTGTTCTTTATGTGCCCACCAGGGGGAGCTGCACCTTCTAAAAGGTAAAGTGACAATACAGACAAGAGACTGGCTGAGTATGGACATTTAACCCAGAAAAAGTAATGTGTAATATCAACATAAAAAATACAAATATAGTGCATTGCAGGGGAAGACCCCACAGTCATTGTGGAAATAAACACATCGATTCTTTAACAAACAGCCCCTTTCTTTTGCCATTGCTGATCCACGCTGATGTCTTGGAGCAGCTGAAGCAGCATGCCGGATCCATGTGCAGCACTATCATGCCTGTCCTTGCTGCTGTGCACCTGCTCCATGTGCAGCACTATCATGCCTGTCCTTGCTGCTGTGCACCTGCTCCATGTGCAGCACTATCATGCCTGTCCTTGCTGCTGTGCACCTGCTCCATGTGCAGCACTATCATGTCTGTCCTTGCTGCTGTGCACCTGCTCCATGTGCAGCACTATCATGCCTGTCCTTGCTGCTGTGCACCTGCTCCATGTGCAGCACTATCATGCCTGTCTTTGCTGCTGTGGCACCTGCTCCATGTGCAGCACTATCATGCCTGTCCTTGCTGCTGTTCACCTGCTCCATGTGCAGCACTATTGCCTCGTTTCCACTGCGGGCCGGGTTGGTGCTGGCCAGTCCTGACCGGCCCAGGTCAACGCGTTTCTGTGTCATAATGTGTCCATCAGCTGAGGATCCAGTGACATGGTGGTCAGGTCAGGCAAGTCCAGCGCAGAGCAGGAGGGGCGGATCAAGAGCTGCGCAGTGCAGTCTGAACACAAGCGCTCCTGCAGTACCTAGTGTATGTGCATGACTATGAAGAGCCAAATAACAGTCATTGTATTTGGAATTGGTATTACCATAGACCGGATTCCTAACAATTTAAGACACGAATTTAACACTTAGCCCAAATTTACCACCTTCAACTTGAGGAAAAAAAAATTAAAAATCAAATAAAGATGCATTTACAAAGATGCATTACCCATAAAAGAACACGACGTATGGAGGCAGTTTGCAGCCGTCTCTGTCACACCCACAGCATTACAGTTATGAGCTGCTTCTCATTTCCAGTCTGCTGTCACACACAGCATTACAGTTATGAGCTGCTTCTCATTTCCAGTCTGCTGTCACACACACAGCATTACAGTTATGAGCTGCTTCTCATTTCCAGTCTGCTGTCACACACAGCATTACAGTTATGAGCTGCTTCTCATTTCCAGTCTGCTGTCACACACACAGCATTACAGTTATGAGCTGCTTCTCATTTCCAGTCTGCTGTCACACACACAGCATTACAGTTATGAGCCGCTTCTCATTTCCAGTCTGCTGTCACACACAGAGCATTACAGTTATGAGCTGCTTCTCATTTCCAGTCTGCTGTCACACACAGAGCATTACAGTTATGAGCTGCTTCTCATTTCCAGTCTGCTGTCACACACAGCATTACAGTTATGAGCTGCTTCTCATTTCCAGTCTGCTGTCACACAGCATTACAGTTATGAGCTGCTTCTCATTTCCAGTCTGCTGTCACACACACAGCATTACAGTTATGAGCTGCTTCTCATTTCCAGTCTGCTGTCACACACAGCATTACAGTTATGAGCTGCTTCTCATTTCCAGTCTGCTGTCACACAGCATTACAGTTATGAGCTGCTTCTCATCTCCAGTCTGCTGTCACACACACAGCATTACAGTTATGAGCTGCTTCTCATTTCCAGTCTGCTGTCACACACAGCATTACAGTTATGAGCTGCTTCTCATTTAAAGTTGTGATTACTCGCACATTTTTCTACATTTTTGTGAACTGTAGTATTGCTTGGCAAGTACAAAAACACTGGGCTCTGATTAGAACTGAGCCTCATAATGAATTGCTGCTGCTGTGATAAACAGGAAGGCTGCCCAGAGCTGAGCTGATCGGGAGGCCCTGATTGGTTGGGGGGCGTGCCCCGGGAGTCGGGAGGTCCTGATTGGCTGGGGGGCATTCCCTGGAGCCTCAATGCAGCAGCGCCAGTTCGAGTCTAGTGCGCCACGGCCGTAGCTACACAGACAGGCGCTGAGTGAAATGCTTGCTTTATTTACCTCGAGGAGGAGAGCGTCCGCTACGCAGGATACAGCGCTGTGAAAAAGTATTTGCCCCCTGTCTGATTTTCTGCATTTTTGCATATTTTTGACACTGAATGTTATCAGATCTTCAACCAAAACCTAATATTAGATAAAAGGGACCCCGAGTGAACAAATAACACACAAATTTGATACATATTTAATTTATTTATTAAAGAAAGTTATGCAACACCCAATGCCCCCGTGTGAAAAAGTAATCGCCCCCTTAGACTCAGTAACTGGTTACGCCACCTTTAGCAGCAATAACTGCAACCAAACGCTTCCTGTAGTTATTGATTAGTCTCTCACAGCGCCGTGAAGGAATTTTGGCCCACTCCTCCATGTAGAACTGCTTCAACTCAGTGACATTTGTGGGTTTTCGAGCATGAACTGCTCGTTTCTGGTCCTGCCACAACATCTCAATGGGGTTTAGGTCTGGACTTTGGCTAGGCCATTCCAAAACTTTAAATTTCTTGTTCTTCAACCATTCTGATGTAGACTTGCTTGTGTGTTTCGGATCATTGTCTTGCTGCATGACCCAGCTGCGCTTCAGCTTCAGCTCACGGACGGATGGCCTGACATTCTCCTATAGAATTATCTGATACAGAGCAGAATTCATGGTTCCTTCAATGATGGCAAGGGATCCAGGTCCTGATGCAGCAAAGCATCCCCAAACCATGACACTACCACCACCATGCTTGACCATTGGTATGAGGTTTTTACTGTGGAATGCAGTGTTTGGTTTTCACCAGACATAACGGGGCCCATGTCGGCCAAAAAGTTCCACTTTTGACTCATCTGTCCATAGAACATTGTTCCAGAACTCTTGAGGATCATCCATGTGCTTTTTGGCAAACTTGAGACGAGCATTCATGTTCTTCTTAGTGAGCAATGGTTTCCGCCTTGCTACTCTGCCATGAATCCCATTTTTGCCCAGTGTCTTTCTGATGGTGGAGTCATGAACACTGACCTTAGCCGAGGCGAGAGAGGCCTGCAGATCCCTGGATGTTGTTTTAGGGTTCTTTGTGACTTCCTGGACGATTTTACGCCTTGCTCTTGGAGAGATTTTGGCAGGACGGCCAGTCCTGGGAAGATTCACTACTGTCCCAAACTTTCTCCATTTGGACAATATGGCTCTGACTGTGGTTCGGTGGAGCCCCAGAGCCTTAGAAATGGCTTTGTAACCCTTTCCAGACTGAGAGGCATCAACATCTATTTTCCGGAGGTCTTTGGGAATTTCTTTTGTTCATGGCATGATGTGCCTTTAGAACCTGTGTGCTGACAACTTCACTCTGATGGTAAGGGCCAAAGTTAGTCAGATTTATATTGGGCAGGGCTGGCCCAAATCAGGCCTGGTTGTTAACCAAAGTACTCAAACAGCTGACCCTAATTATCCCTTTAATTGTGTTGAGTTAACTAGCGGGGGCAATAACTTTTATACACCTGAAGATTGCATGTTTGATTACCTTGCACACCAAACAAATGAAAGAAGCACCAAACTTTGGTGTCATTTTTTTCTCTCAGACTCCCTCTATATACTACTACAACCCACAAAAAATCTGACCAAATACAATGTGAAACCTTGTCACGTCACTGTGGGTATATTAATTAGGCTAGGCTTTTTTTAACAATTTCATATTAAAATGGTATACATTTTGATAATATTTCAAGGTAAATATTTTATTTCATATATGGATTGAAATACCTGCTGTTTTATTTAGAAACTATCATTAAATTCCATTATGTCACAGCAGTATATATTTTACCTGCAATCGCCCGGCCAGAAGCGATTCCAAGAAAGGAGCCAAAACAAGACAGAGATGCTTGAACCTGAGTCAGTACTGTGTTAAACTGTCGCAGGTGACGCTGAACTAGTTATTCCTTATAGTAAAACATTGACACCTTTTGCATGGAGGATCTCAGTAGCTACAGCTGTTGGTTCATCAATTGAATCAGATTCAGTTGTATTGTGTCTACCAACTGATGATGTGAGGCAGAACAGTAATTGGAAACCAGAAAATATGAATAACAGTGAGTTTTGGCCTCCTTCAGTGTTCTGGATGGAAGGTGTACCTCGCAAAGTAACTCTGTGCGAACAGAAGGGAATGTATAGTAACAATGTATACAGATCCAGAACTATTGTACATGGTGCAGAATTAACCCTGACACACAAATTGAAACATAATCCTCTTATTATGTGTGCATGTAATATGTGCCAAAGCAAGACCAGTGACTGGGCCCAAACTTTGTCCAGCCAGTAGTCATTTAGCTAAACACTGTAGAATCTTGTTTGAATGTAATGATTCTGAAGGAATTTCTTTCTCTCATCTAAATGTAGATCCAAAGGATATTAAGAGGATTGAATGCATAAATTGTGAAGGAGGTCATTTAGTGAAATGGGCTCATCTAGGTAAATTGTAATGTGTAGAAGGTGTCCCAGCTAAACGTGTCCAAGTATCTTGTAGGTACGAAGTGAGGAAGATGGCGTCTCACACCTGTGATGCTAAACTTTGGATAAAGGGGCCTGTTGTCGTTTTCGCGGAACCAACCAGAGCTGAACCCGGCACAGAAGTTGAATCCTGCTGGGAACGCTGGGATATGCAGGACATGGACTAGGCAATTTCAAATATGGAATGTATTATAAAATGAAGTGTCAAAGATATTAGGAAGGATAAAGAAAGAGTATCCTTGTACCACCAATGGATGGCTCTCTTGCTCCATGAAATAGGTCAGTCCACTCTTGTTATGGATTTGACATTTAATTAAATACTTAGTAACGATTTACCACTTGTATATCTTATCTTCAGAAAGTATGACGCTTGATAAAAAAGCACCATTCCGGCTAAAAGTGAACGTTAATCTACAAATTTATGCCCTAAAAACACAAGATAAGAAAAGACTCTTTATGACCAAAAGATTAACTAACAAGCCAGAGGTCTTGGCTGGATTTTGTATGAACAAAGAGAAGGGTCAAGCCTAGTTGAATGCAGTTATACTGGCCTATATTTGGATTGAAATCTTAAGAGGGATTCACCAAAGTAATATTATAGCAACTGATAAACAGAGGTCAATTAATTGAAAGATTATCTTATAATGAAACAGGTTCAGTGCTAATTGATAAAAACTGACTCATTAACAAAATGATGAAACAATATGAAGTTAAAAGAAACACATACCTTTAATTTAGCATAATATAATCACTTAGAAGATGATGTCACATATTAAGAACATCTCTCATATATAACACATATAAAAATAGTGTTTTGCATGCAGTAGTGTTTTTATATTCTATTATAAACCAAGATCCTGGGAACCTTGGTTCACTTAACTTTTCAGATAAAGGAGGGGCTCGGAGGAAAGCAAAGAAATGAGATCATAAGAGTTGAAACAAATGTGAAGTCTTGAATTTATTAAGTACATGACACCTATTAATTCTGAAAAGTTAGTCCGGATCTTTTGAAAACTATTATTTGTAAAATCGATAAGAACTGTCCCACCTGATTAATGATTGGATTTAATTGAGGCGTCCCATGTATTCCAATGAGACAAAAAACCTATTTAACTCCAGAGTAATTTCAATGGAGTACCACACTCATCTCAGACAGGGCAAGGTGGTCCATCTTCTGCAAACCAAAAACACAATTGAACTGATTTAACTCAGTTTCATTTGCCTGGTGAAGACAGTCATATCCTTTTACGATCTATATTAAAGGGTAAGCATTAATCAATTATTATTTTATCTCACATGTATTGCATGTATTGCTATAAGGGACTCACGCTATGTTTAGAAGATAGGAGAACATTTGTTGAATGTGCTGAAAAGAGGCTACTGGGTGTATTTAGTGTCGTGGTCGTGGCCAGACCATCCGGCTGCACGAATACATAAAGATGTATTAAAGTGTTAACGTTAATATCTGTTAAGACACTGGACTGCCCAGAACGTCTGTCAGCTGGGGATATGAAGTAGCCTGTAGCTACTCAATCCAATATTTAACTGTTAATAAACCGAAGGAGTACTGGCCATACTCTGATTCGTAAAAACACTTTAGATACATGAGTCTGTCAATTTCTTGGGTACTATATTGGTCATCCGAATATACTGCGGGTCCAGAGCATGAACTATATCCCACTAGGAGTAATAACATCTCTGTCCTCCTAACGTCTCCCCTGAGATAAGAGTGTGTGCTGAGCAAATAAAAAGAGTACGTAAAAGAATCTGAACATGCGGATTTCGTGACAAGACAAACAAACATGGCGAGTAAAATAAACAAACAGGGTGGACAAACACTTACTATACTTTCTCCTCTCCACACCCGTTCTCCACTCACCGAACACACAACCCCAAGTGAGTAAAATGTGCATCTGTATATACTGTTGTGCTGGGATTCTAGTTAATTTTTTATTCACTTGAATCCCAGCACGTGAATTAATAATGTGCAACCTTGTGCTCAGATATTAAATACTTTAAATGCACGTGAAGTGATGTGCCATCCTCGTGCCTAAATACAATAATACATTTTAAAGACTTGTGCTGCACACACCCATTTATATCCCGTGCAGCCATATCTATACACCAACATTAACACACCACACGCAACATACAACGCAGCAATGCACACAGGGGCGGGGCACATTGCTATGGGTTGTTAGAAAATTGATTCACACATACAATTATATTTTTGATAATGATTGAGCTAATAATAACTTTGAATGCATTTTTAAGTTTGCCCTTTCACGTTTCATATTCCAATTTACAGAAATCAATATTGCTAAGGGGGCTAAAACCAATTCCAAAACGTGTTTCCAATATTATAACAGCAAGAGAACATTCAAAGAGGAGGTTAAATGTCTAAGAGATACAAATGGCAAAATCATAGACGATGAGAAAAAAATAGCAAATATATTAAATGATTACTTTTACAAGTTTTTACAAAGGAGGATACGGACAACATTATTATTATTTTATTATTATTATTATTTATTTCTTAGCAGACACCCTTATCCAGGGCGACTTACAGTTGTGTACAAATAAAATACATCAGGAATTACAGTTCAATTAAGAGCAAGATACAATCACTTCAGTTATAATACAAGATACATCAATTACAGTTCAGTTGAGAGCAAGATACAAAATACAGTGACTTAGTCCTAGTAAGGGCAAATACAGAAGCACAGTACAGTTTGATATCAGGGCAGTTCAAGAGCTGATTAGTGTAGATAGTTATATAAAGGTTAGATACAAGTGCAGGTAAAACAGTACTACAGATTGGGTTAAGTGCATGGTTGAATACTGTAACATCAGCAGCAAACATGCCACACATGTCAACCTGTTCCTGTCCAGTTTTAAATGACTTTAGCATAACAGAGGCAGAAGTGTTAAAGGGACTAGGCGCTCTTAAAATAAACAAATCCCTTGGGCTGGATGAGATCCTCCCAATAGTACTCAAAGAAATGAAAGAAGGGGGAGATCACGTGACCCTTTGATCAAGATGGCAGCTTAGTGTTTTGCTCTGCCTCATCTCGCCCCATTTATCTGTATCTCAACCACGAAGGATTGATTTTACCCACTTTTTTGTCGGCTATTCGTTCTCTGATGTGCCCAGGAATGTCGAACTCTCTGAAAAAGCAAACTGCCGACCTGCTTTTGTCACCCCACAAAGCGGCAAAACCCGCTGCTGCCACTCACGACATGTCCGCCGTATTTGAGATGTTTAAGGAGGAAATTACGCCCCATGGTGCTAACTGGCAGCAAGTGCTCTTCCCAGTTTACGATCTCTAGAGGTACTCGCCAAGGTTGTCCGCTCTCTCCGCTTCTGTTCACTCTGCCACTTGAACCATTAGCTCAGACTGTCCGCCAGTCGACTATGTTTAATCCTATTAATGTCAATGACACTCAGCATCACATTTCGATTTACGCCGATGATGTGCTGTTATTTGTTGATAACGTGTCCCAATCACTTCCTCATCTACTGTCCATTTTTGATGATTTTAGTTTGTTATCAGGTTATAAGATCAATTGGTCTAAGTCTGTCCTAATGCCCCTGAATACTGCAATGAGAACATGTATCCTGCCTTCCAATATACTGGTGGTCAAGCATTTTCGATATCTCGGTGTAGAAATACACTCCTCCCTACATGCTATTACATCGAATAAAGTTAATGTCATCAGGGGGAGGGTTTAGTTACTCTGTTATTATTACATTGTAAGTTTGTATTGTTTTCTTTAAAATTACACAAAAATAAAAAATAAAAACATTTGATCACAAAAAATAGAAATGAAAGAAGATATTTACAAACTGCTAACCAAGATCATGCAACAGTCTCTTGACACAGGGGTTGTACCGACAGACTGGAAAATAGCAAACGTAATACCGATCCACAAACAGGGGAAAAAAAAAACAAACTTCTGTAATATGTAAACTTATGGAAACTATAATAAGATCCAAAATGGAAAATTACCTATATGGGAACAGTATCCTGGGAGACAGCCAGCATGGTTTTAGGAAAGGGAGATCGTGTCTAACTAACCTACTTGATTTTTTTGAGGATGCAACATCGACAATGGATAACTGCAAAGCATATGACTTGGTTTATTTAGAGTTCCAGAAAACATTTGACAAAGTTCTGCACAAAATATTAATTCAGCACGGAGAATCCGCAATGATGAATGATTGCAATTGTAAAATGATTTAATGGCTGAGAAGGGTGCTCAGGGCCTGATGAAATTGTAAATGATTTAATGGCTGAGAAGGGTGCTCAGGACCTGATGAAATTGTAAATGATTTAATGACTGAGAAGGGTGCTCAGGACCTGATGAAATTGTAAATGATTTAATGGCTGAGAAGGGTGCTCAGGACCTGATGAAATTGTAAATGATTTAATGGCTGAGAAGGGTGCTCAGGGCTGATGAAATTGTAAATGATTTAATGACTGAGAAGAGTGGTCAGGGCTGATGAAATTGTAAATGATTTAAAGACTGAGAAGGGTGCTCAGGGCCTGATGAAATTGTAAATGATTTAATGACTGAGAAGGGTGCTCAGGGCTGATGAAATTGTAAATGATTTAATGACTGAGAAGGGTGCTCAGGGCTGATGAAATTGTAAATGATTTAATGACTGAGAAGAGTGGTCAGGGCTGATGAAATTGTAAATGATTTAAAGACTGAGAAGGGTGCTCAGGGCCTGATGAAATTGTAAATGATTTAATGACTGAGAAAGGCGTTCAGGGCTGATGAAATTGTAAATGATTTAATGACTGAGAAGGGTGTTCAGGGCTGATGAAATTGTAAATGATTTAATGACTGAGAAGGGTGCTCAGGGCTGATGAAATTGTAAATGATTTAATGACTGAGAAGAGTGGTCAGGGCTAATGAAATTGTAAATGATTTAAAGACTGAGAAGGGTGCTCAGGGCCTGATGAAATTGTAAATGATTTAATGACTGAGAAAGGCGTTCAGGGCTGATGAAATTGTAAATGATTTAATGACTGAGAAGGGTGCTCAGGGCTGATGAAATTGTAAATGATTTAATGACTGAGAAAGGCATTCAGGGCTGATGAAATTGTAAATGATTTAATGACTGAGAAGTGTGCTCAGGGCTGATGAAATTGTAAATGATTTAATGACTGAGAAAGGCGTTCAGGCTGATGAAATTGTAAATGATTTAATGACTGAGAAGGGTGCTCAGGGCCTGATGAAATTGTAAATGATTTAATGGCTGAGAAGGGTGCTCAGGGCTGATGAAATTGTAAAAGATTTAATGACTGAGAAGAGTGGTCAGGGCTGATGAAATTGTAAATGATTTAAAGACTGAGAAGGGTGCTCAGGGCCTGATGAAATTGTAAATGATTTAATGACTGAGAAGAGTGCTCAGGGCTGATGAAATTGTAAATGATTTAATGACTGAGAAGGGTGCTCATGGCCTGATGAAATTGTAAATGATTTAATGACTGAGAAGGGTGCTCAGGGCCTGATGAAATAAATATTTATAGTGTCTCGTATAGCCGTTTTCTTTTATTGTATCAGTGATCAAATTCAGCTCTCTAAATAGTGTGCATGTACTGTACAGCAAGGACTATGGTTTCTTTATATTCAAATCCTGTTCCAGATTGTATGATTGAACCGATTAGACCTCCATCCAAACACTGAAATAATGAATGATATCATTTTTCCTGTTAAACATGGAGTGAACTGGCTTTCCACTTGCACTGTGGATCAAAAAGCTAAAAACAAAAAATGAATTCTGAATTAGTAATGGATTGTATTATCCAAAGCCAAAGCCTATTGCCAGCTGTTGGATACAAATATTGATATAAACACTGTTTTATTATTCAGGTGTTACAGGTGTAGACAAGCAAATAAGTCAGATAAGGTAATAAATGACCTTTGTATTATTATTATTTGTTTATTTAGCAGACGCCTTTATCCAAGGCGACTCACAGAGACTTGGGTGTGTGAACTATGCATCAGCTGCAGAGTCACTTACAACTACGTCTCACCCGAAAGACGGAGCACAAGGAGGTTAAGTGACTTGCTCAGGGCCACACAATGAGTCAGTGGCTGAGGTGGGATATAAACTGGGGACCTCCTGGTTGCAAGCCCTGTTCTTTAACCACTGGACCACACAGCCTCCTATTTCTTAGCAGACGCCCTTATCCAGGGCAACTTACAATTGTTACAAGATATCACATTATTTTTAGATACAATTACCCATTATACAGTTGGGTTATTACTGGAGCAATCTAGGTAAAGTACCTTGCTCAAGGGTACAGCAGCAGTGTCTCCCACCTGGGATTGAACCCATAACCCTCCAGTCAAGAGTCCAGAGCCCTGACCACTACTCCACACTTATACCCTAGATTCGTGTTACTTTACGGTTCCAGAGTTAATAAATGTACAAAGCAGGTATAAAGAGACATGGGCAGCACTGCTATGAAGTCCACAGTGAACCATTCTACAATGAAGGCGATTCTGCTGGCACTGTTCTGCTTGTGCTTTCTTGCAGTGTCCAGAGCAGAAGAGTTATCTGGACGTGGAAACCACAATAATGAAGAGCTCAATGCCTTAAAATTACGTTTGGCAAAAGTGGAAAAGGAACAACAGAGTCACATGACATATAATGGTATTGCTAATGTTACTCTTTTACAGTACAGTATTAAGTGGTTCCATGTTAATAATAATAATGATGTTGTGACACTAGTTTAGCCAGGATTGCTTGTGTTTATTTGAACTGATAACCTTGTTTTATTCTTGTTGATTCAGAGAAAATGAAGATTGCTTTTTCAGTAACCCTGAATAATGGAAATCGCCGACAACTGGGTCCTTTCACTACAGCCATAACCATAGTGTATCCTAAAGTTCACACTAATGTTGGGAATTCCTTCAACGTTCACACAGGTACATTAAAAATGACTACAATGTGTTTATATAATGTTCTTTATTCTGTCAAAGTTCATTGCCACTATCTGTATACACTGTATTACATATTGGAAAGCCTGGTTTTCTTTCAATTAGTATTGATAGTAAACAATTCAGAAAAGCACTGCAACATGCATTAAAGAAGTTCTGGGCACCAGGGTATACTTTATGAATTCATTATAAAAGAGAAACCCTGAAGCCTACATTAATAAAAGGAGTATTATGGGTTGTAAGCTTCGGGGGGGTGGGGTGGGTTGAGGCCTTCCAGCCTGTTTCTTCATCTTCTGGGACGATTGATAGGTTAATATTTTGTTCGCTACTGAAACAAAATCAAGTTAGCTTCGAAGAACACCAAAGTGTAATTCCTGATTTCACTGATTTTTCTGATGTGAGACCCTATCCATTGCTGTTAGAGTAATATATCAGAGAACTGAACTCGGAAAGTAATTGTATCTGTATAATAATTCCACAGTGTCTCTGACAAGCACATCCATTCCTTGTGTAGGTCTCAAGAGTGCAGTTCTAAAGAAACATTAGGGCCTGATTAAATCAAGCACAATTGCACACATTAACATCCTTCGTGACATCTCTTGTACTTTCTGGGTCCAAGTGGAATAAAGCATGGTAGAGTGCTGGTAAACATTGCAAATCCCAGAGAGATATGGTAAAGCATGTTCATTGACATGGCAAAGCCAGGTAAACCAGCATAGCATCACTTGGGGGGAAAACTATACAGCTGTAATACAATACAAAAGGATGGTTTCTGATGAGTGATTCTTTTTTGTATTTTTATTGCAGGTATTTTTACAGCAACTGTAAAAGGGTTTTACTTCTTTAGCTACACTGCATATACAGCACATGTTGTCAACACATTTGTGAGTTTGATGAAAAATAATGAGAAAGTGGCTTCCTTATGGGATACTGAATCTAGTGACCTCAATGACAGCGTGAGCAGCTCTGCCATCCTTAAACTAGAAGTAGGGGATCATGTCTACATGAGACTACATGAAGGAAAACAGCTTTATGATGACACTGCAAATTATAACACTTTCAGTGGATTTCTGTTGTTTCCTTTTTGAGTTTCCTTTGCACAGGGAACTATTTTTAAGTAGAAAATACTCGTCCTATTTGCTCATGTTTGTAATAGTTACGATTAATAGCATGATTACCATAATAACGAACAGAAGTTGCAGGATATAAATGTCTGTCATCACTCAAGGTTGTTTTACTCGGATCTATGATAATGTATTAACACTGTCTGTACTGCATGTTTTACTCTCTATTAAACAGTTTTTGAACCCCTTTGAAAGAATTTGTCATTTTTTTAGCAATGTCAATTTTGTAATTATCGTACATTATTTAAATAACATTTGTAATATTTCTTATATAGTATGATAGGGAACGGTGTTCGCTCCTCCAGGTGAACACAATGCTGTCGTCACAAGGAACAAAAAATCCTAGGAAGCCTGATAAACTACTAGAGGGTTTCATTCTTAACATTGAACATTCCCACATTGTAGAAGACCAGTCATTTCTTCTCTATGCTATGATAGAGGTGAAATGTCAAGGCAAATGCTACCTTTGACATTGTGGTTCTGTCCTTGCTTTTGAGGCTTTTCTACACCTGCAACAATTGAAAGCAGGCTGGGCTCTGTGGTATTAGCAAGATGCAGGTAATTAGGGTGCCAGGGGACACAACAGCAAGCATATGAAAATACAGCTTTACTATAACTTAGAATGGCAGCTCCTGGGTACTATAATAGAACAGTCATAAAAACAACAGTTGTCTGCTTCACTGAACTGTTGGCAAAACCCCAGTTGTAAAGTTGGCTCTGGCATAGTATCAACTTAAGATGTTTGACAGCATAACCTTTGAAAAAAGGTTGCTTTAGAGGTAAAGCTTCTCAGGTCAAACCTACTAGCAAACCTACTACTTTGTATCTGTCTCTGCTGCAGGCTTTCCTTGTGTGAGATGCACCTCAGAAAAGCCCTGAGTTGTGCAGTTCCCTGGGTGACAGTGAAGTGCAGTGCAGGAAGGTTAGGGTCAGGGTTGTAGCGGTTGCTTGTTTTAGGGAGTCAGGTATACAATTAGGACTACCAAAAAGAAAAAAAGAGAAAAGAAATGAAATGCAACACGCCACTAGAACTCAGTCCATCTAACAGACCCAAACTTCATTTACAAATAACTCCAAACCAGGGTAACATGGAATTCAACTTGTGTGTGTTTATTAGGGACTCAGCACTCTTTAAGCTGTTATTAGAATTAAAAAAAGAACCCATAAAACTGACAGATGGTTCCGATTTGGTAACAATAACTTTCAAACAAATAGACACATCATAATATTCATTTCCTGAGAAGACTTGGATGAAACATATTTTCTTTTTAATATATATATATATATATATATATATATATATATATATATATATATATATATATATATATATACAGGGACGTCACTAGAGATTCATGGATAGGGGGTGTGGCAATGTGCCCCGCCCCTGTGTGCATATTATATGTTGTATGTTGCGTGCGTGTGTTAATGTTGGTGTATAGTCATTGGTACACGGGATATAAACGGGTCTGTGTTTCACGTGTATTTAAAAAGGTAGATTTGTATTTAGGCACGAGGAGGGCACAAATCACTTCACGTGCTGGTTAAATGTAATATGTGAGCACGAGGTTGCACAGAATTAATTCACGTGCTGGGATTCAAGTGAATAATTAATTAGTAATTGAATCTCAGCACAACAGTATATATAGATGCACATTTCTGTCACTCGGGGTTGGGTGTTCGTGAGTGGAGAACGGGTGAGAGAGAGAGAGGATAAATAAAAGTTAGTTTAAATATCAATTGCTATTACGATACTTGTTTATTTAAAACTCACCGTGTTTGTTTGTGTGTCTGTCCGTGCACCGTTTGTTTACTGTATAGTCCATTTTGTTTGTCTCTTTATTTTGGCGTGAAGTGCTGTGTCCTGTTTTTGTGTTTAAAACCTTTTATTTTCTGTTCGGTTTATTAAATGCTGAGCGAAAGCATTCGCTCAGCTTCACCAAACTACATCTCTGTCTGTTTATTTCCTGCTTCTGGTCTGACGCCACCCACTCCGGCCGTCTTTGTGACAGGGGGCTAAGCCTCTTTTAGGGGGGGTCTGAGCATACTCTTTGTCTTTGTCACCTAAATCGCTCTCATTTCTGGAAGGAGTTGCTGCAGCGGCTTGATTACTTTCTTTCTCTGGATCTGTTTGTTGTCCCTCCCTCTCTGGATCTGTTTGTTGTCCCTCCCTCTCTGGATCTGTTTGTTGTCCCTCCCTCTCTGGATCTGTTTGTTGTCCCTCCGTCTCTGGATCTGTTTGCTGTCCCTCCCTCTCTGGATCTGTTTGTTGTCCCTCCCTCTCTGGATCTGTTTGTTGTCCCTCCCTCTCTGGATCTGTTCGCTGTTCCTCTCGCTCTGGATCTGTTTCTTGTCCCTCTTTCTCTGGACATGCTTGCTCTCTCTCACTTATACAGCTCACCTGTTGATCTCTGCCTTGCACAGAAGCCTCTCTTTCTGCATGACCCTTTAAGATATCATGAACATCATTTATTTATGCCTAACAAAAGTAAGACATATGCTGTCATATGCTTTACAAATTTAACTGAAAGCTTAAACATCTACTCGCTTTTTTTATCACTAACCTTCATCAGACATGCTCCCTCAGCCCTGTCAGCCTCCAGCTTCTTTCCCTCATTCTTGTCTGCTGTGTTTTGACATGTATTGTTATTAAACTCATATTTACAATAACTCAAGGCTTAATAGGTGATTAATCAGTTTAAGTTTTAATTTGTTTGTTTGAACTGGTAAAATCTTCATTTCTCACCGGACTGGCCTTCGGCAGAGCTGCTGGCACTGCCTCTCTTGAAGAATTTCCGTATATCCATCTAACGTGATTCGTTAGCTAGCCTACAGTTGAGAAATTGAGGATAATACAATGACATTGTTATCAACACTATGTCACCTTTTCTACACATGACCTACTGATAATTGTTTTGCAATGGCCTACTGAATGAAAGCAACTGAGTATGAAAAGATATGTGCATGATGTTACGTCATCTGTCCCATTTATAGCCTGGCACGGATTGCAAAACTACATTAAATACAACGTTAATTAGATACCATCGCTACATAACTTATGTCGAATTTAAAAGACACCGTTAACGTTACCGTTAGCTAGCTCGCAACGTCTGTTACACTGTAACTTACAGGCAGCCTCACATAAAAACGTATTGGGTAACAAAGCTTTGATTATGACCAAAGTCTATAGTAGTGAATACTCTCTCTCTCTCTCTGTTCTAACTTACCACAAATTCACATCGTAGCCTATCTGCATGAATCCGTCCTGTCAGAGCCTTTTCCTGTCCGTTTACTGTTAGCTAGCAGTCTCCAGCCACAGAAGTAGCTAACGTTAACCAACATGTTAGCTACAAGTAGGCCTAACAGTCACTAGCGTGTGCAGCAGCCTCCCCCAGGTCCTAGTGCACCCATTGCTCCCCTTAAGAAGTTTAACATGCGATGGAACGGTTGACGAAAAATAAATAAATCACAGAGAAAATATATTGACTGATATATTGATTTATTTAGGGGGGCTAATGAATATTTTAGGGGGGCTAAAGCCCCCCTAAAATAGGCCTAGCGACGTCCCTGGCTAAAAGTATACCTTTTTATCTCTATAATCGCTGTATTGCCAGTTCTGGAAGCTCGCCCCCTAGTGTGTTGGGCTGGTGTTACACTCCTGCTAGCTCTACAGTATTTTGAATTGGAATTTAAGTAATTGCGTGTGATTTATTGTGTGGTCTAGTGTGTTTTCTCTCTTTGACTTTATTTATTTATTCATTCACTTTTGTAGAAGTAGTTATCGTTTATTTTGTTTTGGAGTGTTTATTTTGTTCATTCGCTTGTTTATTTTGATTTGTTTCGTTGCTCTGCTGTGGGTCGAGCAGAGCTGCGTCTCCAGCCACCCACCCCTTCTGGTAGAGCCGTAAACATAATAAAAACCAAGGGATCTGTATTTCTATAAAACTTGTGTCGTGGGCTTTCATTGAGAGAACTTACCTGATTTCCAAAAGAGTCTGTGATGATGTGTATATAATACATACAGATAACATGTCTTCCTGCGTTATAATCTTTCCCTGGGATTGTAGTTGATATTACCCTTGCCTTATTGGCGAGGTGTTACAATATCAATGGATTCTAGAAATCATCTGTGCTAGTCTGCCCCTCAAACGGTTTAAAATATAATTTAGATTTAAATGGCAGTTAGTATATCAATCCATTTCTAAAACGGGTCGCATTTTGTAATTTAAATACGTATGAGCTACCAAAACGTATTTTTGTTTCATGACTTTACAATGCATTAGTAAGACCTCACCTAGAATATTGTGTTCAGTTGTGGTCACCTCGTTACAAAAAGGATATTGCTGCTCTAGAAAGGGTGCAAAGAAGAGCAACCAGAATTATCCCAGGTTTAAAAGGCATGTCGTATGCAGACAGGCTAAAAGAATTGAATCTATTCAGTCTTGAACAAAGAAGACTACGCGGCGATCTGATTCAAGCATTCAAAATCCTAAAAGGTATTGACAATGTCGACCCAGGGGACTTTTTCAACCTGAAAAAAGAAACAAGGACCAGGGGTCACAAATGGAGATTAGATAAAGGGGCATTCAGAACAGAAAATAGGAGGCACTTTTTTACACAGAGAATTGTGAGGGTCTGGAACCAACTCCCCAGTAATGTTGTTGAAGCTGACACCCTGGGATCCTTCAAGAAGCAACGGTAACGTTAACGGTGTCTTTTAAATTCGACATAAGTTATGTAGCGATGGTATCTAATTAACGTTGCATTTAAGGTAGTTTTGCTATCTGTGCCAGGCTATAAATGAGACAGATGACGTAACATCATGCACATATCTTTTCATACTCAGTTGCTTTCATTCAGTAGGCCATTGCAAAACAATTATCAGTAGGTCATGTGTAGAAAAGGTGACATAGTGTTGATCACAATGTCATTGTATTATCCTCAATTTCTCAACTGTAGGCTAGCTAACGAATCACGTTAGATGGATATACGGAAATTCTTCAAGAGAGGCAGTGCCAGCAGCTCTGCCGAAGGCCAGTCCGGTGAGAAATGAAGATTTTACCAGTTCAAACAAACAAATTAAAACTTAAACTGATTAATCACCTATTAAGCCTTGAGTTATTGTAAATATGAGTTTAATAACAATACATGTCAAAACACAGCAGACAAGAATGAGGGAAAGAAGCTGGAGGCTGACAGGGCTGAGGGAGCATGTCTGATGAAGGTTAGTGATAAAAAAAGCGAGTAGATGTTTAAGCTTTCAGTTAAATTTGTAAAGCATATGACAGCATATGTCTTACTTTTGTTAGGCATAAATAAATGATGTTCATGATATCTTAAAGGGTCATGCAGAAAGAGAGGATTCTGTGCAAGGCAGAGATCAACAGGTGAGCTGTATAAGTGAGAGAGAGCAAGCATGTCCAGAGAAAGAGGGACAAGAAACAGATCCAGAGCGAGAGGAACAGCGAACAGATCCAGAGAGGGAGGGACAACAAACAGATCCAGAGAGGGAGGGACAACAAACAGATCCAGAGAGGGAGGGACAGCAAACAGATCCAGAGAGGGAGGGACAGCAAACAAATCCAGAGAAAGAAAGTAATCAAGCCGCTGCAGCAACTCCTTCCAGAAATGAGAGCGATTTAGGTGACAAAGACAAAGAGTATGCTCAGACCCCCCCTAAAAGAGGCTTAGCCCCCTGTCACAAAGACGGCCGGAGTGGGTGGCGTCAGACCAGAAGCAGGAAATAAACAGACAGAGAGGTGTAGTTTGGTGAAGCTGAGCGAATGCTTTCGCTCAGCATTTAATAAACCAAACAGAAAATAAAAGGTTTTAAACACAAAAACAGGACACAGCACTTCACTCCAAAATAAAGAGACAAACAAAACGGACTATACAGTAAACAAACGGTGCACGGACAGACACACAAACAAACACGGTGAGTTTTAAATAAACAAGTATCGTAATAGCAATTGATATTTAAACTAACTTTTATTTATCCTCTCTCTCTCTCACCCGTTCTCCACTCACGAACACCCAACCCGAGTGACAGAAATGTGCATCTATATATACTGTTGTGCTGAGATTCAATTACTAATTAATTATTCACTTGAATCCCAGCACGTGAATTAATTCTGTGCAACCTCGTGCTCACATATTACATTTAACCAGCACGTGAAGTGATTTGTGCCCTCCTCGTGCCTAAATACAAATCTACCTTTTTAAATACACGTGAAACACAGACCCGTTTATATCCCGTGTACCAATGACTATACACCAACATTAACACACGCACGCAACATACAACATATAATATGCACACAGGGGCGGGGCACATTGCCACACCCCCTATCCATGAATCTCTAGTGACGTCCCTGTATATATATATATATATATATATATATATATATATATATTAAAAAGAAAATATGTTTCATCCAAGTCTTCTCAGGAAATGAATATTATGATGTGTCTATTTGTTTGAAAGTTATTGTTACCAAATCGGAACCATCTGTCAGTTTTATGGGTTCTTTTTTTAATTCTAATAACAGCTTAAAGAGTGCTGAGTCCCTAATAAACACACACAAGTTGAATTCCATGTTACCCTGGTTTGGAGTTATTTGTAAATGAAGTTTGGGTCTGTTAGATGGACTGAGTTATAGTGGCGTGTTGCATTTCATTTCTTTTCTCTTTTTTTCTTTTTGGTAGTCCTAATTGTATACCTGACTCCCCAAAACAAGCACCCGCTACAACCCTGACCCTAACCTTCCTGCACTGCACTTCACTGTCACCCAGGGAACTGCACAACTCAGGGCTTTTCTGAGGTGCATCTCACACAAGGAAAGCCTGCAGCAGAGACAGATACAAAGTAGTAGGTTTGCTAGTAGGTTTGACCTGAGAAGCTTTACCTCTAAAGCAACCTTTTTTCAAAGGTTATGCTGTCAAACATCTTAAGTTGATACTATGCCAGAGCCAACTTTACAACTGGGGTTTTGCCAACAGTTCAGTGAAGCAGACAACTGTTGTTTTTATGACTGTTCTATTATAGTACCCAGGAGCTGCCATTCTAAGTTATAGTAAAGCTGTGTTTTCATATGCTTGCTGGTGTGTCCCCTGGCACCCTAATTACCTGCATCTTGCTAATACCACAGAGCCCAGCCTGCTTTCAATTGTTGCAGGTGTAGAAAAGCCTCAGAAGCAAGGACAGAACCACAATGTCAAAGGTAGCATTTGCCTTGACATTTCACCTCTATCATAGCATAGAGAAGAAATGACTGGTCTTCTACAATGTGGGAATGTTCAATGTTAAGAATGAAACCCTCTAGTAGTTTATCAGGCTTCCTAGGATTTTTTGTTCCTTGTGACGACAGCATTGTGTTCACCTGGAGGAGCGAACACCGTTCCCTATCATACTATATAAGAAATATTACAAATGTTATTTAAATAATGTACGATAATTACAAAATTGACATTGCTAAAAAAATGACAAATTCTTTCAAAGGGGTTCAAAAACTGTTTAATAGAGAGTAAAACATGCAGTACAGACAGTGTTAATACATTATCATAGATCCGAGTAAAACAACCTTGAGTGATGACAGACATTTATATCCTGCAACTTCTGTTCGTTATTATGGTAATCATGCTATTAATCGTAACTATTACAAACATGAGCAAATAGGACGAGTATTTTCTACTTAAAAATAGTTCCCTGTGCAAAGGAAACTCAAAAAGGAAACAACAGAAATCCACTGAAAGTGTTATAATTTGCAGTGTCATCATAAAGCTGTTTTCCTTCATGTAGTCTCATGTAGACATGATCCCCTACTTCTAGTTTAAGGATGGCAGAGCTGCTCACGCTGTCATTGAGGTCACTAGATTCAGTATCCCATAAGGAAGCCACTTTCTCATTATTTTTCATCAAACTCACAAATGTGTTGACAACATGTGCTGTGTATGCAGTGTAGCTAAAGAAGTAAAACCCTTTTACAGTTGCTGTAAAAATACCTGCAATAAAAATACAAAAAAGAATCACTCATCAGAAACCATCCTTTTGTATTGTATTACAGCTGTATAGTTTTCCCCCCAAGTGATGCTATGCTGGTTTACCTGGCTTTGCCATGTCAATGAACATGCTTTACCATATCTCTCTGGGATTTGCAATGTTTACCAGCACTCTACCATGCTTTATTCCACTTGGACCCAGAAAGTACAAGAGATGTCACGAAGGATGTTAATGTGTGCAATTGTGCTTGATTTAATCAGGCCCTAATGTTTCTTTAGAACTGCACTCTTGAGACCTACACAAGGAATGGATGTGCTTGTCAGAGACACTGTGGAATTATTATACAGATACAATTACTTTCCGAGTTCAGTTCTCTGATATATTACTCTAACAGCAATGGATAGGGTCTCACATCAGAAAAATCAGTGAAATCAGGAATTACATTTTGGTGTTCTTTGAAGCTAACTTGATTTTGTTTCAGTAGCGAACAAAATATTAACCTATCAATCGTCCCAGAAGATGAAGAAACAGGCTGGAAGGCCTCAACCCCCCCCCACTCCCCCCCCCCCGAAGCTTACAACCCATAATACTCCTTTTATTAATGTAGGCTTCAGGGTTTCTCTTTTATAATGAATTCATAAAGTATACCCTGGTGCCCAGAACTTCTTTAATGCATGTTGCAGTGCTTTTCTGAATTGTTTACTATCAATACACTATTGCTGTTTGGTGGAAGTTAAAGTACAGAAAAAAACAATCTTAATTCTATTCTACTATCTATTCTATTCTACTATCTCACTCTATTCTACTATCATCTCTTGCTGACCTGGGGATCTCTGGCACTGCTCTGGCCTGGTTCTCCTCCTACCTCTCCAACCGCACTTACCAGGTAACCTGGCGTGGAGCAACCTCCACACCTCACCCTCTCTTGACTGGAGTCCCCCAAGGGTCAGTCTTGGGTCCTCTCCTGTTCTCTCTCTACACCCGCTCCCTGGGCCCCCTCATCGCATCCTATGGTTTCTCATACCATTTCTATGCTGATGATGCTCAGATTTTCCTCTCCTTCCCCACCTCTGACTCCACCATCTCCTCCCGTATCTCTACCTGTCTGTCTGCTATTTCCTCCTGGATGCACTCGCATCACCTCAAACTCAACCTCTCTAAATCTGACCTCCTTTTCTTTCCCTCCTCCTCCCCCTCCTCTGATCTCTCTATCTCTGTTCCTCTGGAATCTACCACACTCTCTCCCTCTTCCTCAGCTAAGAACCTTGGAGTCACCCTGGACCCCTGCCTCTCTTATTCCCAGCACATCTCCACTCTGGCACGCACTTGCAGATTCTTCCTGAGCAACATCCGAAGAATCCGACCCTTCCTCACCAACTATGCTACCCAGCTCCTGGTCCAGGCCCTGGTACTCTCCCGCCTAGACTACTGCAACTCCCTCCTGGCTGGCCTCCCTGCGTCCGCCACCCGTCCGCTCCAGCTCATCCAGAACTCTGCTGCTCGCCTGGTGTTCTCTCTACCTCGCTTCGCCCACGCTACTCCACTACTCCGCTCGCTCCACTGGCTCCCGATCACCGCTCGCATCCAGTTCAAGACTCTTGTACTAGCCTACAGATGCCTTGATCAGACTGCACCCAGCTACCTCCAGACCCTCATCTCTCCCTACACCCCCACTCGACCTCTCCACTCCGCCTGCACTAGAAGACTGGCTCTACCTCCGCTACGCTCCCCTGCCTCCCGAGCCCGCTCCTTCTCCACCCTTGCTCCGCAGTGGTGGAACGACCTTCCTACAGATGTCAGGACTGCCCAGTCCCTGACCACATTCCGGCGCCTCCTTAAGACTCACCTCTTCAAACAGCACCTGTAGAACTCCTCTGTTGTATCCTGGGACACTATCACCCTTCATTTAAATATGCTTTATTTTGCTCTTATCTGCCCCCTATTTTACTGCATTTAATCCTGTACCTCAGAATATTGTAATCTGCCAAGTGTTTAATCTGTAGTATTTTGTACTTAATCATATCCTGATGTAACTATCACTACTTAATCATATCCTGATGTAACTTTCACTATTATCTGCTGTATTATTGAATTGTGGTTTGTCACACTTGAGAATTATTGTATTTCTTGTTCTTATTGTATGACTTATATTGTAACACTTGAATGTATTTGTATTTGCTTGCGATTGTAAGTCGCCCTGGATAAGGGCGTCTGCTAAGAAATAAATAATAATAATAATAATAATTACTAAGTGAAAGAAAACCAAGCTTTCCAATATGTAATACAGTGTATACAGATCGTGGCAATGAACTTTGACAGAATAAAGAACATTATATAAACACATTGTAGTCATTTTTAATGCACCTGTGTGAACATTGAAGGATTTCCCAACATTAGTGTGAACTTTAGGATACACTATGGTTATGGCTGTAGTAAAAGGACCCAGTTGTCGGCGATTTCCATTATTCAGGGTTGCTGAAAAAGCAATCTTCATTTTCTCTGAATCAACAAGAATAAAACAAGGTTATCAGTTCAAATAAACACAAGCAATCCTGGCTAAACTAGTGTCACAACATCATTATTATTATTAACATGGAACCACTTAATACTGTACTGTAAAAGAGTAACATTAGCAATACCATTATATGTCATGTGACTCTGTTGTTCCTTTTCCACTTTTGCCAAACGTAATTTTAAGGCATTGAGCTCTTCATTATTGTGGTTTCCACGTCCAGATAACTCTTCTGCTCTGGACACTGCAAGAAAGCACAAGCAGAACAGTGCCAGCAGAATCGCCTTCATTGTAGAATGGTTCACTGTGGACTTCATAGCAGTGCTGCCCATGTCTCTTTATACCTGCTTTGTACATTTATTAACTCTGGAACCGTAAAGTAACACGAATCTAGGGTAGAAGTGTGGAGTAGTGGTCAGGGCTCTGGACTCTTGACTGGAGGGTTATGGGTTCAATCCCAGGTGGGAGACACTGCTGCTGTACCCTTGAGCAAGGTACTTTACCTAGATTGCTCCAGTAATAACCCAACTGTATAATG
Source organism: Acipenser ruthenus (assembly GCF_902713425.1). Classification (NCBI taxonomy): domain Eukaryota; kingdom Metazoa; phylum Chordata; class Actinopteri; order Acipenseriformes; family Acipenseridae; genus Acipenser; species Acipenser ruthenus. The sequence continues at coordinate 7,133,887 of NC_081239.1, read as the reverse complement.
GGTAATTGTATCTAAAAATAATGTGATATCTTGTTACAATTGTAAGTTGCACTGGATAAGGGCGTCTGCTAAGAAATAGGAGGCTGTGTGGTCCAGTGGTTAAAGAACAGGGCTTGCAACCAGGAGGTCCCCAGTTTAAATCCCACCTCAGCCACTGACTCATTGTGTGGCCCTGAGCAAGACACTTAACCTCTTTGTGCTCCGTCTTTCGGGTGAGACGTAGTTGTAAGTGACTCTGCAGCTGATGCATAGTTCACACACCCAAGTCTCTGTAAGTCGCCTTGGATAAAGGCGTCTGCTAAATAAACAAATAATAATAATACAAAGGTCATTTATTACCTTATCTGACTTATTTGCTTTTCTACACCTGTAACACCTGAACAATAAAACAGTGCTTATATCAATATTTGTATCCAACAGCTGGCAATAGGCTTTGGCTTTGGATAATACAATCCATTACTAATTCAGAATTCATTTTTTGTTTTTAGCTTTTTGATCCACAGTGCAAGTGGAAAGCCAGTTCACTCCATGTTTAACAGGAAACATGATATCATTCATTATTTCAGTGTTTGGATGGAGGTCTAATCGGTTCAATCATACAATCTGGAACAGGATTTGAATATAAAGAAACCGTAGTCCTTGCTGTACAGTACATGCACACTATTTAGAGAGCTGAATTTGATCACTGATACAATAAAAGAAAACGGCTATACGAGACACTATCAATATTTATTTGATGCCTCAGAAATGACTTGCATCTTGCTAATTCCACAGAGCCCAGCTTGCTTTCACTCATCACAGGTATACAAAAGCATCAGAAGCAAGGACAGACCCAAACTGCCAAAGGTAGCATTTGCCTTCACATTTCACATTATCAAAGTAAATACAAGAAACACATTATCTTCTACAACATGTGACTGTTCATGGTTAAAAATGAAAGCCACTAGTTTATCAGGCTTCCCAGGATTTTATTTTATTTGATGAAAGCAACGTGTTCACCTGGAGGAGCCAACACCAATTCAAAGGGGTTAAAAAATGGTTTAACGGAGAGCAAATCTTCCTAAAAATATGCAGTATAGACAGTGGCGGGTTTACAGGGACAAATCATAACTTTTTTCTCTTGATGATTTGCTTGTCCATTTCAGGAATTGGGGCCCTGAATGCCTTTCTCAGTCATTAAATCATTTACAATTTCATCAGCCCTGAGCACCCTTCTCAGTCATTAAATCATTTACAATTTCATCAGCCCTGAGCACCCTTCTCAGTCATTAAATCATTTACAATTTCATCAGCCCTGAACGCCTTTCTCAGTCATTAAATCATTTACAATTTCATCAGCCCTGAGCACCCTTCTCAGCCATTAAATCATTTACAATTTCATCAGGCCCTGAGCACCCTTCTCAGTCATTAAATCATTTACAATTTCATCAGGCCCTGAGCACCCTTCTCAGTCATTAAATCTTTTACAATTTCATCAGGCCCTGAGCACCCTTCTCAGTCATTAAATCTTTTACAATTTCATCAGGCCCTAAGCACCCTTCTCAGTCATTAAATCATTTACAATTTCATCAGCCCTGAGCACCCTTCTCAGTCATTAAATCATTTACAATTTCATCAGCCCTGAATGCATTTTTCAGTCATTAAATCATTTACAATTTCATCAGGCCCTGAGCACCCTTCTCAGCCATTAAATCATTTACAATTTCATCAGCCCTGAACGCCTTTCTCAGTCATTAAATCATTTACAATTTCATCAGCCCTGAACGCCTTTCTCAGTCATTAAATCATTTACAATTTCATCAGGCCCTGAGCACCCTTCTCAGTCTTTAAATCATTTACAATTTCATCAGCCCTGACCACTCTTCTCAGTCATTAAATCATTTACAATTTCATCAGGTCCTGAGCACCCTTCTCAGTCTTTAAATCATTTACAATTTCATCAGCCCTGACCACTCTTCTCAGTCATTAAATCATTTACAATTTCATCAGGTCCTGAGCACCCTTCTCAGTCATTAAATCATTTACAATTTCATCAGCCCTGAGCACCCTTCTCAGTCATTAAATCATTTACAATTTCATCAGGTCCTGAGCACCCTTCTCAGCCATTAAATCATTTACAATTTCATCAGGTCCTGAGCACCCTTCTCAGTCATTAAATCATTTACAATTTCATCAGGTCCTGAGCACCCTTCTCAGCCATTAAATCATTTACAATTTCATCAGGTCCTGAGCACCCTTCTCAGCCATTAAATCATTTACAATTTCATCAGGTCCTGAGCACCCTTCTCAGCCATTAAATCATTTACAATTTCATCAGGCCCTGAGCACCCTTCTCAGTCTTTAAATCATTTACAATTTCATCAGCCCTGACCACTCTTCTCAGTCATTAAATCATTTACAATTTCATCAGGTCCTGAGCACCCTTCTCAGTCTTTAAATCATTTACAATTTCATCAGCCCTGACCACTCTTCTCAGTCATTAAATCATTTACAATTTCATCAGGTCCTGAGCACCCTTCTCAGTCATTAAATCATTTACAATTTCATCAGCCCTGAGCACCCTTCTCAGTCTTTAAATCATTTACAATTTCATCAGCCCTGACCACTCTTCTCAGTCATTAAATCATTTACAATTTCATCAGGTCCTGAGCACCCTTCTCAGTCTTTAAATCATTTACAATTTCATCAGCCCTGACCACTCTTCTCAGTCATTAAATCATTTACAATTTCATCAGGTCCTGAGCACCCTTCTCAGTCATTAAATCATTTACAATTTCATCAGCCCTGACCACTCTTCTCAGTCATTAAATCATTTACAATTTCATCAGGTCCTGAGCACCCTTCTCAGTCTTTAAATCATTTACAATTTCATCAGCCCTGACCACTCTTCTCAGTCATTAAATCATTTACAATTTCATCAGGTCCTGAGCACCCTTCTCAGTCATTAAATCATTTACAATTTCATCAGCCCTGAGCACCCTTCTCAGTCATTAAATCATTTACAATTTCATCAGGTCCTGAGCACCCTTCTCAGCCATTAAATCATTTACAATTTCATCAGGTCCTGAGCACCCTTCTCAGTCATTAAATCATTTACAATTTCATCAGGTCCTGAGCACCCTTCTCAGCCATTAAATCATTTACAATTTCATCAGGTCCTGAGCACCCTTCTCAGTCTTTAAATCATTTACAATTTCATCAGCCCTGACCACTCTTCTCAGTCATTAAATCATTTACAATTTCATCAGGTCCTGAGCACCCTTCTCAGTCATTAAATCATTTACAATTTCATCAGCCCTGAGCACCCTTCTCAGTCATTAAATCATTTACAATTTCATCAGGTCCTGAGCACCCTTCTCAGCCATTAAATCATTTACAATTTCATCAGGTCCTGAGCACCCTTCTCAGTCATTAAATCATTTACAATTTCATCAGGTCCTGAGCACCCTTCTCAGCCATTAAATCATTTACAATTTCATCAGGTCCTGACCACTCTTCTCAGTCATTAAATCATTTACAATTTCATCAGGTCCTGAGCACCCTTCTCAGTCATTAAATCATTTACAATTTCATCAGCCCTGAGCACCCTTCTCAGTCATTAAATCATTTACAATTTCATCAGGTCCTGAGCACCCTTCTCAGCCATTAAATCATTTACAATTTCATCAGGTCCTGAGCACCCTTCTCAGTCATTAAATCATTTACAATTTCATCAGGTCCTGAGCACCCTTCTCAGCCATTAAATCATTTACAATTTCATCAGGTCCTGAGCACCCTTCTCAGCCATTAAATCATTTACAATTTCATCAGGTCCTGAGCACCCTTCTCAGCCATTAAATCATTTACAATTTCATCAGGCCCTGAGCACCCTTCTCAGTCTTTAAATCATTTACAATTTCATCAGCCCTGACCACTCTTCTCAGTCATTAAATCATTTACAATTTCATCAGGTCCTGAGCACCCTTCTCAGTCTTTAAATCATTTACAATTTCATCAGCCCTGACCACTCTTCTCAGTCATTAAATCATTTACAATTTCATCAGGTCCTGAGCACCCTTCTCAGTCATTAAATCATTTACAATTTCATCAGCCCTGAGCACCCTTCTCAGTCTTTAAATCATTTACAATTTCATCAGCCCTGACCACTCTTCTCAGTCATTAAATCATTTACAATTTCATCAGGTCCTGAGCACCCTTCTCAGTCTTTAAATCATTTACAATTTCATCAGCCCTGACCACTCTTCTCAGTCATTAAATCATTTACAATTTCATCAGGTCCTGAGCACCCTTCTCAGTCATTAAATCATTTACAATTTCATCAGCCCTGACCACTCTTCTCAGTCATTAAATCATTTACAATTTCATCAGGTCCTGAGCACCCTTCTCAGTCTTTAAATCATTTACAATTTCATCAGCCCTGACCACTCTTCTCAGTCATTAAATCATTTACAATTTCATCAGGTCCTGAGCACCCTTCTCAGTCATTAAATCATTTACAATTTCATCAGCCCTGAGCACCCTTCTCAGTCATTAAATCATTTACAATTTCATCAGGTCCTGAGCACCCTTCTCAGCCATTAAATCATTTACAATTTCATCAGGTCCTGAGCACCCTTCTCAGTCATTAAATCATTTACAATTTCATCAGGTCCTGAGCACCCTTCTCAGCCATTAAATCATTTACAATTTCATCAGGTCCTGAGCACCCTTCTCAGTCTTTAAATCATTTACAATTTCATCAGCCCTGACCACTCTTCTCAGTCATTAAATCATTTACAATTTCATCAGGTCCTGAGCACCCTTCTCAGTCATTAAATCATTTACAATTTCATCAGCCCTGAGCACCCTTCTCAGTCATTAAATCATTTACAATTTCATCAGGTCCTGAGCACCCTTCTCAGCCATTAAATCATTTACAATTTCATCAGGTCCTGAGCACCCTTCTCAGTCATTAAATCATTTACAATTTCATCAGGTCCTGAGCACCCTTCTCAGCCATTAAATCATTTACAATTTCATCAGGCCCTGAGCACCCTTCTCAGCCATTAAATCATTTTACAATTGCAATCATTCATCATTGCGGATTCTCCGTGCTGAATTAATATTTTGTGCAGAACTTTGTCAAATGTTTTCTGGAACTCTAAATAAACCAAGTCATATGCTTTGCAGTTATCCATTGTCGATGTTGCATCCTCAAAAAAATCAAGTAGGTTAGTTAGACACGATCTCCCTTTCCTAAAACCATGCTGGCTGTCTCCCAGGATACTGTTCCCATATAGGTAATTTTCCATTTTGGATCTTATTATAGTTTCCATAAGTTTACATATTATAGAAGTTACCTGGTTTGTTTTTTTCCCCTGTTTGTGGATCGGTATTACGTTTTCTATTTTCCAGTCTGTCGGTACAACCCCTGTGTCAAGAGACTGTTGCATGATCTTGGTTAGCAGTTTGTAAATAACTTCTTTCATTTCTTTTTTTGTGATCAAATGTTTTTATTTTTTATTTTTGTGTAATTTTAAAGAAAACAATACAAACTTACAATGTAATAATAACAGAGTAACTAAACCCTCCCCCTGATGACATTAACTTTATTCGATGTAATAGCATGTAGGGAGGAGTGTATTTCTACACCGAGATATCGAAAATGCTTGACCACCAGTATATTGGAAGGCAGGATACATGTTCTCATTGCAGTATTCAGGGGCATTAGGACAGACTTAGACCAATTGATCTTATAACCTGATAACAAACTAAAATCATCAAAAATGGACAGTAGATGAGGAAGTGATTGGGACACGTTATCAACAAATAACAGCACATCATCGGCGTAAATCGAAATGTGATGCTGAGTGTCATTGACATTAATAGGATTAAACATAGTCGACTGGCGGACAGTCTGAGCTAATGGTTCAAGTGGCAGAGTGAACAGAAGCGGAGAGAGCGGACAACCTTGGCGAGTACCTCTAGAGATCGTAAACTGGGAAGAGCACTTGCTGCCAGTTAGCACCATGGGGCGTAATTTCCTCCTTAAACATCTCAAATACGGCGGACATGTCGTGAGTGGCAGCAGCGGGTTTTGCAGCTTTTTGGGTTGACAAAAGCAGGTCGGCAGTTTGCTTTTTCAGAGAGTTCGACATTCCTGGGCACATCAGAGAACGAATAGCCGACAAAAAAGTGGGTAAAATCAATCCTTCGTGGTTGAGATACAGATAAATTGGGCGAGATGAGGCAGAGCAAAACACTAAGCTGCCATCTTGATCAAAGGGTCACGTGATCTCCCCCTTCTTTCATTTCTTTGAGTACTATTGGGAGGATCTCATCCAGCCCAAGGGATTTGTTTATTTTAAGAGCGCCTAGTCCCTTTAACACTTCTGCCTCTGTTATGCTAAAGTCATTTAAAACTGGATAGGAACAGGTTGACATGTGTGGCATGTTTGCTGCTGATGTTACAGTATTCAACCATGCACTTAACCCAATCTGTAGTACTGTTTTACCTGCACTTGTATCTAACCTTTATATAACTATCTACACTAATCAGCTCTTGAACTGCCCTGATATCAAACTGTACTGTGCTTCTGTATTTGCCCTTACTAGGACTAAGTCATTGTATTTTGTATCTTGCTCTCAACTGAACTGTAATTGATGTATCTTGTATTATAACTGAAGTGATTGTATCTTGCTCTTAATTGAACTGTAATTCCTGATGTATTTTATTTGTACACAACTGTAAGTCGCCCTGGATAAGGGCGTCTGCTAAGAAATAAATAATAATAATAATAAAATAATAATAATGTTGTCTTGTAACAGGGCGAGCAGTCCTGTACATTGTTTATTTATTTTTAGATCGGGGTCTCCCCCTCCGCCCCTGTGCAGTGTATTTATTTTGTATTATTGTATTATTTATGACGGCGTAGCGCCGTGTTATTGTTTTGTTTATTTTTAAAACGTGTCCTGGCAGAGGCGAGATCGGTGCTCGTCCTCTGCCAGGAGTAATAATTAAAACTCGTGCAGAAGGTGGCCATCTCCCGAATTAATTAGGTGATTTAATTTATTGCTAATCGGGAGATGGTCACCTGTTATAAAAAGCCTGCAACTCACTAGTTCAAGGTGGGTGTCAGAAGGAGAGTGTGCGAGAGGAGTGACGGAGAAACGAGAGAGAAAGTAAACATAGGAACAGTGAAGGCAATCTGCCCAGCCTGACCTGTGTTGCAGTTATTATTTTGTGTTCGTGATTTGTTTTTGTTTACCCTTTTATTTTTGCTCTGTGAGCGAGTGTTTATTTTTGTTTAAATATTTATTTTTGGATTGCTTTAAATAAAACGGCGCCCGCACCACTGCACCATACCTTTTGTTTTGTTGTGCCTTCTTCTGGTCTGACGTCACCCACTCAGCCATTCCTGCCACACGTGGTGTCCTGCGTGGGATCGCAGCGCCTCCAGGACGCAGGCAGAAGAGGGTACTACATCTTTTTCATTTTTTTTTCGTTTTTTGATTGTGTGGAGTGAAGAGGAGGAAGGAAGATGGGAGGAAGAAGGAGGATGAGGAGACAGCAGCCGCTGCAGCAACAACAGCAGGCACAGGAGGAGATGAGCTGGGAAGCCCTTCTCCATAGCATAAGCCAGCTGAGTTGTTGCTGCATCTGTAGGGAGCAGGGGCATTTCCCAGTTAATTGCCCCCTCCCTGAAGACTGGGATTACAGCTGCTGGGGAGACAAGAGGGAGGAGTTGGTGCGTCCTACACCTAAAAGGGAGGAGCCCGAGCGTCCTGCGCCTAAAAGGGAGGAGCCCGAGCGTCCTGCGCCCAAGAGGGAGGAGCCCGAACGTCCTGCGCCCAAGAGGGAGGAGCCCGAACGTCCTGCGCCCAAAAGGGAGGAGCCCGAACGTCCTGCGCCTAAAAGGGAGGAGCCCGAACGTCCTGCGCCCAAGAGGGAGGAGCCCGAACGTCCTGCGCCCAAAAGGGAGGAGCCCGAACGTCCTGCGCCCAAAAGGGAGGAGCCCGAACGTCCACGGCCCAAGAGGGGGGAGTCGGTGCGTCCACGGCCCAAGAGGGGGGAGTCGGTGCGTCCACGACCCAAGAGGGGGGAGTCGGTGCGTCCACGGCCCAAGAGGGGGGAGTCGGTGCGTCCACGGCGCCTGAAGGGGAGGCCTTGGCCACCTGAAGGGGAGGACTGTGAGTCGCTCCCACCTCCGCCAGCAGAGGGAGCATTCCTGCTGGTTCCATCTCCATGGGAGGACTGTGAGTCGCTCCCAACTCCGCCAGCAGAGGGAGCATTCCTGCTGGTTCCACCTCCACCTCCGTGGGAGGACTGTGAGTCGCTCCCACCACCACCAGCAGAGGGAGAATACCTGCTGGTGCCGTCGCCGTGGGAGGACGACGTGTCGCTCCCACAACCACCAGCAGAGGGAGAATACCTGCTGGTGCCACCTCCGTCTCCGTGGGAGGATGACATGTCGCTCCCACCACCACCACCAGCAGAGGGAACATGCCTGCTGGTTTCCCTGTTGCAACCTGAAGGGGAGGAAGCCCTGCCGCCTTGGCAGCCTGAAGGGGAGGAAGCCCTGCCGCCTTGGCAGCCTGAAGGGGAGGAAGCCCTGCCGCCTGAAGGGGAGGAAGCCCTGCCGCCTTGGCCGCCTGAAGGGGAGGAAGCCCTGCCGCCTGAAGGGGAGGAAGCCCTGCCGCCTGAAGGGGAGGAGCCCCTGCCGCCTTGGCCGCCAGAAAGGGAGCAGCCCCTGCCGCCTTGGCCGCCAGAAGAGGAGGAGCCCCTGCTGTCTTTACCGTCAGGAGGAGAGGAGCAGGAGCTACCTCTACCTCCACCACCACCATCATTGGGAGAAGTGGAGCTCCTGCTGCCGCCTTCATGGCCAGGGGCTCCCCTCCCGCCGTCGGCATCGCCTGGGGTTGCCTGTGTCTCCCTTGCGTCTCCTAGGTTTGCTGCCGGTCCTGTGTCGCCTCCCGAGGGTCCGCTGCCGTCGCCTCCCGAGGGTCCGCTGCCGTCGCCTCCCGAGGGTCCGCTGCCGTCGCCTCCCGAGGGTCCGCTGCCGTCGCCTGGGGTCGCCAGGGATCCGGCTTCGCCTGGGGTCGCCAGGGATCCGGTTTCGCCTGGGATCACTACGTTATGGCCGGAGCCCCATGGAGGGGAACTGCCGGCCATGAAGAAGGTGGGGGAGGTCAGGAGACCAGCTCTCCCAGCCGCACTTTCGCGGCAGGAGTTTGTGTGGTCGGAGCCCCACGGAGGGGAACTGCCGGCCATGAAGAAGGGGGGGGAGGTCAGGAGACCAGCTCCCCCAGCCGCACTTTCGCGGCCGGAGTCTGTGTGGTCAGAGCCCCACGGAGGGGAACTGCTGGCCATGAAGAGGAGGGGGAAGGTCAGGAGACCAGTTCCCCCAGCCGCAATTTCGCGGCAGAAGAGAGTGTGGAGGGAGCTGCCGGCAACGAAGAATTGGGGGGTGCCGGAGATTCCACCATGGCCACCCCCCAGAAGCAACTTGCTTCCCCCTCTTCCAGGACATTGAGACTGAGGGGGGAGGTGGCCGTTGGGGCCATGTGTGCTTCGCACAAGGGGGGGGATATGTAACAGGGCGAGCAGTCCTGTACATTGTTTATTTATTTTTAGATCAGGGTCTCCCCCTCCGCCCCTGTGCAGTGTATTTATTTTGTATTGTATTATTTATGACGGCGTAGCGCCGTGTTATTGTTTTGTTTATTTTTAAAACGTGTCCTGGCAGAGGCGAGATCGGTGCTCGTCCTCTGCCAGGAGTAATAATTAAAACTCGTGCAGAAGGTGGCCATCTCCCGAATTAATTAGGTGATTTAATTTATTGCTAATCGGGAGATGGTCACCTGTTATAAAAAGCCTGCAACTCACTAGTTCAAGGTGGGTGTCAGAAGGAGAGTGTGCGAGAGGAGTGACGGAGAAACGAGAGAGAAAGTAAACATAGGAACAGTGAAGGCAATCTGCCCAGCCTGACCTGTGTTGCAGTTATTATTTTGTGTTCGTGATTTGTTTTTGTTTACCCTTTTATTTTTGCTCTGTGAGCGAGTGTTTATTTTTGTTTAAATATTTATTTTTGGATTGCTTTAAATAAAACGGCGCCCGCACCACTGCACCATACCTTTTGTTTTGTTGTGCCTTCTTCTGGTCTGACGTCACCCACTCAGCCATTCCTGCCACATGTCTGTATCCTCCTTTGTAAAAACTTGTAAAAGTAATCATTTAATATATTTGCTATTTTTTTCTCATCGTCTATGATTTTGCCATTTGTATCTCTTAGACATTTAACCTCCTCTTTGAATGTTCTCTTGCTGTTATAATATTGGAAACACGTTTTGGAATTGGTTTTAGCCCCCTTAGCAATATTGATTTCTGTAAATTGGAATATGAAACGTGAAAGGGTAAACTTAAAAATGCATTCAAAGTTATTATTAGCTCAATCATTATCAAAAATATAATTGTATGTGTGAATCAATTTTCTAACAACCCGTAGCAATGTGCCCCGCCCCTGTGTGCATTTCTGCGTTGTATGTTGCGTGTGGTGTGTTAATGTTGGTGTATAGATATGGCTGCACGGGATATAAATGGGTGTGTGCAGCACGAGTCTTTAAAATGTATTATTGTATTTAGGCACGAGGATGGCACATCACTTCACGTGCATTTAAAGTATTTAATATGTGAGCACGAGGTTGCACATAATTAATTCACGTGCTGGGATTCAAGTGAATAAATAATTAACTAGAATCCCAGCACAACAGTATATACAGATGCACATTTTACTCACTTGGGGTTGTGTGTTCGGTGAGTGGAGAACGGGTGTGGAGAGGAGAAAGTAAAGTAAGTGTTTGTCCACCCTGTTTGTTTATTTTACTCGCCATGTTTGTTTGTCTTGTCACGAAATCCGCATGTTCAGATTCTTTTACGTACTCTTTTTATTTGCTCAGCACACACTCTTATCTCAGGGGAGACGTTAGGAGGACAGAGATGTTATTACTCCTAGTGGGATACAGTTCGTGCTCTGGACCCGCAGTATATTCGGATGACCAATATAGTACCCAAGAAATTGACAGACTCATGTATCTAAAGTGTTTTTACAAATCAGAGTATGGCCAGTACTCCTTCGGTTTATTAACAGTTAAATATTGGATTGAGTAGCTACAGGCTACTTCATATCCCCAGCTGACAGACGTTCTGGGCAGTCCAGTGTCTTAACAGATATTAACGTTAACACTTTAATACATCTTTATGTATTCGTGCAGCCGGCAGGCCTGGCCACGACCACGACACTAAATACACCCAGTAGCCTCTTTTCAGCACATTCAACAAATGTTCTCCTATCTTCTAAACATAGTGTGAGTCCCTTATAGCAATACATGCAATACATGTGAGATAAAATAATAATTGATTAATGCTTACCCTTTAATATAAATCGTAAAAGGATATGACTGTCTTCACCAGGCAAATTAAACTGAGTTAAATCAGTTCAATTGTGTTTTTGGTTTGCAGAAGATGGACCACCTTGCCCTGTCTGAGATGAGTGTGGTACTCCATTGAAATTACTCTGGAGTTAAATAGGTTTTTCGTCTCATTGGAATACATGGGACGCCTCAATTAAATCCAATCATTAATCAGGTGGGACAGTTCTTATCCATTTTACAAATAATAGTTTTCAAAAGATCCAGACTAACTTTTCAGAATTAATAGGTGTCATGTACTTAATAAATTCAAGACTTCACATTTGTTTCAACTCTTATGATCTCATTTCTTTGCTTTCCTCCGAGCCCCTCCTTTATCTGAAAAGTTAAGTGAACCAAGGTTCCCAGGATCTTGGTTTATAATATAATATAAAAACACTACTGCATGCAAAACACTATTTTTATATGTGTTATATATGAGAGATGTTCTTAATATGTGACATCATCTTCTAAGTGATTATATTATGCTAAATTAAAGGTATGTGTTTCTTTTAACTTCATATTGTTTCATCATTTTGTTAATGAGTCAGTTTTTATCAATTAGCACTGAACCTGTTTCATTATAAGATAATCTTTCAATTAATTTACCTCTGTTTATCAGTTGCTATAATATTACTTTGGTGAATCCCTCTTAAGATTTCAATCCAAATATAGGCCAGTATAACTGCATTCAACTAGGCTTGACCCTTCTCTTTGTTCATACAAAATCCAGCCAAGACCTCTGGCTTGTTAGTTAATCTTTTGGTCATAAAGAGTCTTTTCTTATCTTGTGTTTTTAGGGCATAAATTTGTAGATTAACGTTCACTTTTAGCCGGAATGGTGCTTTTTTATCAAACGTCATACTTTCTGAAGATAAGATATACAAGTGGTAAATCGTTACTAAGTATTTAATTAAATGTCAAATCCATAACAAGAGTGGACTGACCTATTTCATGGAGCAAGAGAGCCATCCATTGGTGGTACAAGGATACTCTTTCTTTATCCTTCCTAATATCTTTGACACTTCATTTTATAATACATTCCATATTTGAAATTGCCTAGTACATATTCAGCATATCCCCACGTTTCCAGCAGGATTCTTCTGTGCCGGGTTCAGCTCTGGTTGGTTCCGCGAAAACGACAACAGGCCCCTTTATCCAAAGTTTAGCATCACAGGTGTGAGACACCATCTTCCTCACTTCGTACCTACAAGATACTTGGACACGTTTAGCTGGGACACCTTCTACACATTCCAATTTACCTAGATGTGCCCATTTCACTAAATGACCTCCTTCACAATTTATGCATTTAATCCTCTTAATATCCTTTGGATCTACATTTAGATGAGAAAAAGAAATTCCTTCAGAATCATTACATTCAAACAAGATTCTACAGTGTTTAGCTAAATGACTACAGGCTGGACAAAATTTAGGCCCAGTCACTGATGTCTTGCTTTGGCACATATTACATGCACACATAACAAGAGGATTATGTTTCAATTTGTGTGTCAGGGTTAATTCTGCACCATGTACAATAGTTCTGGATCTGTATACATTGTTACTATACATTCCCTTCTGTTCGCACAGAGTTACTTTGCGAGGTACGCCTTCCATCCAGAACACTGAAGGAGGCCAAAACTCACTGTTATTCATATTTTCTGGTTTCCAATTACTGTTCTGCCTCACATCATCAGTTGGTAGACACAATACAACTGAATCTGATTCAATTGATGAACCAACAGCTGTAGCTACTGAGATCCTCCATGCAAAAGGTGTCAATGTTTTACTATATGGAATAACTAGTTCAGCGTCACCTGCGACAGTCTGTCCGTTCATTGTTTAGTGTCAGTCCATTTTGTTTGTCTGTTTATTTTGGCCTCAAGCGCCGTGTCCTGTTTTCTGTTTAAACCTTTTATTTTGTTTATTAAACGCTGAGCGCAGCCATCGCGACTCAGTTTCACTCTTCAGCACTGTGTCTGTGTGATTCTCTCTGGTCTGAAGTCCTCCCTGCAGTTAGCCTGTCACACAACCCTATTAAAATTGTACAATATAGTGGTTCAGAAATCTAATTTCCTGTAATGGCAAAAGAGAGGGCAGCAATAGAGACGTAGACTTATCCTTCCAATTGCATGCATTGTTTCCTTCTTGAACACCCGAGAATGGCTTGCTAATCCCAGCTGGGACCATCTTCACTGAACACAGGGATCATCCTAATGGAGTTTCAGATCCTGGTAGAACACAAGAAGAAGCCTTAATAAGATTTGTGTTTTCCTTCAGAGCATCCTGGACATGTTTCTTTGCCATTTGGGAGACTTTGCTAGTGATTTGGTTAATTACTGCCTCCCAGCTACTCCCACTTAAGATTCCCTGCACCACAGAGGCATACTCAGTTATTTCTGTTTTGTTAATGAAATCCCCAGGGCACAAGGCTGGGCCCTCAGTGTATAGTGGTTAGGGCTCTGGACTTGCCTGGAGGAATGTTGGTTCAATCCCAGGTGGGGGACACTGCTGCTATACCCTTTGGAAAGGTACTTTAGATAGATTGCTCCAGTAAAAATCCTATTGTATTGGGTAATTGTATGTAAAAAATAATGTGATGCAATTCTAATTGTAAGTTGCTCTGGATATGGGTGTCTGCTAAGAAATGAATAATAATAATAATGAAATGTAACCTCATTACAAGAAATAAATAATAATTACAAGAGTGATTAATTACAGAATGCAGGTTCTGTTACATTTTTATCGTGGACTTAAACTTTTTCCACTCCATGGTGCTAGTTCTATAGATCTATAGTATAGTAGATTAGTGCAATTTCATATTTCATATGTGTACATTCTTGACCTTCTATTGTTGTCTAGGTTAATATATTTTTGTGGCATGATATTGATCCAAGGCAGTTACTTCAATAAAAAAGATTAAGTATGGGATAGGTAAGCATTAGCAGAAATCTGGATGTGAAGTAGTTATAAAATGACAGCGTGTCCTGTTTGCACTGGGAAGTCATTTGCATTTAACCACTGAAGATGTGTGATCATTTTGTAACTATTGCATACACTGTTTGCATTGGGAAGTCATTTGCATTTAACCACTGAAGATGTCTGATCATTTTGTAACTATTGCATACCCTGTTTGCATTGGGAAGTCATTTGCATTTAACCACTGAAGATGTCTGATCATTTTGTAACTATTGCACTCCAGGGAGTGTGACATTGTGCTTATAAAATATAAGGATAAAAAATAGCACATATTATTGTCAAACGTATAGTCCTTATCGCTATACCGCCTGGTGGATTATGGGAATTTAAATTAAAACCCCAGAGTGCATTCACCAACTAAAAGACTAGAGCAGTGAGGCAGGCACAGGTATGCAAAGCACCTTCCTTTATACAAATCCTGTCCCAGGCAGTTAGATGAGATCTGAGCCGTGAGCACCAGTGGGGCTTCATAGGGTTGGGCCACTTTTACTGCTTTCTTCTATTTTTCCCCCAGTCAAAGCTCTCAGTATATCACTGCTGTCTAATCTGTGTGTCTGTCTAAACTGACAATAATGTTTGTGTTTGTGTCATTATTTCAATCCTATTGAGTATTAAAGGGTATGTAGTGCCCTACCCCTAACCCTAGTGTTATACCTTCCCATGTGTTGCTGCTGCTGTACAAGTAATGGACCTGTCATGTTTCTTTTCATTGTTCTCATTTTGACAGCTTCTTACTCTTCTAAATGGAACATCTACTTCACTGTCTTTCACAGGCCTTTCCAAGATGTACCTTGAACTGCTACGAGTGCGTTTTCATGATTTCAATCATGCTAATATTTAACAAGCCAGGGGAAAAGGTAGAAAACTCATGTATTGATTTCTTGATTGATTGATTGATTGATGTGTGTGAAAGGGCGCACACAGTGACTGATCACACTTCATTGCCATGGCAATCCCAGCTCACTGAGAAACGCATGGCTCTTGTATTGACATGTTGTTTTGAGAAAGATTGGAACAAACCAGCTTTCTTTCATTAGGAATGAGACTGAATTAGTGGGGAGTCTGTGATGTAGGGAATTCAAGTGAATATTATGAAGGTGTTATAAATATTGCATTACCTCTTGCCAACTCATTTGTAGACATGCTCATTCTCTAATGTATTTGTATTCTCAAACAGCATTTCCTAGCTGTGTGTTGCTCTTTCCCATGTCTGTGTCCTGCAGTCCCTGGGAGGGCTTCTTCATTCACAGACCACACTTCATACTGTGTTGTGTTACTGATTGAAAGTCTTTTATTTTGTGTTTAACACAGTACTGGCTCAGGTTCAAGCATCTCTGTCTTGTTTTGGCTCCTTTCTTGAAATCGCTTCTTGCCGGGCGATTGCAGGTAAAATATATACTGCTGTGACATAATGGAATTTAATGATAGTTTCTAAATAAAACAGCATGTATTTCAATCCATATATGAAATAAAATATTTACCTTGAAATATTATCAAAATGTATACCATTTTAATATGAAATTGTTAAAAAAAAGCCTAGCCTAATTAATATACCTACAGTGACGTGACAAGGTTTCACATTGTATTTGGTCAGATTTTTTGTGGGTTGTAGTAGTATATAGGAGTCTGAGAGAAAAAAATGACACCAAAGTTTGGTGCTTCTTTCATTTGTTTGGTGTGCAAGGTAATCAAACATGCAATCTTCAGGTGTGAAAAAGTTATTGCCCCCCCCCTAGTTAACTCAACCCAATTAAAGGGATAATTAGGGTGAGCTGTTTGAGTACTTTGGTTAACAACCAGGCCTGATTTGGGCCAGCCCTGCCTAATATAAATCTGACTAACTTTGGCCCTTGTCATCAGAGTGAAGTTGTCAGCACACAGGTTCTAGAGGCACATCATGCCATGAACAAAAGAAATTCCCGAAGACCTCCGGAAAATAGATGTTGATGCCTCTCAGTCTGGAAAGGGTTACAAAGCCATTTCTAAGGCTCTGGGGCTCCACCGAACCACAGTCAGAGCCATATTGTCCAAATGGAGAAAGTTTGGGACAGTAGTGAATCTTCCCAGGAGTGGCCGTCCTGCCAAAATCTTTCCAAGAGCAAGGCGTAAAATCGTCCAGGAAGTCACAAAGAACCCTAGAACAACATCCAAGGATCTGCAGGCCCCTCTCGCCTCGGCTAAGGTCAGTGTTCCTGACTCCACCATCAGAAAGACACTGGGCAAAAATGGGATTCATGGCAGAGTAGCAAGGCGGAAATCATTGCTCACTAAGAAGAACATGAATGCTCGTCTCAAGTTTGCCAGAAAGCACATGGATGATCCTCTAGAGTTCTGGAACAATGTTCTATGGACAGATGAGTCAAAAGTGGAACTTTTTGGCCGACATGGGCCCCGTTATGTCTGGTGAAAACCAAACACTGCATTCCACAGTAAAAACCTCATACCAACGGTCAAGCATGGTGGTGGTAGTGTCATGGTTTGGGGATGCTTTGCTGCATCAGGACCTGGATCCCTTGCCATCATTGAAGGAACCATGAATTCTGCTCTGTATCAGATAATTCTACAGGAGAATGTCAGGCCATCCGTCCGTGAGCTGAAGCTGAAGCGCAGCTGGGTCATGCAGCAAGACAATGATCCGAAACACACAAGCAAGTCTACATCAGAATGGTTGAAGAACAAGAGATTTAAAGTTTTGGAATGGCCTAGTCAAAGTCCACACCTAAACCCCATTGAGATGTTGTGGCAGGACCAGAAACGAGCAGTTCATGCTCGAAAACCCACAAATGTCACTGAGTTGAAGCAGTTCTACATGGAGGAGTGGGCCAAAATTCCTTCACGGCACTTTCAGAGACTAATCAATAACTACAGGAAGCGTTTGGTTGCAGTTATTGCTGCTAAAGGTGGCGTAACCAGTTATTGAGTCTATGGGGGCGATTACTTTTTCACACGGGGGCATTGGGTGTTGCATAACTTTCTTTAATAAATAAATGAAATATGTATCAAATTTTTGTGTTATTTGTTCACTCGGGGTCCCTTTTATCTAATATTAGGTTTTGGTTGAAGATCTGATAACATTCAGTGTCAAAAATATGCAAAAATGCAGAAAATCAGACAGGGGCAAATACTTTTTCACAGCGCTGTATCCTGCGTAGCGGACGCTCTCCTCCTCGAGGTAAATAAAGCAAGCTTTCACTCAGCGCCTGTCTGTGTAGCTACGGCCGTGGCGCACTAGACTCGAACTGGCGCTGCTGCATTGAGGCTCCAGGGAATGCCCCCCAGCCAATCAGGACCTCCCGACTCCCGGGGCACGCCCCCCAACCAATCAGGGCCTCCCGATCAGCTCAGCTCCGGGCAGCCTTCCTGTTTATCAAAGCAGCAGCAATTCATTATGAGGCTCAGTTCTAATCAGAGCCCAGTGTTTTTCTACTTGCCAAGCAAAACTACAGTTCACAAAAAGGTAGAAAAATGTGCGAGTAATCACAACTTTAAATGAGAAGCAGCTCATAACTGTAATGCTGTGTGTGACAGCAGACTGGAAATGAGAAGCAGCTCATAACTGTAATGCTGTGTGTGACAGCAGACTGGAAATGAGAAGCAGCTCATAACTGTAATGCTGTGTGTGACAGCAGACTGGAAATGAGAAGCAGCTCATAACTGTAATGCTGTGTGTGTGTGACAGCAGACTGGAAATGAGAAGCAGCTCATAACTGTAATGCTGTGTGTGTGACAGCAGACTGGAAATGAGAAGCAGCTCATAACTGTAATGCTGTGTGTGTGACAGCAGACTGGAAATGAGAAGCATAACTGTAATGCTGTGTGTGACAGCAGACTGGAAATGAGAAGCAGCTCATAACTGTAATGCTGTGTGTGACAGCAGAGTGGAAATGAGAAGCAGCTCATAACTGTAATGCTCTGTGTGACAGCAGACTGGAGATGAGAAGCAGCTCATAACTGTAATGCTGTGTGTGACAGCAGACTGGAAATGAGAAGCAGCTCATAACTGTAATGCTGTGTGTGTGACAGCAGACTGGAAATGAGAAGCAGCTCATAACTGTAATGCTGTGTGTGTGACAGCAGACTGGAAATGAGAAGCAGCTCATAACTGTAATGCTGTGTGTGTGACAGCAGACTGGAAATGAGAAGCAGCTCATAACTGTAATGCTGTGTGTGTGACAGCAGACTGGAAATGAGAAGCAGCTCATAACTGTAATGCTGTGTGTGTGACAGCAGACTGGAAATGAGAAGCAGCTCATAACTGTAATGCTGTGTGTGTGACAGCAGACTGGAAATGAGAAGCAGCTCATAACTGTAATGCTGTGTGTGTGACAGCAGACTGGAAATGAGAAGCAGCTCATAGCTGTAATGCTGTGTGTGTGACAGCAGACTGGAAATGAGAAGCAGCTCATAACTGTAATGCTGTGTGTGTGACAGCAGACTGGAAATGAGAAGCAGCTCATAACTGTAATGCTGTGTGTGACAGCAGACTGGAAATGAGAAGCAGCTCATAACTGTAATGCTGTGTGTGTGACAGCAGACTGGAAATGAGAAGCAGCTCATAACTGTAATACTGTGTGTGTGACAGCAGACTGGAAATGAGAAGCAGCTCATAACTGTAATGCTGTGTGTGACAGCAGACTGGAAATGAGAAGCATAACTGTAATGCTGTGTGTGACAGCAGACTGGAAATGAGAAGCATAACTGTAATGCTGTGTGTGTGACAGCAGACTGGAAATGAGAAGCAGCTCATAACTGTAATGCTGTGTGTGTGACAGCAGACTGGAAATGAGAAGCAGCTCATAACTGTAATGCTGTGTGTGTGTGACAGCAGACTGGAAATGAGAAGCAGCTCATAACTGTAATGCTGTGTGTGACAGCAGACTGGAAATGAGAAGCAGCTCATAACTGTAATGCTGTGTGTGTGACAGCAGGCTGGAAATGAGAAGCAGCTCATAACTGTAATGCTGTGTGTGTGACAGCAGACTGGAAATGAGAAGCAGCTCATAACTGTAATGCTGTGTGTGACAGCAGACTGGAAATGAGAAGCAGCTCATAACTGTAATGCTGTGTGTGTGACAGCAGACTGGAAATGAGAAGCAGCTCATAACTGTAATGCTGTGTGTGACAGCAGACTGGAAATGAGAAGCAGCTCATAACTGTAATGCTGTGTGTGTGTGACAGCAGACTGGAAATGAGAAGCAGCTCATAACTGTAATGCTGTGTGTGACAGCAGACTGGAAATGAGAAGCAGCTCATAACTGTAATGCTGTGTGTGACAGCAGACTGGAAATGAGAAGCAGCTCATCACTGTAATTCTCTGTGTGACAGCAGACTGGAAATGAGAAGCAGCTCATAACTGTAATGCTGTGTGTGTGACAGCAGACTGGAAATGAGAAGCAGCTCATAACTGTAATGCTGTGTGTGTGACAGCAGACTGGAAATGAGAAGCAGCTCATAACTGTAATGCTGTGTGTGACAGCAGACTGGAAATGAGAAGCATAACTGTAATGCTGTGTGTGTGACAGCAGACTGGAAATGAGAAGCAGCTCATAACTGTAATGCTGTGTGTGACAGCAGACTGGAAATGAGAAGCAGCTCATAACTGTAATGCTGTGTGTGTGACAGCAGACTGGAAATGAGAAGCAGCTCATAACTGTAATGCTGTGTGTGTGACAGCAGACTAGAAATGAGAAGCAGCTCATCACTGTAATGCTGTGTGTGTGACAGCAGACTGGAAATGAGAAGCAGCTCATAACTGTAATGCTGTGTGTGTGACAGCAGACTGGAAATGAGAAGCAGCTCATAACTGTAATGCTGTGTGTGACAGCAGACTGGAAATGAGAAGCAGCTCATAACTGTAATGCTGTGTGTGACAGCAGACTGGAAATGAGAAGCAGCTCATAACTGTAATGCTGTGTGTGTGACAGCAGACTGGAAATGAGAAGCAGCTCATAGCTGTAATGCTGTGTGTGTGACAGCAGACTGGAAATGAGAAGCAGCTCATAACTGTAATGCTGTGTGTGACAGCAGACTGGAAATGAGAAGCAGCTCATAACTGTAATGCTGTGTGTGTGTGACTGCAGACTGGAAATGAGAAGCAGCTCATAACTGTAATGCTGTGTGTGACAGCAGACTGGAAATGAGAAGCAGCTCATAACTGTAATGCTGTGTGTGACAGCAGACTGGAAATGAGAAGCAGCTCATCACTGTAATTCTCTGTGTGACAGCAGACTGGAAATGAGAAGCAGCTCATAACTGTAATGCTGTGTGTGTGACAGCAGACTGGAAATGAGAAGCAGCTCATAACTGTAATGCTGTGTGTGTGTGACAGCAGACTGGAAATGAGAAGCAGCTCATAACTGTAATGCTCTGTGTGTGTGACAGCAGACTGGAAATGAGAAGCAGCTCATAACTGTAATGCTGTGTGTGTGACAGCAGACTGGAAATGAGAAGCAGCTCATAACTGTAATGCTGTGTGTGACAGCAGACTGGAAATGAGAAGCAGCTCATAACTGTAATGCTGTGTGTGACAGCAGACTGGAAATGAGAAGCAACTCATAACTGTAATGCTGTGTGTGTGACAGCAGACTAGAAATGAGAAGCAGCTCATCACTGTAATTCTCTGTGTGACAGCAGACTGGAAATGAGAAGCAGCTCATAACTGTAATGCTGTGTGTGTGACAGCAGACTGGAAATGAGAAGCAGCTCATAACTGTAATGCTGTGTGTGACAGCAGACTGGAAATGAGAAGCAGCTCATAACTGTAATGCTGTGTGTGACAGCAGACTGGAAATGAGAAGCAGCTCATAACTGTAATGCTGTGTGTGTGACAGCAGACTGGAAATGAGAAGCAGCTCATAACTGTAATGCTGTGTGTGTGTGACAGCAGACTGGAAATGAGAAGCAGCTCATAACTGTAATGCTGTGTGTGACAGCAGACTGGAAATGAGAAGCAGCTCATAACTGTAATGCTGTGTGTGACAGCAGACTGGAAATGAGAAGCAGCTCATCACTGTAATTCTCTGTGTGACAGCAGACTGGAAATGAGAAGCAGCTCATAACTGTAATGCTGTGTGTGTGTGACAGCAGACTGGAAATGAGAAGCAGCTCATAACTGTAATGCTCTGTGTGTGTGACAGCAGACTGGAAATGAGAAGCAGCTCATAACTGTAATGCTGTGTGTGTGACAGCAGACTGGAAATGAGAAGCAGCTCATAACTGTAATGCTGTGTGTGACAGCAGACTGGAAATGAGAAGCAGCTCATAACTTTAATGCTGTGTGTGTGACAGCAGACTGGAAATGAGAAGCAGCTCATAACTGTAATGCTGTGTGTGACAGCAGACTGGAAATGAGAAGCAGCTCATAACTGTAATGCTGCGTGTGACAGCAGACTGGAAATGAGAAGCAGCTCATAACTGTAATGCTGTGTGTGTGACAGCAGACTGGAAATGAGAAGCAGCTCATAACTGTAATGCTGTGTGTGACAGCAGACTGGAAATGAGAAGCAGCTCATAACTGTAATGCTGCGTGTGACAGCAGACTGGAAATGAGAAGCAGCTCATAACTGTAATGCTGTGTGTGTGACAGCAGACTGGAAATGAGAAGCAGCTCATAACTGTAATGCTGTGTGTGTGACAGCAGACTGGAAATGAGAAGCAGCTCATAACTGTAATGCTCTGTGTGACAGCAGACTGGAAATGAGAAGCAGCTCATAACTGCAATGCTGTGTGTGTGTGACAGCAGAC
Organism: Acipenser ruthenus; assembly: GCF_902713425.1. Lineage (NCBI taxonomy): Eukaryota > Metazoa > Chordata > Actinopteri > Acipenseriformes > Acipenseridae > Acipenser > Acipenser ruthenus. The sequence goes on along the minus strand of NC_081239.1, from coordinate 7,111,723 downwards.
TGGAAATGAGAAGCAGCTCATAACTGTAATGCTGTGTGTGTGACAGCAGACTGGAAATGAGAAGCAGCTCATAACTGTAATGCTCTGTGTGACAGCAGACTGGAAATGAGAAGCAGCTCATAACTGCAATGCTGTGTGTGTGTGACAGCAGACTGGAAATGAGAAGCAGCTCATAACTGTAATGCTGTGTGTGTGACAGCAGACTGGAAATGAGAAGCAGCTCATAACTGTAATGCTGTGTGTGACAGCAGACTGGAAATGAGAAGCAGCTCATCACTGTAATTCTCTGTGTGACAGCAGACTGGAAATGAGAAGCAGCTCATAACTGTAATGCTGTGTGTGTGACAGCAGACTGGAAATGAGAAGCAGCTCATAACTGTAATGCTGTGTGTGACAGCAGACTGGAAATGAGAAGCAGCTCATAACTGTAATGCTGTGTGTGACAGCAGACTGGAAATGAGAAGCAGCTCATAACTGTAATGCTGTGTGTGTGACAGCAGACTGGAAATGAGAAGCAGCTCATAGCTGTAATGCTGTGTGTGTGACAGCAGACTGGAAATGAGAAGCAGCTCATAACTGTAATGCTGTGTGTGACAGCAGACTGGAAATGAGAAGCAGCTCATAACTGTAATGCTGTGTGTGTGTGACAGCAGACTGGAAATGAGAAGCAGCTCATAACTGTAATGCTGTGTGTGACAGCAGACTGGAAATGAGAAGCAGCTCATAACTGTAATGCTGTGTGTGACAGCAGACTGGAAATGAGAAGCAGCTCATCACTGTAATTCTCTGTGTGACAGCAGACTGGAAATGAGAAGCAGCTCATAACTGTAATGCTGTGTGTGTGACAGCAGACTGGAAATGAGAAGCAGCTCATAACTGTAATGCTGTGTGTGTGTGACAGCAGACTGGAAATGAGAAGCAGCTCATAACTGTAATGCTGTGTGTGTGACAGCAGACTGGAAATGAGAAGCAGCTCATAACTGTAATGCTCTGTGTGTGTGACAACAGACTGGAAATGAGAAGCAGCTCATAACTGTAATGCTGTGTGTGTGACAGCAGACTGGAAATGAGAAGCAGCTCATAACTGTAATGCTGTGTGTGACAGCAGACTGGAAATGAGAAGCAGCTCATAACTGTAATGCTGTGTGTGTGACAGCAGACTGGAAATGAGAAGCAGCTCATAACTGTAATGCTGTGTGTGACAGCAGACTGGAAATGAGAAGCAGCTCATAACTGTAATGCTGCGTGTGACAGCAGACTGGAAATGAGAAGCAGCTCATAACTGTAATGCTGTGTGTGACAGCAGACTGTAAATGAGAAGCAGCTCATAACTGTAATGCTGTGTGTGACAGCAGACTGGAAATGAGAAGCAGCTCATAACTGTAATGCTGTGTGTGTGACAGCAGACTAGAAATGAGAAGCAGCTCATCACTGTAATTCTCTGTGTGACAGCAGACTGGAAATGAGAAGCAGCTCATAACTGTAATGCTGTGTGTGTGACAGCAGACTGGAAATGAGAAGCAGCTCATAACTGTAATGCTGTGTGTGACAGCAGACTGGAAATGAGAAGCAGCTCATAACTGTAATGCTGTGTGTGACAGCAGACTGGAAATGAGAAGCAGCTCATAACTGTAATGCTGTGTGTGTGACAGCAGACTGGAAATGAGAAGCAGCTCATAGCTGTAATGCTGTGTGTGTGACAGCAGACTGGAAATGAGAAGCAGCTCATAACTGTAATGCTGTGTGTGACAGCAGACTGGAAATGAGAAGCAGCTCATAACTGTAATGCTGTGTGTGTGTGACAGCAGACTGGAAATGAGAAGCAGCTCATAACTGTAATGCTGTGTGTGACAGCAGACTGGAAATGAGAAGCAGCTCATAACTGTAATGCTGTGTGTGACAGCAGACTGGAAATGAGAAGCAGCTCATCACTGTAATTCTCTGTGTGATAGCAGACTGGAAATGAGAAGCAGCTCATAACTGTAATGCTGTGTGTGTGACAGCAGACTGGAAATGAGAAGCAGCTCATAACTGTAATGCTGTGTGTGTGTGACAGCAGACTAGAAATGAGAAGCAGCTCATAACTGTAATGCTCTGTGTGTGTGACAGCAGACTGGAAATGAGAAGCAGCTCATAACTGTAATGCTGTGTGTGTGACAGCAGACTGGAAATGAGAAGCAGCTCATAACTGTAATGCTGTGTGTGACAGCAGACTGGAAATGAGAAGCAGCTCATAACTGTAATGCTGTGTGTGACAGCAGACTGGAAATGAGAAGCAGCTCATAACTGTAATGCTGTGTGTGTGACAGCAGACTGGAAATGAGAAGCAGCTCATAGCTGTAATGCTGTGTGTGTGACAGCAGACTGGAAATGAGAAGCAGCTCATAACTGTAATGCTGTGTGTGACAGCAGACTGGAAATGAGAAGCAGCTCATAACTGTAATGCTGTGTGTGTGTGACAGCAGACTGGAAATGAGAAGCAGCTCATAACTGTAATGCTGTGTGTGACAGCAGACTGGAAATGAGAAGCAGCTCATAACTGTAATGCTGTGTGTGACAGCAGACTGGAAATGAGAAGCAGCTCATCACTGTAATTCTCTGTGTGACAGCAGACTGGAAATGAGAAGCAGCTCATAACTGTAATGCTGTGTGTGTGACAGCAGACTGGAAATGAGAAGCAGCTCATAACTGTAATGCTGTGTGTGTGTGACAGCAGACTGGAAATGAGAAGCAGCTCATAACTGTAATGCTCTGTGTGTGTGACAGCAGACTGGAAATGAGAAGCAGCTCATAACTGTAATGCTGTGTGTGTGACAGCAGACTGGAAATGAGAAGCAGCTCATAACTGTAATGCTGTGTGTGACAGCAGACTGGAAATGAGAAGCAGCTCATAACTGTAATGCTGTGTGTGTGACAGCAGACTGGAAATGAGAAGCAGCTCATAACTGTAATGCTGTGTGTGACAGCAGACTGGAAATGAGAAGCAGCTCATAACTGTAATGCTGCGTGTGACAGCAGACTGGAAATGAGAAGCAGCTCATAACTGTAATGCTGTGTGTGTGACAGCAGACTGGAAATGAGAAGCAGCTCATAACTGTAATGCTGTGTGTGACAGCAGACTGGAAATGAGAAGCAGCTCATAACTGTAATGCTGCGTGTGACAGCAGACTGGAAATGAGAAGCAGCTCATAACTGTAATGCTGTGTGTGTGACAGCAGACTGGAAATGAGAAGCAGCTCATAACTGTAATGCTGTGTGTGTGACAGCAGACTGGAAATGAGAAGCAGCTCATAACTGTAATGCTCTGTGTGACAGCAGACTGGAAATGAGAAGCAGCTCATAACTGCAATGCTGTGTGTGTGTGACAGCAGACTGGAAATGAGAAGCAGCTCATAACTGTAATGCTGTGTGTGTGTGTGACAGCAGACTGGAAATGAGAAGCAGCTCATAACTGTAATGCTGTGTGTGTGACAGCAGACTGGAAATGAGAAGCATCTCATAACTGTAATGCTGTGTGTGTGTGACAGCAGACTGGAAATGAGAAGCAGCTCATAACTGTAATGCTGTGTGTGACAGCAGACTGGAAATGAGAAGCAGCTCATAACTGTAATGCTGTGTGTGACAGCAGACTGGAAATGAGAAGCAGCTCATAACTGTAATGCTGTGTGTGACAGCAGACTGGAAATGAGAAGCAGCTCATCACTGTAATTCTCTGTGTGACAGCAGACTGGAAATGAGAAGCAGCTCATAACTGTAATGCTGTGTGTGTGACAGCAGACTGGAAATGAGAAGCAGCTCATAACTGTAATGCTGTGTGTGTGACAGCAGACTGGAAATGAGAAGCAGCTCATAACTGTAATGCTGTGTGTGACAGCAGACTGGAAATGAGAAGCAGCTCATAACTGTAATGCTGTGTGTGATAGCAGACTGGAAATGAGAAGCAGCTCATAACTGTAATGCTGTGTGTGACAGCAGACTGGAAATGAGAAGCAGCTCATAACTGTAATACTGTGTGTGTGACAGCAGACTGGAAATGAGAAGCAGCTCATAACTGTAATGCTGTGTGTGTGACAGCAGACTGGAAATGAGAAGCAGCTCATAACTGTAATGCTGTGTGTGTGACAGCAGACTGGAAATGAGAAGCAGCTCATAACTGTAATGCTGTGTGTGTGACAGCAGACTGGAAATGAGAAGCAGCTCATAACTGTAATGCTGTGTGTGTGACAGCAGACTGGAAATGAGAAGCAGCTCATAACTGTAATGCTGTGTGTGTGACAGCAGACTGGAAATGAGAAGCAGCTCATAACTGTAATGCTGTGTGTGTGACAGCAGACTGGAAATGAGAAGCAGCTCATAACTGTAATGCTGTGTGTGACAGCAGACTGGAAATGAGAAGCAGCTCATAACTGTAATGCTGTGTGTGTGACAGCAGACTGGAAATGAGAAGCAGCTCATAACTGTAATGCTGTGTGTGTGACAGCAGACTGGAAATGAGAAGCAGCTCATAACTGTAATGCTGTGTGTGTGACAGCAGACTGGAAATGAGAAGCAGCTCATAACTGTAATGCTGTGTGTGTGACAGCAGACTGGAAATGAGAAGCAGCTCATAACTGTAATGCTCTGTGTGTGTGACAGCAGACTGGAAATGAGAAGCAGCTCATAACTGTAATGCTGTGTGTGTGACAGCAGACTGGAAATGAGAAGCAGCTCATAACTGTAATGCTGTGTGTGTGACAGCAGACTGGAAATGAGAAGCAGCTCATAACTGTAATGCTGTGTGTGACAGCAGACTGGAAATGAGAAGCAGCTCATAACTGTAATGCTGTGTGTGTGTGTGACAGCAGACTGGAAATGAGAAGCAGCTCATAACTGTAATCCTGTGTGTGACAGCAGACTGGAAATGAGAAGCAGCTCATAACTGTCATGCTGTGTGTGTGACAGCAGACTGGAAATGAGAAGCAGCTCATAACTGTAATGCTGTGTGTGTGACAGCAGACTGGAAATGAGAAGCAGCTCATAACTGTAATGCTGTGTGTGACAGCAGACTGGAAATGAGAAGCAGCTCATAACTGTAATGCTGTGTGTGTGACAGCAGACTGGAAATGAGAAGCAGCTCATAACTGTAATGCTGTGTGTGTGTGTGACAGCAGACTGGAAATGAGAAGCAGCTCATAACTGTAATGCTGTGTGTGTGTGACTGCAGACTGGAAATGAGAAGCAGCTCATAACTGTAATGCTGTGTGTGACAGCAGACTGGAAATGAGAAGCAGCTCATAACTGTAATGCTGTGTGTGACAGCAGACTGGAAATGAGAAGCAGCTCATAACTGTATTGCTGTGTGTGACAGCAGACTGGAAATGAGAAGCAGCTCATAACTGTATTGCTGTGTGTGTGTGACAGCAGACTGGAAATGAGAAGCAGCTCATAACTGTAATGCTGTGTGTGACAGCAGACTGGAAATGAGAAGCAGCTCATAACTGTAATGCTGTGTGTGTGACAGCAGACTGGAAATGAGAAGCATAACTGTAATGCTGTGTGTGTGTGACAGCAGACTGGAAATGAGAAGCAGCTCATCACTGTAATTCTCTGTGTGACAGCAGACTGGAAATGAGAAGCAGCTCATAACTGTAATGCTGTGTGTGTGTGACAGCAGACTGGAAATGAGAAGCAGCTCATAACTGTAATGCTGTGTGTGTGACAGCAGACTGGAAATGAGAAGCAGCTCATAACTGTAATGCTGTGTGTGTGACAGCAGACTGGAAATGAGAAGCAGCTCATAACTGTAATGCTGTGTGTGACAGCAGACTGGAAATGAGAAGCAGCTCATAACTGTAATGCTGTGTGTGACAGCAGACTGGAAATGAGAAGCAGCTCATAACTGTAATGCTGTGTGTGTGACAGCAGACTGGAAATGAGAAGCAGCTCATAACTGTAATGCTGTGTGTGTGACAGCAGACTGGAAATGAGAAGCAGCTCATAACTGTAATGCTGTGTGTGTGTGTGACAGCAGACTGGAAATGAGAAGCAGCTCATAACTGTAATGCTGTGTGTGTGACAGCAGACTGGAAATGAGAAGCAGCTCATAACTGTAATGCTGTGTGTGACAGCAGACTGGAAATGAGAAGCAGCTCATAACTGTAATGCTGTGTGTGACAGCAGACTGGAAATGAGAAGCAGCTCATAACTGTATTGCTGTGTGTGACAGCAGACTGGAAATGAGAAGCAGCTCATAACTGTATTGCTGTGTGTGTGTGACAGCAGACTGGAAATGAGAAGCAGCTCATAACTGTAATGCTGTGTGTGACAGCAGACTGGAAATGAGAAGCAGCTCATAACTGTAATGCTGTGTGTGTGACAGCAGACTGGAAATGAGAAGCATAACTGTAATGCTGTGTGTGTGTGACAGCAGACTGGAAATGAGAAGCAGCTCATCACTGTAATTCTCTGTGTGACAGCAGACTGGAAATGAGAAGCAGCTCATAACTGTAATGCTGTGTGTGTGTGACAGCAGACTGGAAATGAGAAGCAGCTCATAACTGTAATGCTGTGTGTGTGACAGCAGACTGGAAATGAGAAGCAGCTCATAACTGTAATGCTGTGTGTGTGACAGCAGACTGGAAATGAGAAGCAGCTCATAACTGTAATGCTGTGTGTGACAGCAGACTGGAAATGAGAAGCAGCTCATAACTGTAATGCTGTGTGTGTGACAGCAGACTGGAAATGAGAAGCAGCTCATAACTGTAATGCTGTGTGTGTGACAGCAGACTGGAAATGAGAAGCAGCTCATAACTGTAATGCTGTGTGTGTGACAGCAGACTGGAAATGAGAAGCAGCTCATAACTGTAATGCTGTGTGTGACAGCAGACTGGAAATGAGAAGCAGCTCATAACTGTAATGCTGTGTGTGACAGCAGACTGGAAATGAGAAGCAGCTCATCACTGTAATGCTGTGTGTGACAGCAGACTGGAAATGAGAAGCAGCTCATAACTGTAATGCTGTGTGTGTGAAAGCAGACTGGAAATGAGAAGCAGCTCATAACTGTAATGCTGTGTGTGTGACAGCAGACTGGAAATGAGAAGCAGCTCATAACTGTAATGCTGTGTGTGTGACAGCAGACTGGAAATGAGAAGCAGCTCATAACTGTAATGCTGTGTGTGTGACAGCAGACTGGAAATGAGAAGCAGCTCATAACTGTAATGCTGTGTGTGTGACAGCAGACTGGAAATGAGAAGCAGCTCATAACTGTAATGCTGTGTGTGTGACAGCAGACTGGAAATGAGAAGCATAACTGTAATGCTGTGTGTGTGACAGCAGACTGGAAATGAGAAGCATAACTGTAATGCTGTGTGTGACAGCAGACTGGAAATGAGAAGCAGCTCATAACTGTAATGCTGTGTGTGTGACAGCAGACTGGAAATGAGAAGCAGCTCATAACTGTAATGCTCTGTGTGTGTGACAGCAGACTGGAAATGAGAAGCAGCTCATAACTGTAATGCTGTGTGTGTGACAGCAGACTGGAAATGAGAAGCAGCTCATAACTGTAATGCTGTGTGTGACAGCAGACTGGAAATGAGAAGCAGCTCATAACTGTAATGCTGTGTGTGTGACAGCAGACTGGAAATGAGAAGCAGCTCATAACTGTAATGCTGTGTGTGTGACAGCAGACTGGAAATGAGAAGCAGCTCATAACTGTAATGCTGTGTGTGTGTGACAGCAGACTGGAAATGAGAAGCAGCTCATAACTGTAATGCTGTGTGTGACAGCAGACTGGAAATGAGAAGCAGCTCATAACTGTAATGCTGTGTGTGTGACAGCAGACTGGAAATGAGAAGCAGCTCATAACTGTAATACTCTGTGTGACAGCAGACTGGAAATGAGAAGCAGCTCATAACTGTAATGCTGTGTGTGTGACAGCAGACTGGAAATGAGAAGCAGCTCATAACTGTAATACTCTGTGTGACAGCAGACTGGAAATGAGAAGCAGCTCATAACTGTAATGCTCTGTGTGACAGCAGACTGGAAATGAGAAGCAGCTCATAACTGTAATGCTGTGTGTGACAGCAGACTGGAAATGAGAAGCAGCTCATAACTGTAATGCTGTGTGTGTGACAGCAGACTGGAAATGAGAAGCAGCTCATAACTGTAATGCTGCGTGTGACAGCAGACTGGAAATGAGAAGCAGCTCATAACTGTAATGCTGTGTGTGACAGCAGACTGGAAATGAGAAGCAGCTCATAACTGTAATGCTGTGTGTGACAGCAGACTGGAAATGAGAAGCAGCTCATAACTGTAATGCTGTGTGTGACAGCAGACTGGAAATGAGAAGCAGCTCATAACTGTAATGCTGTGTGTGACAGCAGACTGGAAATGAGAAGCAGCTCATAACTGTAATGCTGTGTGTGTGACAGCAGACTGGAAATGAGAAGCAGCTCATAACTGTAATGCTGTGTGTGTGACAGCAGACTGGAAATGAGAAGCAGCTCATAACTGTAATGCTGTGTGTGATAGCAGACTGGAAATGAGAAGCAGCTCATAACTGTAATGCTGTGTGTGACAGCAGACTGGAAATGAGAAGCAGCTCATAACTGTAATGCTGTGTGTGTGTGACAGCAGACTGGAAATGAGAAGCAGCTCATAACTGTAATGCTGTGTGTGATAGCAGACTGGAAATGAGAAGCAGCTCATAACTGTAATGCTGTGTGTGACAGCAGACTGGAAATGAGAAGCAGCTCATAACTGTAATGCTGTGTGTGACAGCAGACTGGAAATGAGAAGCAGCTCATAACTGTAATGCTGTGTGTGTGACAGCAGACTGGAAATGAGAAGCAGCTCATAACTGTAATGCTGTGTGTGTGACAGCAGACTGGAAATGAGAAGCAGCTCATAACTGTAATGCTGTGTGTGTGACAGCAGACTGGAAATGAGAAGCAGCTCATAACTGTAATGCTGTGTGTGTGACAGCAGACTGGAAATGAGAAGCAGCTCATAACTGTAATGCTGTGTGTGTGACAGCAGACTGGAAATGAGAAGCAGCTCATAACTGTAATGCTGTGTGTGACAGCAGACTGGAAATGAGAAGCAGCTCATAACTGTAATGCTCTGTGTGTGTGACAGCAGACTGGAAATGAGAAGCAGCTCATAACTGTAATGCTCTGTGTGTGTGACAGCAGACTGGAAATGAGAAGCAGCTCATAACTGTAATGCTGTGTGTGTGACAGCAGACTGGAAATGAGAAGCATAACTGTAATGCTGTGTGTGACAGCAGACTGGAAATGAGAAGCAGCTCATAAGTGTAATGCTGTGTGTGTGTGACAGCAGACTGGAAATGAGAAGCAGCTCATAACTGTAATGCTGTGTGTGTGTGACAGCAGACTGGAAATGAGAAGCAGCTCATAACTGTAATGCTGTGTGTGACAGCAGACTGGAAATGAGAAGCAGCTCATAACTGTAATGCTGTGTGTGACAGCAGACTGGAAATGAGAAGCAGCTCATAACTGTAATGCTGTGTGTGTGACAGCAGACTGGAAATGAGAAGCAGCTCATAACTGTAATGCTGTGTGTGTGACAGCAGACTGGAAATGAGAAGCAGCTCATAACTGTAATGCTGTGTGTGACAGCAGACTGGAAATGAGAAGCAGCTCATCACTGTAATTCTCTGTGTGACAGCAGACTGGAAATGAGAAGCAGCTCATAACTGTAATGCTGTGTGTGACAGCAGACTGGAAATGAGAAGCATCTCATAACTGTAATGCTGTGTGTGTGACAGCAGACTGGAAATGAGAAGCAGCTCATAACTGTAATGCTGTGTGTGTGACAGCAGACTGGAAATGAGAAGCAGCTCATAACTGTAATGCTGTGTGTGTGACAGCAGACTGGAAATGAGAAGCAGCTCATAACTGTAATGCTGTGTGTGTGACAGCAGACTGGAAATGAGAAGCAGCTCATAACTGTAATGCTGTGTGTGTGACAGCAGACTGGAAATGAGAAGCAGCTCATAACTGTAATGCTGTGTGTGACAGCAGACTGGAAATGAGAAGCAGCTCATCACTGTAATTCTCTGTGTGACAGCAGACTGGAAATGAGAAGCAGCTCATAACTGTAATGCTGTGTGTGACAGCAGACTGGAAATGAGAAGCATCTCATAACTGTAATGCTGTGTGTGTGACAGCAGACTGGAAATGAGAAGCAGCTCATAACTGTAATGCTGTGTGTGTGACAGCAGACTGGAAATGAGAAGCAGCTCATAACTGTAATGCTCTGTGTGACAGCAGACTGGAAATGAGAAGCAGCTCATAACTGTAATGCTGTGTGTGACAGCAGACTGGAAATGAGAAGCAGCTCATAACTGTAATGCTGTGTGTGTGACAGCAGACTGGAAATGAGAAGCAGCTCATAACTGTAATGCCCTGTGTGACAGCAGACTGGAAATGAGAAGCAGCTCATAACTGTAATGCTGTGTGTGTGATAGCAGACTGGAAATGAGAAGCAGCTCATAACTGTAATGCTGTGTGTGTGACAGCAGACTGGAAATGAGAAGCAGCTCATAACTGTAATGCTGTGTGTGTGTGACAGCAGACTGGAAATGAGAAGCAGCTCATAACTGTAATGCTGTGTGTGTGACAGCAGACTGGAAATGAGAAGCAGCTCATAACTGTAATGCTGTGTGTGACAGCAGACTGGAAATGAGAAGCAGCTCATAACTGTAATGCTGTGTGTGACAGCAGACTGGAAATGAGAAGCAGCTCATAACTGTAATGCTGTGTGTGACAGCAGACTGGAAATGAGAAGCAGCTCATAACTGTAATGCTGTGTGTGTGACAGCAGACTGGAAATGAGAAGCAGCTCATCACTGTAATGCTGTGTGTGTGACAGCAGACTGGAAATGAGAAGCAGCTCATAACTGTAATGCTGTGTGTGACAGCAGACTGGAAATGAGAAGCAGCTCATAACTGTAATGCTGTGTGTGTGATAGCAGACTGGAAATGAGAAGCAGCTCATAACTGTAATGCTGTGTGTGACAGCAGACTGGAAATGAGAAGCAGCTCATAACTGTAATGCTGTGTGTGACAGCAGACTGGAAATGAGAAGCAGCTCATAACTGTAATGCTGTGTGTGACAGCAGACTGGAAATGAGAAGCAGCTCATAACTGTAATGCTGTGTGTGTGACAGTGACGGCTGCAAACTGCCTCGTGTTCTTATATGGGTAATGCATCTTTGTAAATGCATCTTTATTTGATTTTTTATTTTTTTTCCCTCAAGTTGAAGGTGGGAAATTTAGGCTGCATGTTAAATTCGAGTGTGTCTTAAATTGTTAGGAATCCGGTCTATGGTAATCCCAATTACAAATACAATGACTGTTATTTGGCTCTTCATAGTCATGCACATACACTAGGTACTGCAGGAGCGCTTGTGTTCAGACTGCACTGCACAGCTCTTGATCCGCCCCTCCTGCTCTGCACTGGACTTGCCTGAACTGACCACCATGTCACTGGATCCTCAGCTGATGGACACGTTAGGACACAGAAACGCGTTGACCTGGGCCGGTCAGGGCCGGCCAGCACCAATCCGGCCCGCAGTGGAAACAAGGTAATAGTGCTGCACATGGAGCAGGTGCACAGCAGCAAGGACAGGCATGATAGTGCTGCACATGGAGCAGGTACACAGCAGCAAGGACAGGCATGATAGTGCTGCACATGGAGCCGGTGCACAGCAGCAAGGACAGGCATGATAGTGCTGCACATGGAGCAGGTGCACAGCAGTAAGGACAGGCATGATAGTGCTGCACATGGAGCAGGTGCACAGCAGCATGGACAGGCATGATAGTGCTGCACATGGAGCCGGTGCACAGCAGCAAGGACAGGCATGATAGTGCTGCACATGGAGCAGGTACACAGCAGCAAGGACAGGCATGATAGTGCTGCACATGGAGCCGGTGCACAGCAGCAAGGACAGGCATGATAGTGCTGCACATGGAGCAGGTGCCACAGCAGCAAGGACAGGCATGATAGTGCTGTACATGGAGCAGGTGCACAGCAGCAAGGACAGGCATGATAGTGCTGCACATGGAGCAGGTGCACAGCAGCAAGGACAGGCATGATAGTGCTGCACATGGAGCAGGTGCACAGCAACAAGGACAGGCATGATAGTGCTGCACATGGAGCCGGTGCACAGCAGCAAGGACAGGCATGATAGTGCTGCACATGGATCTGGCATGCTGCTCAGCTGCTCCAAGACATCAGAGTGGATAAGCAATGGCAAAACAAAGGGGCTGTTTGTTAAAGAATCGATGTGTTTATTTCCACAATGACTGTGGGGTCTCCCCTGCAATGCACTGTATTTGTATTTTTTATTATTCATTCTTGTTATTATTAGTGATGATACTGTTCACATTACACATTACTTTTTCTGGGTTAAATGCCCAGACTCAGCCAGTCTTGTCTGTATTGTCACTTTACCTTAGGAGGTGCAGCTCCCCCCTAGTGGGCACATAAAGAACACAATTAATTTTATACAGTATGTTGGTTTACAGAGCTACTGTCAAATCTAATACTGTACATAAACAAAGGTTTCATTTATTTAATACAACACTCCCAATGATTAGGAAACATATTATGTAATTAACCATTAATTTCTATAACCATTGTTGTTTGTTACCTCAAACCCCAATACTTTGAGTTCAAATCCATGCTGAAGGTGTATCATTAATAATGATATAAAACACCAGTAGAGTAAAGCAGTTTATTGATTACAGAATAGTTTACGAATACAGAAATAGTTCAGTTATGAACTTCAGTTAAAAATGCAATCAATCAAATAAATCAAAGAATTAAATCAATCAATAAGTAATCAACCATTACAAAATCCTCCAGTCTCTGGTAATGCAGCACTATTCCAGTTCCACTCCAGTCTCTGGTAATGCAGCACTATTCCAGTTCCACTCCAGTCTCTGGTAATGCAGCACTATTCCAGTTCCACTCCAGTCTCTGGTAATGCAGCACTATTCCAGTTCCACTCCAGTCTCTGGTAATGCAGCACTATTCCAGTTCCACTCCAGTCTCTGGTAATGCAGCACTATTCCAGTTCCACTCCAGTCTATGGTAATGCAGCACTATTCCAGTTCCACTCCAGTGTGCTGCACACGGCTGGAGAGCTCAATCCCCTCTGCTGACTGCTCCTGATCCTGATCCGAGGTTTTCCTGAGACAGATGTCAGAGACACACAAGGAGGGCTCAGAGTTTAACTGCAGCAATAACAAAAGCTTTAAAGGATGATGACACATCTAGGCGTCAGAGTAATCAAGTCCCATTGAAATCACAGAGTGCATTTCAGGGTAAGGAGCAGCTGTGTATCAACTGTAAAGACACTCTGTGGAGGCAGCAGCTTTGTGACATTACTGACAAAGGGTTATTATCAATACTCTAGATGGAAGAATCAAAGAATAAAGATTATGAGTCAAATATGTCAAAGCCTTAGATCTTTATCATCTGGAAACCAAAAAGCCAAATTAACCCCGTATAGCATCTTAGGACACAGGTCTAAGTGAAGGGTACCGTTAGAGTTCGCAAGAGGGATTCTTAAAGAGTGACTCAAAGTTTCCATCTCCATTTTCAGTGCTGTAAAGGATGATGACAGGTAGAGATAGCGAGTGCTGCCCCCTGTCTGTACACATACTGGCTAATACTGACTTACCTTGACTTACCACCAGCGAGACACGAGGAACCTGGAAAAATATATACAGATTGTTCAGTTTCTTTCTTATAATTGTGTTAACAAAAATAAATACAAACTTGCAAAATGTTTATTTTGTAAATGAGCTGTGCATGTTTAATGATGAAATAATGATTCTTAATGAACTATCTCTAAGACTGGGCTGTGCTGTTTAAGAAGAAGCCTGCATGTGTGCTGTGACAGGCCAGGTGAAATGTGTGCACTGACTGGGAGTCTCACCTTGGATCCTGCAGTATTGAAGGAGCATCAGATTGAACACAATGAAATGAATCAGAGTGAAGCTCACTCTGTAGCCAATAGCAACAGCGCTGTGCCAGGATGCTGGGGGAAGGAAGGTACAGTATGAGTGTGTGCGGGTGACTTCCATACACCTTGACTGAGCTGATAGGGATTCAAGAACATTACCCTGCTCACACTCGCTCTATAGGAACAGCCTTCAACTTGCCACTCTAAATCTAAAACATTAGTGGGAAATATACACCACTGAATTTGCAAGGTATAAAAACAGTGTCTGTGCTGTGCAGTATTTGTTACCAATCCATTGTGTTGGAAATGCTGGTAATTCTGTGGTCTGTTTATTCTGTTTCTTCAGGGAATGGGAATATAATGGGATCACAATGTGACCTATTTTACTGTGAGATCACTTTCAATCAAGGACAGTCATGTAGGACGGGTTTGTAATCTTACTTTGCAGTTCAATGTGTAGCTCCTGGCTGCTCTTCTTCACTCCCTGTGACTCCACAGCACACGTGTAGCTCCCAGTGTGGCTCTTCTCAGTGCTGGCTATGCTGTACAGTGCAGAGTCAGTGCTGTTAGTCACAGGCTCCCCGTCTCTCACAATGGTGTAGTGGAGTTCAGGGCGGGGGGTTTTGTTCACTGCTGCCTCACAGGTCAGGTTAAGAGCCTCTCCCTCCTTCACTGAGGCTCCTGGAGATGCTGTCAGAGTCACCCTGGAGAACAGAGCTATGAAAAGATGACATGAAGACAGGTTAGTGATTGTGAAACTGTCTGACCAAGATATTCAAACCAATCAGAACCAGCATCTTCCATAGAGTGGGATTCCCAGAACCTCCTGCTCCTTAGAGAGACAGAGGCAGTGCTGGAGTATAGAGGCTCCTTAGTGAGACAGAGGCAGTGCTGGAGTATAGAGGCTCCTTAGAGAGACAGAGGCAGTGCTGGAGTATAGAGGCTCCTTAGAGAGACAGAGACAGTGCTGGAGTATAGAGGCTCCTTAGAGAGACAGAGGCAGTGCTGGAGTATAGAGGCTCCTTAGAGAGACAGAGGCAGTGCTGGAGTATAGAGGCTCCTTAGAGAGACAGAGGCAGTGCTGGAGTATAGAGGCTCCTTAGAGAGACAGATGCAGTGCTGGAGTATAGAGGCTCTTTATCGCTTTGCCTGTAAAGGTAACACCAAATGTTTCAGTCAAGACAGGAACAAGCTATAAACAGGTCATTGAAACATCCCACAGCATCCTGCCCCCTCCCCTCCCTAGGTTCTAAACCCTTAGATGTATCTGCATTGATAATCTGCAAGTCATTCAAACACCACTATGAAGCATAATGAGTTGAGTCCTCACTTACAACAGTTAGTCATGAGTTTAAGTCCCACTCAAATCATTAAATTAATATGTCTGTGTTTTTTTTCTTGGTATTCAAAAATCAGCAATGAGATTATTATTGTTTTTAATATGCTTTGTCATGGTGTTCTATATATCAGATATTGCTTTGATTTTAGCTACTGTGTGGTAGAGTAGTTGAGAAACTTAGATATTTTAGTAGACAGAGAAGCACAGAGAGGAATATAATTAGAAATAGAGAATTAGAGGAATGCTGGAGGATTGAGGCTCCCAATCACCTCTAGCACAACCAAACAGCACCCCCTACTGCTGAGGGCAAAGCTTTAGTGAAAAGGAAGGAGATTCTGTATTACTCACCAGTTACATTTACCCAGTTGGGATCGCTGTATTGTGAGTAAGACGTGTTCCTGCCCCGTCCAGCTCCACACCAGTACTCTCCACTGTGGGACAGAGCAGCAGCACTAATTGTGTATCCGGCTCCAGTTCCACTGCTGCTGTCAGTCTGGTACACTGGAGCTCCCTGCCTGTCTTTGTACCAGAGATATCTCCAGCCACCAGAGCCCCCCTCAACCACACAGCTCAGGGTGACCGTGTCTCCTTCAAATATCTCTCCTGCAGGCTCCCGGGTCAGTGCAGGCTTTGGTCGTCCCTCTGAAATACAGAAGATGACAAATAAGGGCTCCTGTTTCCCTCAATTTGAGTGGCTTTGGGTAACACGATAACATAGTAAATATTTTGAACTTAAAAAAACGAATTACTACAAAATTTGAATAATTATAAAGAAAATACATGAATCTACTGGAATTACTTTTAATGTATTTGTTATTAATAAAAAGTAATTATAACAGCCATTACTAGGAAGTCTACAAAGTCGTCCATTCTTCAAGATGATATCCTACTAATGCCTTGGATCACTTCCTTTAACTGGCTTGAAGTATTACTGTTTCCAGTGCAGCTCCAATCAGTAACTGTTCTGTTCTGACACAAAGATAGTGTGAAAGATAAGAGGACAGAAATCCACAGGACTGAATGAATAGAATAACTTCCTATTAAAACAGCCCATATGAAACTGTTATATTTATACTTCAGTCCTGGGTAATTCTGTACTCCTATCTTAGTAATAAAAAGTATTTTAGAGTTAAGATACTTCCATCCCTCGGCCCTCTATAGTTAATTTCCATTACAGTTAATGTAACAGCAGCTCCGAGAGGACAGGACTGTGGTTAACATTGCTGTCTGTGAGGGGTCTGTATTGAGAGCACTGCTCTGTATTCAGCTCTGGCAGCTCTGGGTAAAGAAAGGAAAGAAGGCATGTTAGGAACACAGACCTGCCTGCCAAGGACAGAAATAAAACCCAGTTCAGCATGACCTGCACCCACAGGCTCTGTTCACATGGACTTGTTAACTGTGGTGGTCTCTAATAAAAGCATCTCGATGTTCCTGTCTCTCACGGGTATCGAGGGCATAGCTCTGGATTCTTGTAACATTTGTAGATTTTCTCTGTCTGTGAATTTGTTCTCTTGGTTGATTAGCCCTTATTTCCACACATAGACAGACAGTGCTGGACAGCACAGTGCAACATACCTATTCACAGCATGTAAAAACATGCATGATAATTCAAAATAATTCAAAATAATTATGTATTACCATTAGACGTTAACAAAGGACTGACTGATTCATAATTAAACTTGTTTAAAAGTGTTTCATAAAAAAAATGTTGACATGGATGACAAAAGCATGGATTCTATTTGTTTTTGTTTATAAATAAATGTTGGGGCACATTAGAAAATATGTAATTCAAAAGCATACATTTCCTGTATTAAAATGTATTGTTTAATAATAATAATAATAATAATAATAATAATAATAATAATAATAATATAAAGAGAGCCTGAGAGATGGGATGTGAATCAGATAATGTGGAGGCATATCAGCAATGTTAACATTCACTATTAATACCAGGAGTATTATTAGTAGGGACATCAGACTTATTAGCACAGCCCCACATCAATTACAGTACATGAACCCTCCTAATAAAGCAGGTGAATCTGACATGTGATTGTATTGAAGGCACTGCAGCAGCATATCACTGTGTTTTTACTGACATGTCAATGGTTCTGATTCACTGTGTTGCTGCTCCTGTGTGGCGTTTATAATTATGACTCATTATCACTCTGAATGATACTTTGCTGCTGCTTTGATTTTTAATACAATAATATAACTCACATGACTTACATGTTTAGTATCTGTGTCTTTCTTGGGTATTCTGTTTCATACGGTGTGTGTGTCACAGTAAAGTGAACAGATATGTATTCTATTTAAAACTATTTCATTTGAGCAGAATCTCTTCTGTGGTATAATCTGCAGTGTAATAATGTATAGAACCAATTTCTTATATCCAATCTGTACCCCCCTGTCTAGGGAGGGGTTACACATGATTAAAGATACAGTTTGCAATGGCAATACACATTCTATTACTACCACAATCAAACAGTAATACATTTTGAGAGGAAAAAGGCTTGAACATAACTAATGACAACTGTGACAGGCAGAGACCCTGCACACTGGGGAAGGCGGGTTCAAGGGGTTCAATCATAACTCATGACAACTGTGACAGGCAGAGACCCTGCACACTGGGGAAGGTGGGTTCAAGGGGTTCAATCATAACTCATGACAACTGTGACAGGCAGAGACCCTGCACAGCGGGGAAGGCGGGTTCAAGGGGTTCAATCATAACTCATGACAACTGTGACAGACAGAGGCCCTGCACACTGGGGAAGGCGGGTTCAAGGGGTTCAATCATAACTCATGACAACTGTGACAGGCAGAGACCCTGCACAGCGGGGAAGGCGGGTTCAAGGGGTTCAATCATAACTCATGACAGCTGTGACAGACAGAGGCCCTGCACACTGGGGAAGGCGGGTTCAAGGGGTTCAATCATAACTCATGACAACTGTGACAGGCAGAGACCCAGCACACTGGGGAAGGCGGGTTCAAGGAGTTCAATCATAACTCATGACAACTGTGACAGGCAGAGGCCCTGCACACTGGGGAAGGTGGGTTCAATGGGTTCAATCATAACTCATGACAACTGTGACAGGTAGAGGCCCTGCACACTGGGGAAGGCGGGTTCAATCATAACTCATGACAACTGTGACAGACAGAGGCCCTGCACACTGGGGAAGGCGGGTTCAAGGGGTTCAATCATAACTCATGACAACTGTGACAGGCAGAGACCCTGCACAGCGGGGAAGGCGGGTTCAAGGGGTTCAATCATAACTCATGACAACTGTGACAGGCAGAGACCCTGCACACTGGGTAAGGCGGGTTCAAGGGGTTCAATCATAACTCATGACAACTGTGACAGGCAGAGGCCCTGCACACTGGGGAAGGTGGGTTCAAGGGGTTCAGTCATAACTCATGACAACTGTGACAGGCAGAGGCCCTGCACACTGGGTAAGGCGGGTTCAAGGGGTTCAATCATAACTCATGACAACTGTGACAGGCAGAGGCCCTGCACACTGGGGAAGGCGGGTTCAAGGGGTTCAATCATAACTCATGACAACTGTGCATGGAGCTTTAATTAATGCCATTACGTGCACTCACTATTTAAGAGATAGGAACTTTTGGCAGAGGCAGACCAGACACTAAGAAACGCAAAGCAGACAGGAAGAAAAATACGAGCAGACGGGAACGCGAGACAGGGAGAAGACAGAACGGGGCAGTGCAAATCGAGGAATAGAGCGGAAGAGAGGCGCTGGCAGGAAGGGGAAGCGTTGGCGAAACGGTGAACAAGAGGGTTGAAAAGGAAGAACAGCGTGGTCAGGACTGTGACAGCCACCAGCCGGGACCAGACCAGGGATGGAAGGACAGCGGGTCGGCACTGTACAGTGACCAGTGTATGCGCCGCGAAGCACACCCCCTGCGGCTGCTGCTGATTTACAGAGATAAGTCGCGTATTAGTTTCGCTCTGTGTTATTTTAAAACAATTGTTTTAGTTACGCCTTGTTATTGATGCCTGTTTGTTTTAGGATTTTTAGTCTTTTGTTTTAAACTGTTGCTGTGGTCACCTATCGGGTTTTTATATTCTTTCCCTTTTAAAATCATAAAAGTATTTATGGAACAACTTTCTTGTAAGGTACAAATGTTGTAGTATCAATTATGGAAGGTAGGAATTGGGGCAACTGTGGCGAGTGGGAGCGACTGTAGCTAGTTTGTATATATTTTTTTGGTTGGAATTGATTTGTGTTTGTTTCTTTATTTCTGTTTGTTTGTAGTGGTTATTTTTAGCCTGGAGATGTTTTCCTGGTTTGATCCAGCGCCTCACTGTCTGCTACAGGAGGACGCTGGATGTATTCTTTCTGCACATTGGATTGCACCCTTTTTCCCTGAGTTTTCTTTGAATGGACACTGGAGTTTGCTGGACACTAGTTTGGTTATTGTTATAGTAAATTTTGTGTTATTTTTATTTGCTACTTTGGCTTCCAGTTAACTGAGGGAGCCCCTCTTATCTTTTTTGTTACTCCCAGCCAAGTGATGGAGTCTCTTAAACTTGTGTGTGATAATCTCTGTTTTGTGCAATAAACTTGGTATCAGGTTTGGACACGCTCCAAACTAGTGACAATTTGAACCTGTGGCAAGAGTGGGATAAAGTGCCTCTTAATATTTCCTTTCTTGTATCTAGGGTCCTAGTGCCCTGCAAAACACTGGGTGGCGTAGATCGGCAGACTACATTACTTAGATTGGGTGACACTAGCCAATATTATATTATATTGGGTGACACTAGCCATTTGAGTCAGGGCTGTGAAGGCTCTTGAGACGTAGCAGCTTGTGTCGCATAAGCAGGTCAAAAGGTGGGTCTCTTGTCTTTGTGGTGGCTAAGGCCTGGGGAGAGAGACCTGTGTGTGAACCTGAAGAGAAGGCACTGTGTTTAATGCTTGTATAGTACAGGTGTTTTGTTGCTGGTAAACTGCTTAGACGTCCAGTTGAGAAGTTAGGACTTGCAAAGTTCAATAAGCACTCTTTGGTACGGCCTCTTTCTGCTTTATTACAGCTTCTACACTACTCAGAGTATGAGAGTTACTCAGACCAGGAAGAGCTTTCATATTCATAAAACTTTGCAAGGACCTGTTACTTCAGCACCTGAGTTGTGTTGAGAACATTAACACAGCTGGAATAGACTCCAGTGTGAATGTATCTGTGAGACATTACAGACAGAGAAGGGGGTGAGGACTCTCTCTGTTAGAATGAACCTACCTCTCACTGACATCCGCACCTCTGCAGAGTCACATTAAACACAGCTGGAATAGACTCCAGTGTGAATGAATGTATCTGTGAGACATTACAGACAGAGAAGGGGGTGAGGACTCTCTCTGTTAGAATGAACCTACCTCTCACTGACACCCACACCTCTCCAGAGTCACATTAACACAGCTGGAATAGACTCCAGTGTGAATGTATCTGTGAGACATTACAGACAGAGAAGGGGGTGAGGACTCTCTCTGTTAGAATGAACCTACCTCTCACTGACACCCGCACCTCTGCAGAGTCACATTAACACAGCTGGAATAGACTCCAGTGTGAATGTATCTGTGAGACATTACAGACAGAGAAGGGGGTGAGGACTCTCTCTGTTAGAATGAACCTACCTCTCACTGTCACCCGCACCTCTGCAGAGTCACCAGAGTAAGGGGAGGAGTTCCACCACCACCATGCTTTGCACTTGTAGGACCCCTCGTCACTCTTTGAAACACGATCCACACTCAGCTCTGTATCAGCCCGGGACTGTAACTGTCTATTATCTTTATAAAATATAACCATGGTAGCTTTATAACCATAGCGTACATGACACCTCAGAGTCAGAGAGTCTCCCTCAAACACAGGCTGGGGGGGAGTCTGCAGGATCATCCGTCCATCTGAAAAGACAGAAAGAGTTCAGATCAGCAGGGCTGAGAGACGGGTCAGGATTGAGGAGTCTGCAGGATCACCCATTGATCTGAAAAGACAGAAAGAGTTCAGATCAGCAGGGCTGAGAGACAGGTCAGGATTGAGGAGTCTGCAGGATCACCCATTGATCTGAAAAGACAGAAAGAGTTCAGATCAGCAGGGCTGAGAGAGGGGTCAGGATTGAGGAGTCTGCAGGATCACCCATTGATCTGAAAAGACAGAAAGAGTTCAGATCAGCAGGGCTGAGAGATGGGTCAGGATTGAGGAGTCTGCAGGATCACCCATTGATCTGAAAAGACAGAAAGAGTTCAGATCAGCAGGGCTGAGAGATGGGTCAGGATTGAGGAGGCTGCAGGATCACCCATTGATCTGAAAAGACAGAGAGTTAGGATCAGCAGGGCTGAGAGACGGGTCAGGATTGAGGAGTCTGCAGGATCACCCATTGATCTGAAAAGACAGAGAGTTCAGATCAGCAGGGCTGAGGGACGGGTCAGGATTGAGGAGGCTGCAGTTTTACACACATGCTTGTAATGCTCTTTTATCTCATCCTGTTATAATTTATGATTCCCTGTTATGAGCTATATAAACTTCCTACAGGGTGGAAAACAAATATATTAGGAAACAATTTCCCAAGTGTAGATACTCCTTGATTTATATTTCCTAAGGCTCTTTGAACCCCAAAGGACTGAACATAAGACATGAATATGAAGTCCTGTAACAGGGTCTGTCACTTTGTAGGAACTCATATGGAATATTTCAAACACACGGTTCTTTGTGCAAGTTAGAAACGCTGTTAGAAATCCCAGCACGTGGGATCTGGATAACTGCAGAGAAAAAGACAAGCCAGCTCTCAAGTGCCAGGGTTGGTGTGTGTGTGTGTGTTGGGGGAGTGTGTGGGGGGGTGCATGTGTGTGTGTGTGTGGGGGGGGGGGTGTGCATGTGTGTGTGGGGGGGGGGGGGGGGTGCATGTGTGTGTGTGTGGGTGGGTGTGTGTGTGTGTGGGGGGGGGGGGGGTGGGTGTTGGGGGGGTGTATGTGTGTGTGTGTGTGTGTTGGGGGGGTGTGTGGGTGTTGGGGGGGTGTGTGGGGGGGTGCATGTGTGTGTGTGTGTGTGTGTGTGTGTGTGTGTGTGGGGAGGGGGTGTATGTGTGTGTGTGAGGGGGTGTATGTGTGTGGGTGTGTGTGGGGGGATATGTGTGTGGGGGGGTGGGGGGGTGTGTGTGTGGCAGGGGGGTAGGGGGTTGGTGGGAAGGTGTCCTAGGTTTGCTATTAAATCATTTAAAACCTATTTATGCCCATTTGACCAGCTGCTATCTGAAAACAGCAACAATTCATACTGACTGGAGATCCAGAGAAGCTTTACTCAAATCAGCAAGCCGATCAGAAGCTTACAATACCCTCTTAGCCAATCCGAGTGCAGGAGTATTCAACAGGGTCTGAATATTATCTATAATGTAAATGACTTACTGGACACAGTTAAGGTGACAGCATTACTGTGCTCCTGTCCTGATGCAGACTCACACCAGTACACTCCACTGTGGTAATGCTGAGAGTAACTGATTATGCAGCTGTCCCCATCTCTCCTGCTGTATTGATCACTGCACCCTGCCTCTTCACGGCCATTTCTGTACTGTTTAAACCTCCAGTCAGCAGAGCCCCCCTCCATCTCACAGCTCAGGGTGACTGTCTCTCCTGGGAATATCTGTGACCAGGCAGGCTGCAGGGTCAGGACAGCCCAAGGATGACCCTCTGAAACAGAGAAAAGAAAAGGATTAGGACACATTCCCCTACAATCAGTTAGGAGACAGATTCCAGTCCCCCAGCAGCATCTCTGCAGTGATACAGTAGGAATAGCAGCAGTGTGACCCATTGCAGGCTCTACTTGTGATACAGTAGGAATAGCAGCAGTGTGACCCATTGCAGGCTCTACTTGTGATACAGTAGGAATAGCAGCAGTGTGATCCATTGCAGGCTCTACTTGTGATACAGTAGGAATAGCAGCAGTGTGACCCATTGCAGGCTCTACTTGTGATACAGTAGGAATAGCAGCAGTGTGATCCATTGCAGGCTCTACTTGTGATACAGTAGGAATAGCAGCAGTGTGACCCATTGCAGGCTCTACTTGTGATACAGTAGGAATAGCAGCAGTGTGATCCATTGCAGGCTCTACTTGTGATACAGTAGGAATAGCAGCAGTGTGACCCATTGCAGGCTCTACTTGTGTGTTTTGAGTGAAAGGAATTCATGAGGAATCTCTCTCAATATGATAACGTAGGTCTCTGGTTAAAATCTCCAGTCGGGCAGCAATTAGTCCAGTTTACTGTAGCAGGATTATTCCTGTTAAACTTTTTTTTTGTAAATATTTTTAATGATTCAGTAATCCTGTTTAAGATAAGTGGGAAGATTACTGTTCTTAAAAGGCACCCAAACATTCTGTCTCTAACGGTGTTCTATCACTCAGTACAGATTAACCCTTTGCGGTCCATTGTCGGACTGGGTCCGACATTGCAATTATTCCTCACAGGTCCTTTGTCGGACTGGGTCCGACATCATTATAGCAACGCAATAAACGGGTGTTTAGTCGTTTTTTCTCCGGAAAAAGCCGAGAAAACCATTCAATTGCCGAGTGGTAGCGACAGGAGCCGAGACAAGTCGGGAAAAAAAAAAAAAAAAAAAAAAAAAGGCGTATTTCATGAATAGTCATACATGGTATCAGGTATCAGATAATGGGCGTCCATAGTAAACAAGCTGGCTAAGTGCGTCAGCGCACTGAGACTATCATGGACATTTGCAGAGCTTTTTTCAGATGTTATAATAATAAAATAATGACTTGGATCGCATTATTGAGGAGTTTGGTGATAAAACGAGTGATCCGGAGATGATCGATCGGTATGTACGACTATTATTATTATTATTATTTATTTCTTACACAGCTGAACGCTATAGCAAACAAAAGGCTGGGGCGGGGCTGGAGATGCCTAGTGAATGCTTTGTTGATATGCAGGGCCATTTAAACCCGTTTGACTGTGAAAAAAAATACTTTTAAACAGCGCGTATAAAATTAACTGCGCGTGTGAAAATTAATTAGACCTGGCGTGCCTGACGCGCACTTAATAAATGGACCGCAGAGGGTTAATAGACACATTATATTGCTTACAGTGGATAAGGGGTCTGTATTGAGGGCATTGCTCTGTATTCAGCTGGGTTAATTAACTCACCAGACAGTTACTGTCACAGGATCACTGTGTTAATAAACTCACCAGACACAGTTACTGTCACTTTATCACTGAGCTGTGAGTACAGTGGCTGATCTCCTCTTTGTCCTCGACAGCAGTACTGGCCCTGGTCAGATACAGCAGCTGCAGTGATTGTGTAGCTGTCACCATTTATACTGTGGTCAGCAGTCTGGAGCACTGGAGTGTCCTCACTGTCTTTGTACCAGAGATATTTCCAGCCAGCAGAACCCCCCTCAACCCCACACCTCAGAGTGACTGTCTCCCCGGTGAATATCTCTGGGAATGGAGGCTCCAGAGTGAGTGTAGTCTGGGGCAGCTCTGTAGAAACAGAGAAGATGAGAGAATTAGGATCTATATTAGAGAGAGAGAGAGAGGAGAGAGAGAGAGAGATGTTAGTGTGCAGCATGTGACATTTCATCAGAATGGTGAAATTACTGATAAATGTATAAAAAACGAATTGTTAGAAATGCTGATTACATTCTGTAAATATATGCAATATTCATGATGGGACGTAAAGCTGAGGTCCTATTGTAAGTGACTCTGCATTGAAGCCACCACCAGGGGGCAGCACTGCACTCACTCCTCTGTGAGAGGAACTCATCTTTTAAACATCTAATATGACAGACCACGGTCAATCCGGATTTCAATGTACATTTCTGACTGAAGTAGAGAGCAAATGAATACTAACCAGCGCTTTTAACCCAGCTTCTTATTACCTTTACTGGCATTATCACAGGTCCCTCTTTTATTGGGATGGGATGTTTGGCTCCTCCCCTGTTTTTTACATTAATGTGAGTTCAACCACAACACATGAAGTACAGGAAGCAGCAGAAACATTATCTGTCGTGATGTCTTTGAAATATCTGCATGTTCCAAATTGAAGTCTGAGAGACTAGAAACAATACAAGCTTTTCTACAAAAGAACATGAGAAAATCACTGCCTGTCTGGTCACTGGAAACCCTAACACTTGTTCTCACTCATTTAAACTGAGTTACATTCATTACTGTGTTGTTTCAAATGGATGTATTCATCAAGAAGCACTTATGTCGTTGAATTGGTCAGCAGTCAGCCAATGTAATATTCTCATCAAAGTGTTCCAACAATACCACACATAGCCTCTAGGTGGAGCACTCTATGGCACTGTAATGGTGTTTGATGGAGTCAATCATTGTTTTATTTAACCAACTTAAATTGTTATAGTGGGCAGAAGAAAAAGAAAGATGATTTCAGATTTTATATATATATATATATATATATTATATATATATATACACACACACACACATATACATACATATATATACACACATATACATACATACATACACACACATACACACACAGTATCGTTGGGCAGCAGTGTGGAGTAGTGGTTAGGGCTCTGGACTCTTGACCGGAGGGTCGTGGGTTCAATCCCAGGTGGGGGACACTGCTGTTGTACCCTCGAGCAAGGTACTTTAGATAGATTGCTCCAGTAAAAACCCAACTGTATAAATGGGTAATTGTATGTAAAATAATGTGATATCTGTATAATGTGAAATAATGTATAATGTGATATCTTGTAACAATTGTAAGGTCGCCCTGGATAAGGGTGTCTGCTAAGAAATAAATAATAATAATAACAGTACTGTGCAAAAGCTTTAAGCAGGTGTGAAAAAATGCTGTAAAGTAAGAATGTTTTCAAAAATAGACGTTAATAGATTATATTTATCAATTAACTAAATGCAAAGTGAGTGAACAGAATCAAATCCATATTTGGTGTGACCACCCTTTGCCTTCAAAACAGCATCAATTCTTCTAGGTACACTTGCACAAAGTCAGGGATTTTGTAGGCATATAGTCAGGTGTATGATTAAACAATTATACCAAACAGGTGCTAATGATCATCAATTCAATATGTAGGTTGAAACACAATCATTAACTGAAACAGAAACAGCTGTGTAGGAGGAATAAAACTGGTTGAGGAACAGCCAAACTCGGCTAACAAGGTGAGGTTGCTGAAGACAGTTTACTGTCAAAAGTCATACACCATGGCAAGACTGAGCACAGCAACAAGACACAAGGTAGGTATACTCCATCAGCAAGGTCTCTCCCAGGCAGAAATTTCAAGGCAGACAGGGGTTTCCAGATGTGCTGTCCAAGCTCTTTTGAAGAAGCACAAAGAAACGGGCAACGTTGAGGACCGTAGACGCAGTGGTCGGCCTAGGAAACTTACTGCAGCAGATGAAAGACACATCATGCTTACTTCCCTTCGCAATCGGAAGATGTCCAGCAGTGCCATCAGCTCAGAATTGGCAGAAAACAGTGGGACCCTGGTACACCCATCTACTGTCTGGAGAAATCTGGTCAGAAGTGGCCTTCATGGAAGACTTGCGGCTAAAAAGCCATACCTCCGACGTGGAAACAAGGCCAAGCGACTCAACAATGCACGAAAACACAGGAACTGGGGTGCAGAAAAATGGCAGCAGGTGCTCTGGACTGATGAGTCAAAATTTGAAATATTTGGCTGTAGCAGAAGGCAGTTTGTTCACCGAAGGGCTGGAGAGCGGTACACGAATGAGTGTCTGCAGGCAACAGTGAAGCATGGTGAAGGTTCCTTGCAAGTTTGGGGCTGCATTTCTGCAAATGGAGTTGGGGATTTGGTCAGAATTAATGGTCTCCTCAATGCTGAGAAGTACAGGCAGATACTTATCCATCATGCAATACCATCAGGGAGGCATCCGATTGGCCCCAAATTTATTCTGCAGCATGACAATGACCCCAAACATGCAGTGAAAGTCATTAAGAACTATCTTCAGTGTGAAGAAGAACAAGGAGTCCTGGAAGTGATGGTATGGCCCCCACAGAGTCCTGATCTCAACATCGAGTCTGTCTGGGATTACATGAAGAGAGAGAAGCAACTGAGGCTACCTAAATCCACAAAAGAACTGTGGTTAGTTCTCCAAGATGTTTGGGCCAACCTACCTGCCGAGTTCCTTCAAAAACTGTGTGCAAGTGTACCTAGAAGAATTGATGCTGTTTTGAAGGCAAAGGGTGGTCACACCAAATATTGATTTGATGTAGATTTTTCTTCTGTTCACTCACTTTGCATTTTGTTAATTGATAAATATAAACTATTAACATGTCTATTTTTGAAAGCACTTTACAGCATTTTTTCACACCTGCCTAAAACTTTTGCACAGAGAGACAGACAGAGACAGAGACAGAGACAGAGACAGAGACAGAGAAAATCAGGAAGCAGGATGAGAATCTTTACCAGTCTCATCACTTTGTGTCTGCATTGCCACAGCCTATTTTCAATACACAGACCTAAGATGAAAAGTGTCATTTCTCAAACGAGCTTCATGCTTTTCAACCATGTATTGTAAATCCTGTTTTTAAACTGTGTTCACATTGTAAACTGTTCTCTTACCTTCATACTGTCTGGAGCAGCTCACTACAGTCAGCACTGAAAAACACAACAGAGACAGTCAGGGACTAGACCCTTATAAAAGCACCACAGTCATGTTGCTGTTTCCAATGCTTTTACCATTGTTATACCGTGCTCATCAGTTATAGGTGCCTGCCATACATACATGTAACATGTGCTAACACAGGGAGAAGTAAGAGCCAGCGCCATCTAGTGATCTGACACTTTTGATCAGGTTTCCTTCTCTTGTTTTGTTAGTAACACACTGCTGTGCACTCCTTGGTGCTGGTGTATATAATAATATAAAGACACTCTAATCTAGCCTATATTAAATATGTGTATGACAGGCAGCTCCTGAACTCATAGTCAAAGCACCTTAACACAGACTTACCAAATAATACAAACACAAGATTTGAGTCATTTCAATAAGAACCCTGTGAATGATTGTAAAGGTGAGGGAAGAGTAAAAACAAAGCAAGACAATGCCACATGATAATAATCCTTCATTAACTTGGACACACGCATGGGGTTTAGAAAACTGACAGATCTGTAGCTGTAGTTCAGTATTCATACTGATTCCAGTGTTCATAGTGAAGAGAAGAAAGCAGACTTGAGTTGTAAATTCAATAACGGGTGTGATACGTGTAACAGGGAGAAGGCTGGGCACACACTGTCGACCACACACAGCGCAGGTGAGCATCTTAACCCCTATGCAAAAGAGCCAGGCTCCTCTGCATGTGTGCTTATAGAGCCTTTAACCTCATCTCACCAGCAGGGGTCAGAATCCATAATGGCAGTGCATCACACAACACTGCCTGTTACACTGGCAGCACAATTATCTATTAGTCTATTAATTGTGATCCATCAGGGTAAAATGATTCTGTTATTTTGCAATAGAGGTGTGTGTTGAGTGGTACATGACTAAAAGCAAAACATGAGCTCTATTTCATAAAAACTGTAACCAAATGATATTGAGAGGAATGGTACGTCCTCGTACATGTTAGGAAAACTAGTTTGAAACTACTGGAGAGTCTCTATACAACTCAAAGAGTTTAGCTGTTTTTACCATGTTGCAGCGGCAAAACTAAATCACTTAGAATTACCATCTGTACCACTATCAAAAGTTTGAAACTTTCTTACCTCAAATGTGAAAAAAACATACATACCTCTTATACACAATGAGATACAAGTCGTCAAACTAAGGCAAAATTGTTATTCTCCTTCCTCCTCTTCATCTACTTTTTAAGGGTGTGTAGCGACTATTCAAACAGAAAAGCTAAACAACTGGACATCTACCAATCCTGTGATTCCACATGCTGGTCAACGTCAAAACAAACCAGGGAATGCAAGCAGTTTGATATCCACACCATTTATATTAAACAATGTATCTATGTTTTAAAACAGCACATAGCGCAGGAAAAAAAAAAAAATACCGTGGTTTGAACTTGCATCATGACGTTCTTGAAGCGCACACGACCTTACCCCGCTGCACCGCTGCGCAGGTGTTGAAATGTGTTCATTTTTTAAGCTTACATCCAAGCCTGACCAGCTTTCACTGAAAACATGAAGGGGCTGCTCGATACTAGAAATGTTCTATTTCCTGTTTGAAAATCTCCCGTTTCCTGTATGTCTCAGTGTGTGTCTCAGTGTGTGTGTGTGTGTGTCTCAGTGTGACCAGCTTCGATTTCCTGTTTGAAAATTTGTAGTTTCCTGTTTGTTTGGTAGATACCATAGAATGGAACTGCACACAAGAGTGGCATGTAGCTTCCTTGTCTAAATCTCTGAACTCTGATAAATTGTAGTTCCTCATTTAATTAAAAATAAATAAAGGAATTATTTGGTAGAAATAAATAAATGATTTAAACAAATGCATAGAGGAATATACATTTAAAAATAAATATTTTTAAATAAATAAATGTAGAAATAAATACATGTTTATATTATAAATTTATAAATAAATTAATAAATAGCAAGCTAGAACACCACGTCCTATTAATTGATTTCGCTGATGCGTTTATCCACGGCAATTCACATTTATATACCTATATAAAAAAGAATTATATATATAAAAAAGAATTATATATATATTATATATATATATATATATATATATATATATATATATATATATATAGTAAAAGATCAAGTGTCGGAGTACTGATTGACACTGGTTTCCCGCTCCCACCAACCGGCACAGACTCGTTATATTCTCAGGTAAGTATATTTTATTTACAATATTTACACAAATAAACAGTTTCTACTCTAGCCTAAGCCCTGTACGGGCCTCTGACTAACTCACTTCTTCAACCCTCTCTAAGTTACTTCAAGACTACTACAGGCCTACAAGTGTTGGCCTGTGACAGACCCAACTGGAAGAGTCCAAGTTCCCCGGAGCGAACCTCACTAGCCAGAGTAGACGTGTAGCCCGATGAGCAGTAAAGAGACTCCTTCTCCTGGAGTGAGTCAGTTGACACCGGTAAGCGCAGGACCAACTCCCTTTGCCAGAGTCGTTCTGTACTGCAGGACAGGTTCCCTCTCCTGGAGTGATCCTGTAACGCAGGTAAGTAGAAAACGTGTTCCCTCTCCTGGGGTAATCCTGTAACACAGGTAAGTATAGAGCAAACTCCCGCTGCTAGAGTGGTCCTGTAAACACAGGTAAACACAGGTTAGGTCCCCTCCTTAAGAAGGGTTCCAGGAACACAAATGAAGTGACACCGGACGTCCAGAGACTACAGAGGAATACAGATGGCAATAAATTGTATCCAGACTGTGGGGAAGAACCCCGGCAGCCAAGTCCCGGTTGTCCACGGATGCAAGTTGAAAACAAACCAGAAACCACGTGTCCACCTGTCTTGTGCAAACCTCCTGGTCCCGTGTCATAAAACGTAAAAACAGACGCTGCTTGTTGTGACGGCGCACAACTACACACCGCGGAACACCGCGGAATCCCTTAACGATCGATCACTGAGAAGTAATATAAACTTCAAAAACAAACATTTCACAAGTAATAATCCACCTTTAACAAAACAAAAGGCTACCTCACCAAGAGGAAAAACGCACTTGCATTAACTGAATGCCAAACTACTTTTAAATACACGCGTTCACTTTACCTTCCAATCTTCTACAGCACACTGAAGATTACATGTTTCTTTGCTCAGGACAATAAGTAGGAGTTCCCCACGATCACCCATTGCCTAGATTGTTCTGCCCTGCTCCCTTATAAACCCAGTAACCCCTCCCATTTAATTGGTACTCGGGATTCTGGGTTGTGTAGTTTCCCGCACAGTGTCGCCATTCCTTAAAGGCGACACCGCTCTTTCCTCACAATATACAGTGCCTTGCAAAAGTATTCAGACCCCTGACCAATTCTCTCATATTACTGAATTACAAATGGTACATTGAAATTTCGTTCTGTTTGATATTTTATTTTAAAACACTGAAATAAAATCAATTATTGTAAGGTGACATTGGTTTTATGTTGGGAAATATTTTTTCAGAAAAATAATAAAACTGAAATATCTTGCTTGCATAAGTATTCAGCCCCCACACATTAATATTTGGTAGAGCCACCTTTCGCTGCAATAACAGCTTTAAGTCTTTTGGGGTAAGAATGTACCAGCTTTGCACACAGTGTTGGAGTGATTTTGGCCCATTCTTCTTGGCAGATTTGCTCCAGGTTGTTCAGGTTGGTTGGACGACGCTTGTGGACCGCAATTTTCAAATAGTGCCACAGATTCTCAAAAGGATTGAGATCAGGACTTTGACTGGGCCACTGTAGGACATTCATCTTTTTGTTCTTGAGCCACTCCAATGTTGCTTTGGCCTTGTGCTTGGGCTCATTGTCCTGCTGAAAGGTGAATTTCCTCCCAAGCTTCAGTTTTTTAGTGGACTGAAGCAGGTTCTCTTCCCTGTATTTTGCTCCATCCATTCTTCCTTCAATTTTAACAAGATGCCCAGTCCCTGCTGATGAGAAGCATCCCAACAGCATGATGCGGCCACCACCATATTTCACTGTAGCACTTTGAGTTTTGGCCAAAAAGCTCTATCTTGGTCTCATCTGACCACAAAACCTTTTCCCACATTGCAGCTCGGTCACTCTCATGCTTTCTGGCAAACTCCAGACGTGCTTTCAGATGGTACTTTTTGAGTAACAGCTTCTTTCTTGCCACCCTCCCATACAGGCCAGTGTTATGCAGAGCTCTTGATATGGTTGACTGGTGCACCATTACTCCACTCCCAGGCACTGAACTCTGTAGCTCCTTCAAAGTGATTGTTGGCCTCTCTGGGGCTCCTCTCACAAGTCTCCTTCTTGTTTGAGAGCTGAGTTTAGAGGGACGGCCTTTTCTTGGCAGTGCCTGGGTGGTGTGATGCAGCTTCCACTTCCTGATTATTGATCCAACTGTGCTCACTGGGATATCCAAACACTTGGATATTATTTTGTACCCTTTCCCTAATCTATGCATTTGTATTACTTTATCTATAACTTCTGTAGAATGCTCTTTGGTCTTCATTTTCCTTCAGATTCACAGCCTGACCAATAATCCTTCAACAGTGGGGTTTTTATCCAGAAAATGTGACAGCAACTTTAATGGTTCACAAGTGGAGGCCAATGGTAAGGTAATTGTGTCCTCGTTAGGGCAATTTCTTTCATCAGTGTAAACTGGGAGCTTCCACAGCACAGGGATTGAATACTTATGCAAGCAAGATATTTCAGTTTTTTATTTTTCTTAAAAATATTTCCCAACATAAAACCAATGTCACCGTACAATAATTGATTTTGAGTTTCAGTGTTTTAAAATAAAATACCAAACAGAACGAAATTTCATTGTACCATTTGTAATTCAGTAATATGAGAGAATTGGTCAGGGGTCTGAATACTATTGCAAGGCACTGTATATATATATATATATATATATATATATATATATATATATATATATATATATATATATATTGCAAGCTGCCTAAAATTAATAGCACATCAAAGAAAGTCACCGAGGTTGAAACATTTAATGGTAGCTACTGAGTCAACATTTACATTGTAATGTTTAAAACAATCTTTTAAAATGTAACAGACAAGGTCATTTAAATGTGTTGGCTTAAAAAAGTAACAAGCAGACAAAAGTGATTAAAACAAAACAAGTTTGAATGACAAATTTGGCAACATTGTCACACTCTAAATTATATATGACGCGCACGCAAGCTTGCTCACACACACGCGCGCGAGCACACACACATGCACATATTCACACACACACACACACACACACACACACACACACACACACACACACACACACACACACACACACACACACACACATACACACTCACACGCAGACAGACAGACACACACACACACACACACACACACACAGACACACAGACACATACACACTCACACGCAGACAGACACACACACGCACACACACATACTCACACACACAGACACACACACACGCACACAATCTCACACGCTCACACACACACACACACACAAATGATCTGGCCCTTGAGCAGAAAACTAGTTATTTGTTGAAGCCCAGCATGGTCAGCAGTGTGGAGAAGTGATTAGGGCTCTGGACTCTTGAACTGAGGGTTGTGGGTTTAATCCCAAGTGGGGGACACTGCTGTTGTACTAAAATAAATAACAATAATAATAATAATAATAATAATAATAATAATAATAATAATAATTGTTTAGCTTGTTGCAGTTTCAACACTTGTGGTTTGTCTTTTTTGTATAAAAATAATCTATAACAAAAACATTGTCAATGTAAAAAAACAAGTTAGAAAAACACAACAGCCGTTTAAAGGGGTGATATCAAACACAAAAGAACAAGTTAGGAGAAGCAATTAGGCCAATCTTGTCAAGCATCAAGCAAATAGGCACACTTGGAAAGGTGCTGGGGCCCAAGATTCACACAATTCTTGCTTCTAACTTGGCGCCTTTTTTTGATCGCTTCGCTCCACTTGAAATGCTCTTTGTATGACTTGAAGTGACTGAGACACACACACTGAGACACACACTCACACACTGAGACACACTCACACACACTGAGATTGTGTGTGTCGTAGTGTGTGTGTTTCTCAGTGTATGTGTGTCACGGTGTGTGTGTGTCAGTTTGTTGTGTGTGCCTCAGTGTGTGTGTGTGTGTCTCAGTGTGTATGTGTGCCAGTGTGTGTGTCTCAGTCTATGTGTATGTCTCAGTGTGTGTGTATGTCAGTGTGTGTGTGTGTGTGTCTCAGTGTGTGTGTGTGTGTGTCTCAGTGTGTGTGTGTGTGTCTCAGTGTGTGTGTGTGTCAGTGTGTGTGTCTCAGTGTGTGTGTGTGTGTCTCAGTCACTTCAAGTCATACAAAGAGCATTTCAAGTGGAGTGATCAAAAAAAGGCGCCAAGTTAGAAGCAAGAATTGTGTGAATCTTGGGCCCCAGCACCTTTCCAAGTGTGCCTATTTGCTTGATGCTTGACCAGGTTGCCCCAATTGCTTCTCCTAACTTGTTCTTTTGTGTTTGATATCACCCCTTTAAACGGCTGTTGTGTTTTTCTAACTTGTTTTTTTACACTGACAGTGTTTTTGTTATAGATCAATAAATACAGTAGAACATTTTCTAGCAGTATCAGAAATTGTAACATGTCCATTTAATTTACAAGCATTGACACAGACCTGTGAAAAACAACACATTAAAAGATAGCAGACCACAGGACTGGACCCACACTGCAGAGCTTCCTCCCTCCCACGCTGAGCATGTTTTTCAACCACTGACCACATCCTCAGCTACTACATCCTACAGCAAGCTCTAACCCCATGGTATTTGAAACCGTTTAACCCCTCCTGCCCTGCACATGAAGAGCAGGTTTTGTGTGTGTATGTCGTAAATAATACTGTGTAAAATGTACATTTATTGTAATTAATTCATAAAGTAGCTGACGCTCCTTTTTTATGGTACATTTTCTCAGTCTTGGTGTAATAATATTATGCAATGCAATTAACTGTACAGTAAAATACATTTCAATGAGGAAAAAATATGTATAATAATTGAGTGCTAATATCCAGAAAAAAAAACTGAAGGGGAAAAAATGTCTGTCAGTCAGAAATGAGGAATACGCATCACAAGCTGCTGTGCCTTGCACCGAGTTACCACCTTGCCAGAAGCTGCAACAGTTTATAAATTAGCAAGAAAAACAGCACTGTGTGGGATTTCTATATACGGTATATAAAAAACAGAAGATCAACACAGCAACTCCTGGTCCCCTATTTACTTCTGACTGTCAAGAAAAACATGTCCAGATTAGGCTGCACATGCAACACTAGCTGCCAAACAGTGATCTCTACACGCATGTGAAGTTGCAATGGCAGGGATTATTAAAAAACGATGCGTTGTCTCCTTTGTTTTTACCTGAAATGCACACTTTTTTTTAACCGCACCTACTGTATGGCATCCTTTGTTTTGTAGTTAAATCACAAGGGTAAAGTCAGGCCTTTCTTTCTTCTGGGATATTTTTCAACTTTAATAGCGTTACATATAATGACTTTAATACCGTTTGAATAAACCATGTTTGTTCCAGCAGTATAATAAATATATGTTACATGGATAGAATCAGTGTTCTATAAAGTACAGTATGTCTTACTATATTACTACTATAATATACATTTCATTTCACAGTGTGTCTGTCACACATGACATTGTGAACAGGATAACTGCCTTGATTTTGTACCAATCTTCACCAAGCTTTTACTTTATTATTCAATCCTAGCTTCCTTTGTATGCTTTGGATTGCATTTCACTATAATCTTTCACTCCCTTCCTCTTACTGTGTGATTATGAGGACCCTCTATATGCCTGCACTGGTTTTTATAAAAGGTAATGGCTTCAGATACCGGAATACATGGTTCTAGTTGATCATTCTGGATGACTCCTTATATCAACAGAAATATTATCTACATGAAAGTACTTCTGTATTTACATTTAGTTATTTTATAAACTTATTTCTTTTGTCCATTCAAATGTTTGAACGGAAAAAATTTTAAATGTGAAAGGCAGGAAGTGCCTCCGGAGTGCTGCAGTGACCCAGCTCCGGCTCCAGCATCCCCAGCTCCAGCTCCACTCTGGCTCCGGAGCTCAGCTCAGGAAACTGTCACGCTCCGCTCTGGCTCCAGGGCTCCACCCTAGCACGCACCCACATATTATATTATAGCATGATCACAATGAATCACCAGCCCCCCTTCTTTAAACCTCAGAATGATTTTAACAATATAATTCTAACTGATTTCTTATTACATAAAACACAGCTGCTATTATTATTATTATTATTATTATTATTATTATTATTATTATTATTATTATTATTATTATTAGTCATTTAGCAGATGCTTTTATCCAAAGCGAGTTACAGAGACTAGGAGGTGAACTATGCATCAACAACTGCTGCTGCTGCAGAGTCACTTAAAATATGACCCCGGTTTTACCTAAAACCATAATATATTAAAAGAAAAACTGCTGTCTACTCGTAAAATGAAATAAAAATATACACAGCAGTCTAGAACAGTTCCATGAATATCAAACAAGCAAAATCTTTTACTCTATAAATGTTCATGGAGGGTCAATGTTTGCAATCAATATTATAAAACTAATTTAGTCAGATTTTACATTCAGCTTTCAGAAAGCTATGAACACAGGAGACTTGCAATCACTGGGTAATGACATTTAAAAAATACTTTGATTGTAGAAAAAGGTTCTTTCCCTTCTGGGAACTGCCATTGCAACTTTAAAGTTTTTATTTTACCACCTACAGCTCTGGCCAAAAGTTCTGCATCCCCCTATAGAATGAACTGATTCTGCTTCATAAAGTCACAAGAAACCTGCTGAATAATGTGAAGTTAGCATATTAAATTACATACCACTTTGTATTATTACATATTCTTAACCAAAAACTGACAGAAAAATGTGACATTTGGAAATTTAACATGAAATACTACTCTACATGTCTCCAGTTAACTTTTGCAATTTAATTGTGTAGCTTCTTTTATTACATGACGTTAAATAAAATATCTAAATTATGTTCATACAGGTTTTTTTTTTTTATTTTGTATTATGTCTCAATTCTAAAATTCTAGGTGATGAAAACTTGTGTCCAGAGCTTTAGAACTGCTAAAGTTCTTTTAACATCTCATTTCCAAAAATATGTTAAAGAAAGAAAGAAAGAAAGAAATGCACACCCTGAATAAGTGAAGCATTAGTTTGCTTTAACACTTTCAACAGGAAGTGTCAGTGAGCTGCTGTAGCTGCAGTTCAGACCAGTTCAAAGGGCCTCAGCAGCATCAGCATACATTACTGTGAGAGGACTTTCTGTACCACTATTTACAAGTTTCCAGGTTCCTATATTTGATTATAGGTGGAAATCAATTTAGTTGTCTTACAATCCTTCTGCACACATTTTTTTTATTAATCTTTAATGATGCTTCCATGTTTGGCCATACTTCTACCATATTGTATCATGCATGTGCAATACTTTCATTCAGGGCCGTCATTTGCTATAGGGCAGGGTGGGCAGCTGCCCCCCCTCCCCCAGACACACAATATAATCACTATTAAGATGGTCGAAGTTTTCGTCACAAATGAATAAAATGCATTTTTCAAACATCGTTATTTTCTAATCTAACCCGGATCCAGAATGAAGTCAGCCACGGTTGCAAGGCGACATTCAT
This sequence comes from Acipenser ruthenus, assembly GCF_902713425.1. Taxonomy (NCBI): domain Eukaryota; kingdom Metazoa; phylum Chordata; class Actinopteri; order Acipenseriformes; family Acipenseridae; genus Acipenser; species Acipenser ruthenus. Next base: position 7,074,119 of record NC_081239.1, on the reverse strand, counting down.
TCATTTTCTATTGATAGTTCATCATTGTCCAGTGATTATATCGACAACACAGAATTACACTGCAGTCTATTATTTCTATAAGAATATAATATTATTGAGATCATGATGAGTCAACGGGAAATGTCGGACATGTTTATCACAGCAGGTGGAAAACAGAAGAATTAAACACAGCGAGACAACAAGGAGGGATTCACTTAAGAAACTATTAATATTGCTGATGCCCACGTACAATTATTTATACCTGCTCTAAAGAAAAGGTACCATAGATTTGAAACTAGATTTAGCCTCATGTGTAGAGCCGTGCTGTGCGTTTTCGGTTTGGATTGGCTGAAAATAATATTTAAGGTGGCACACTTGTTATAAATTAGTGCCGTGCTTTACAAATACTTGCATTGCAAATTTTTTATAATTTATTTTAAGAATAAAAACGATGCTGACAAAACGCACGTTATCTCATTGTAAACTGGACCAATTACTGCCTGTTTATATTCATTCATGATGCTAATTACTGTTTTAAAATGTTACATTGTTTAAATATGCATTTATATGGGAAAAAATGATTAGGCAATGCTATAAATGAAAATCTATGAATTTATTTTTCTAACATATTTTCGTATATATGCAGGCTGGTGTTGACACACATTTGCCTTGATGAAAGCGAGGCACCACCCTCTTTTATTTTATTTTATTCATGATTATCGGGGTAAACATGCTATTTAAAACTTTGCTACAGATTTATACTTTTGACATTCACAGAATTGTGGTGCTTATTTAGCAGTTCATGTTCATTGGTTTATATTTGATACAAACAGCATGATTTTCAAAAGGGGAAAAATAAGAACTAGGTTAGAAAGTGATTTCTAAAAGCTGATTTGGGTCACTAAGTATCTGGCTTTCAAAGGGTTTAGATGAAACGAGTCGTGAATTCACTTGTTGATGCTTTAAAAATACAAATCAAGTGATGTGGTTCCATTAATCAGGCTTTGAAAATCATTTTGCAACCTCGTTCTTGTTTTGCCCCTTTTGAAAATCATGCTGAAAGTGTCATTCTTTGTGGAAAGCAGGTGAAATGTATCAAACTTAACTCGAGGTTGTAAGTATATATCAAATCTGGTGAGATGTATTCGGATGGACGCTTTAAATTAAGTAGTTAAACTGAGTTGTTACCCCTGGCTTTTTTTGTAAAGCCCATGCAATACAGGACTTTCTTTTCCTTTTTTTCAATGATCTGAAATAAGAGTAGTCTAATGTCCCAAGCTGCTACTCTAAAACAATTTTAAAGAGATGATGTTGTACCACTATTTGTTTAATGTAGCAGTAGTGACGGTTTGCAACTGAAATGTTTAGTTAACTATATTGGAAGCTGGCAGTACAGTAATTCAGTTAGTGTTAAAGCCTTTACCTACTTTTAATGTTGACACAACATTGCTTCACCCCCCCAGAATTGTTCTGAAATGATGCCCCTGCTTTCATTTGATTCACCATACATTGACTAGCTTTTTCAACACTTAACTACACTTTTACCATGAAACTACCATGAAAAAAGGTTCCTCGCTCCCCTGTCCTTTATCATGTGCTTCCCTGCTTCACCATGCATACAGCATGTTTCACAATACTCTATTTCATCTACCTGGCTTGCACACTCTTCTTTTACCATGACATTTCCACAAGACAACAGCTAAAAATATATATTTTGAATTACGATCAAGTCATCAAAACCAGAATCTTTGACTCTAACTGTCCCCAAACCAGATGGATAATCAGCAGCATGTTTAATAAAGCACCAGCAATAATACTTACATATCAGTGCAGCGACTTCACAAGCCTGCATTCTGTCTGGAGGCACTTTCAAAAAGATGAGCTCAATGTAGGCACTTCACAGTTTTGAAGTTGTAAACATACAGGTTCCTCCCTCTACGCCTATTTATTAAATGACCACAAACGGATTCCTAATATGTCTGATTCTGTTGTCTGACAAAACATAGTCACGTGATCTCATTTCGGGGAGTATTTATTTTTACACTGAGCATCAAACAACTTCATTTACATGCAAGAAGCTAAAACTTCTATTAACCAACTGGCTGCTGGAAAACAAAAACACTTTACTCAAGAACTGGTCTGATGAAACCACTGTTCAAATGAGGGGATTGAAACACTTCTGTACACACACTTCTTTGTGCTCTGTGTGTGGGAATGTAAGGTTGGCAGGGATGGGGTTAAATCTGTCCCTCCAGCAATCACAGGTGTGGCCATTCCACCATTAGGTAATTGATGCTAATTGGGGAGTGGCCACATGTGATTGTTTTGTTTAATCTTTTGTTTTGGCCCTTGTGCCTTTTTCTTTGTTCCTGTGTTTGTTAATAAGCGTGCGCACCAGCACTTAAACTGCAGCTTTCTGTCTCTGGGTCTCTTCCTGCCGGTAACAGCTTGGGCCGTGACGCTACCCTGTCACAAAGGCAATAACAACGTGCGTTTATAATGCTACAAACAACATTCACCACAGTGATGTTGTACTGTATGTACCTACACAGAATTGCCATAATATATGCAAAATGTTTGTAAATGATCTGTATAAATGACATTTTCCAGCAGAAAGACATTGTCAGTACAAAATCTAATTTCTCTGCCGGGGATAAAAACTGAAAGATCAGAGCCAGGGTCCATCCGTCCGTCCATCAAATTGCACCCTGCTAACATACTTTGCAAAATATATTTTCTAAATAAAGTTGTTAAGGCAGGAGAAGGGCAGACAAAAATCAAGCACATCCTCTCGACTTAATTTACTAAACGTAAATAAATGACCATCAAAATAATTATATACAGTTCTGTACCAGTGGAGACTGGTGACTTCTAAGTCAGAAGAGACACGACTACAAGCCTGTTGTTCATCAATCTGCCCATTTCTTCTAGCACAGTAAAGAAAATGCATGAAATCAGGTCATTCTGTCATCTTAGTAAATATGGATCCTTATTTCCATGTAAGCAGCAAGTAACTTGTCATATTGAGCAATTATAATGTTGAATTTTGCATTACTTAAGATATGTGCATGCGTCAGAGTTTCATAGTAATGTATTCATCGCCATGGTTTCAAGGTGAACTTTTGCCATTATAATGAAATGCACTTTTTAGACATCAAAACATAAACACCAAAACACAAAACAGATCAAGTGAAACTTACATACTGTATTTATTTTTTTAAGCCCAATTGCTTGAACACTGTGCTCTACCTTTAAAAATGTCTGCACACAACAAGCACCAAGGGCTAAAGATGATAAAACAGCTGTGTTTAAATATACAGTGTTTTTCAAATGTTCCTACACTTATCATGGATTTCTTTTTTTTCTGATCACTTCTTAAAATCTCACTCATAGTAGGCCGACAGCAGTGTTTCAGCAGGGGGCGGGAGGGTTTGAGTTGATCCTCCAATTAAAAACAGGGATCTGCCATTGCTAGTACTGTACTGTGTGGTGGTTACAGGAGATAGGAGTTTATAACAGAGTCTTGCCTGCTCTGAGAACCCAGTGCTGCTGGTAATATAGGAATGTTGAATCTAGGGTTTTGGTTAAAGTGTAATTTTTTCTTGCATTTTAGACAATATTTTTGTTTTTGTTTTATTGAACATTGTTATATTATAATGCTATATATATATACTTTTGTTCATGTGAAATTGAGGAGGCAGGAGCCTCCACTGATACTTATATTGACTCATCTTGTCAATAGAGCCCACACCTCCAAGCACTAGCTTGTGAGCTTTGTGTATGTAAAGCTGTCTTATGTACTGTAGGCTACTCATATCCAGAGATCTAAATATATCAGCATATAATTATCAGTTGAATGATTTTGTTGCAATATGAAACATATATTCAAGTCAAAACTAAAAACTCACTTTTAGAAAATGGCTTTCTTATCCTAGTGGGTTTTAATGTAACTTTAAAATGGCTGTTTTTGTATTATTATTATGTGTACCAGTATACTGTTATTTAAATGGTCTGATTGTGTCAGTTGTGTGTGTGACATGCTATACAAATGCATTGTGGTTTGTTCTTTTTTCTGCTATGTACTGTACAGTGCTTTGTGATACTTTTGTATGAAAAGCTCTACAGAAATGTAATAAATGCAATAAATAAATATATAGGCAATATATTCTTTACACATTTCTAGTGTAAAAGACTAGAATTCTATAGTCAACATATCCTTATGGATTTCTAAAAAGTCAGTATAAATCTGTCTGTTATTTTATTTAATTCAGTGCAGTGTAGGGCTTCAGGGGCTGTGGTTGAGTGAGAGGAAGTGCTGGAGGATGAGCACACAGCAGGGTGCACAGGAAGTGATGGCAACACATTAAACTGACACTTTAGATTATTATTTAGAGGAGATGTTAATGTTAAGATCTTCAATCCCTGTGAACAGGGCAGGACATCCCTGGACAAGAGATGTTGCAACTCAGAGGATTCAGAAAGATTGAACTTGCACAGCTTTAGATGATGAATTCAATACTTCAGTGGGGTTCTTTAACAGCACTGCAGAAAAGTGTCTCACATGCAGAACTTCATCTCATGAGTTACAAGCTCAAGATAAAGCTTTGTGAACAGGGCCCTTCAGCTGGACAAACATTTCAGCTAAAGTATTCACCATCACACACTATAACAAAAACTCTGCCAAAGACAGACCTTTTCATTTCAGGATGCTCGGATTGCACCTGCTCTGTGAATAAATGGAGATGCACAAAAATAAATCATTTAAATACAATATTAGTAACATACCTCCCCAACCATGGATGTAAAATCAAGACAAGTCATCAGTGTCATGAGAAAGCCCCACGAGGACCTACATCCACTGAGTCTGGAAGCAACACCCCAGTAACGTTGTTGAAGCCGACACCCTGGCATCCTTCCAGGAGCTGGTTGATGAGATTCTGGGATCAATAAGCTACTAACAACCAAAACAAGCAAGATGGGCTGAATGGCCTCCTCTCGTTTGTAAAATTTCTTATGTTCTTAAATTCTTATGAATGTGCACAATGTGAATGTAACAGACAGACATCTCTTCATATTCCCAGGTTCTGGTTCTCTCAATACACTAAAGAACACCCTCACCAAGTGTCACCACAACTGCACTTCAAGATAGAAATGTGAATATGAACCAGGTAAAATCTCTATTAACTGAACTAATAGGGACCACGGATTGTTCATTAATTGTTCAGATAATTGCTTTAAAACTGTAAAATTGTTTATACGAGTCCAATAAAATCTATGATACCCCTTTATCTTTAACAATATATGTACAGTACTGAACTATATTTTAAATCCCGGAGGTTGAGGGCTGAATAGTGCATTTTCAACAGGGCAAAAAAGCACAGCACACAAAAAGACAGGATCACCAGTCCATCTGATCAGCAGGGCTGAGAGACGGGTCAGGATTGAGGAGTCTGCAGGATCACCCATTGATCTGAAAAGACAGAAAGAGTTCAGATCAGCAGGGCTGAGAGACAGGTCAGGATTGAGGAGGCTGCAGGATCACTCATTGATCCTGTTGCTAATAAAAAAAGTCTACTTGTAAAATAAAATAAAGATACACAGAGCAGTTTCACGAATATCAAACAGACTGAAAAGGGTCAGAACAATCTTTTACTCCATAAAAACGTTCATGGAGGGCAGCTGTTGCAATCAACATTATTAACTAGCAATACAAAGTATATTAGTAGGATTTTACATTCAGCTCTCAGAAAGCCATAAATAACACAGGAGACCCACAATCACTGGGTAATGAAATAAATACTTTAATCATAGAAAACGGTGCTTTCCTCTTGTGTGAATGAGCCATTACTAATGTAAAGTTTGTATTTCACCTCCCAGCAGTGCTGAATGTTTGTTTAACTCCCCCTCCCCACATTGTGTGGCCTGTGAAGCAAATATCAAATTCAGTGTATATTTCTTAAATAGAATGTGACACATGTTGCTAAAGCTGATAAATAAATCAAGCGCTCATGTGCTCTCTTCCTGTGCTCAGTTAACACTTTTTTTCAACAGGAAGTGTCAGTGAGCTGCTGTAGCTACAGTTCAGACCAGTAGCATCAGCATACATTACTGTGACAGGACTTTCTGTACCACTATATTATTATATATATATATATATTATTATATATATATATATATATATATATATATATATAGTGACCAAGTTGGCCGTACTTTTGGGTTCGTGACCCAGAGATAAAAACATTTATTCGAAACACAAAACAAACAAACAAAACCCCTGCTCTCATTGAGCTCTCACTACACACATGCAGGTTCCTGTCTAACATGCAGGACAGCTAAGCTGTGTACCTGAAATATAACACCAAAACACTTTAATACTATTTTGTAAAAAAAAAATGTAGGTTTTAAACAGACCTTTACGACTTTCCATCAGGCTCTTCACTAAACAGCAGCAGCCTCGAGCAGGCTGACTGCTTCCCTTTTATATCCTGCACCTGGCTCGAATTTTCAATAATTGCCAGGTGCAGGTGATAATTAAACAAAACAATAAAACAATTAAATTAAACAAAAGCAATTACCTTGGCAGGGAGGCTTTAGCTCTGTCCATGACATTATTATTATTTATTTCTTAGCAGACGCCCTTATCCAGGGCAACTTACAATTGTTACAAGATATCACATTATTTTTACATACAATTACCCATTTTACAGTTGGGTTTTTACTGGAGCAATCTAGGTAAAGTACCTTGCTCAAGGGTACAGCAGCAGTGTCCCCACCGGGGATTGAACCCACAACCCTCCGGTCAGGAGTCCAGAGCCCTAACCACTACTCCACACTGCTGCCCCATAAAACAAAACATTTTTATATTGCAGGCCCCCCCTGTCCTGCTACATCCTGCAGTACCTGGGTGTGTTTATTGGTATGGAGAATATTGTGCTGTCAGCTGTTCTTAGGAACTCATATGACAATAACAAGACAAAGACGCAGAGTGTGGTCTTCATTCTCCATGGCACTGTTCCAGAAAAAAAAAAATCCTTTTACTGAGTGAGATACATATTCAACTGCATTTGGTAAACCAATGGTCTTGGATAGATATGTGGCAATGCCATATTGCATAGTGGCAAGTGTGCCTAGTTTTGCATTGGAAGTAACAGTAGTAATTATGCAACACCTATATCACATCTATAGACAATAGTGCAAAGAGTGACCCGAGTGACAGTGAGCTCAATGAAAGTGTTCTTGTTTTGTCTATGATTGTGTCTACGTTGGCACGTACGCCAAGAAGCATGATAGCTACAGTCCAGCACAGAGAATTTTTTTTCCAGTGTAATGTCCATCTGGGTGGAGCATTTGTTATGTGATTAGTTATGTGAATATTCATGTTAAATTTAATGACAAAAACAAAAGACATATTCCTCTAGAGCAGGGGTGGGCAATTCCGGTCCTGGAGGGTCGGTGTCCCTCCTGGCTTTTGTTCCAACTGTGTTCTAAATTACTTAATTAGACCAATAATTGGTAATAATTGGTCCAATTAAGTAATTTAGGGCAAAGTTGGAACAAAAGCCAGGAGGGACACCGACCCTCCAGGACGGGAATTGCCCACCCCTGCTCTAGACGATTAGATTTGACCTCTGACCTAAGCAAAGACACCTTTATATTGTCTTTTTTTTAACATATACTAATATCGAGGTACTATAAAAAAAATAAAAGATGTACTTCAGTGAGTTACAGGTTCTGTGACTGTAAACTAAAGGTTTCCTAGTGTATGATGACATCACAGAAACTCTCCAAAGGTTTATTATTTTGGTAATGTCCTTCTGGGCAGTCTTGGTGGAGCATTTATCATGTGATTAGTCATTGCTGATGTCATTACTGATGTCATGTATGACATCATATCTGATGCGATGCATCGGCATCATAGGGGTGAGTTAAGGTTCCGTGCCTTAACATCCCATTTCCTGACACTTTGAACTGCAACCTTAACGTTATTTTAACAAAGTTTTTGTTAATGAATTTCCATAGTTTCTTTGTTTGTTTTACTTGAATCTACTACAGTATAAATTTCTAAAGTCCTACACACATCGAAGAAAATATGTTGTACAGCAACCCATGAAGTGGAGACCACACAGAAAAAGGCAGCCAGCCTGGTATAACGCAGGTGAAACAGGACTGTTCTAAGAGATCCAAGTAACACACCGCATCCCAACATATTTTTTTTGTTTTTCACCCAGGGTCAGGGACATAAAAATGTGAGATCAGCTACTGAAATGTGTCAACTGGCTTATTTATGAAAACATCTGTCATTATGCACATGACTTTATTATACACTACAGCAATCCAGTAATGAGACCAGCTTTGTTTTTGTGTGCAAAATTTTCTACTGCAAAAACATGCTAGTTATCATCTATTAGTGAAACATATATAATACTCCATACAGCATACCGCATATACAGTGTGATGAACATGAGACATAAATGCAGCCTATAGTATAAATATTACAATTGAGTACAAATGTTGAACTTATTTAAGCATTTGAACCCGAAGGAGCGCTATTAGAATATGGATCTGTTAAAAAATAAAATAAATAAATAGTTTTTATCCTGATTCAGGTTCTTTCAGTTTAATCCAAGTGGACCCTGTGGTCTACTTCCAGTTATGACGTAAATAGCATCTTCATACAGCACTGTATTTAATTTAAATATTCTACTGACATGCAGCTGTTCATACTCTGTTTTGTGAAGGGTTTGTTATCAGTAACTTTTTTTTCTTTATTTTTTTAATAGGGTTTGAGTGCATATTTTATGCAGCCAGCTGAATTTCAGTATGTTAGGCTATTATTATTATTTTTTTTAGGCTGAGGCGGGGCAGTTTGGGGTGGCTGTTTAGGGCGCTGGCTCTGAAAACGCCTCCTGTGACGCTGGTGTGTGGGCTGGCCACGTCCTGCATTCCCTCTGCCTGCCGGTTGGGCCCGGTTGTTTGCTGCTGATGTGCAGGCCTGTAGGCGATGCCTTGGTTCACCCAGCAGAGCCGTGGGGACTGGAACTGTTCTGGTGACAGTCCGCGTCTGAGAAGCTCGCCAGCGGCTCCACCTGCCCCAGGCAGAGGCGCGGGGAGGGAGCAACACAGCCATCTGCTGGGACGCCTTGTGTACCCGGTGGGATTTCTGTAGGATCTCCTCCACGGCTGGCCCAAATATATGTCCTGTGGATATAGGCGCATCAAGCAGCGCGGTCTTATCCACATCAGGAACTCTGGTTTGTGACAGCCACAGCTGTCTATGAGCCACGATCAAGCTAGCCAGGCTCCGGCCAAGAGCTTGCCCTTGGAGACCGAAGATCTGCAGCAGTGTCCAAGTAAGCAGTAAGCACACTCACTGTGTTAGACAGCTGAGTTGCCTGTGCCCTGCTGTATATGGTGGTTCGTCACCCTACACTGAGTGTTCGGCCACATCGAGTCCCTCGCCAATCCACCTACCGACGGGGCCTTAACCACGGCCACGATGGTGGAGTCTACCGGGGGGAACCCTGCCAGGCCAAGCTTATCCGCGCCCTCCAAGGAGGCAAGCTGTGCGGCATGTTTCAGCACACTAGGACTTGAGGCTGGATGATCCCAGGAGAAGTGTACCTCCTCCATGAAGTCTGGGAAGGCTGGGAACTGCTGAGGGCGAGGAGCCATCGCCTGCGTCCAGAATACGGACCGGCACGGTTTCGCTGGTGGCGTCCAGGGGACCTGCAAGAAAGCTGCAGCGCATCCCATAAGAGCTGAAACTGAGCTGGACAATGGGGGTGCACTGACTTCCGAGGCCACCTCGAAGCAAGGTTCTTCCTCAGCATGAGTCTCACCCACCTGCATGTCAGAGGAGAAGGAGGCCCCCTCCCCAGAGGCCGCTATGAAGAGCATGTCCTCCTCTTGCATTGGCTGGGAGGGGGGGGGTATGGCAATTGGGGCTGCAACGGGGCCTGGGCAGCTGGTGCCTGTTTAGCCAAGAGCTCTAAGACCTGGGCCATCTGGGCCTTGAAATCCATAATGTCCCTTGCCTGCTTGGAACGTTTCACCCTTCTCGATTGTGGTGATGGGGAGCGACTGCGGGCAGCCTGCGCATCGGGGATGTCTAGCAGGGGGTCCTGGGACAGGTCATGGAGGAGGAGCTCTGGGGCTCCAAGAGCTGCCGACGGTCCAGCCATAGAGGACATGGAGCTCATCCTCATGGCCCTCCCCAAACGAGCTTCTTTCACCCGGGGCTGGAAAGCCTCACAGATGCTACCACTTGCACTGCACTCGAGCACTAATAAGTGTGAATGCCATGCGCTCACCTACTAGCGCTGTAGCAGAGGGTACCTCACACCTAGCACTGCGCACTGTGCACCACGTACCGTGCCACACCATATGTCCATGCAGTAGTGTAGTACCAAGCACCGTGTGCACCGTGCACCGCGTGCAGAGCCCGTGCCCACCAAGCACTAGCGTTGTGGCAGTGGGTACCAAGCACCCTACGCACTGAGGACCGTGCAGCGCTGTGACTGTGCACTGACGCTGACGCACTGGGTACTGTGTGCCGTATGCACTGAGCAGTTGTGCACCGAGATACCTGAGTATCAAGGGCTATGCGTGCGCCACGGTACCGAAGCACCGGGAGGCCGCTACACAATGTGCCTACCCTAAACGCATGGTCAACACACTGGTCAGAACGTAGCTTATACCAGGGGGATACAAGGCCGAAGCCCCTGCTGGGCGTGCTGAAGCAGACAGCAAAACACTATTTGTTTACAAGGCCCGATTAACCGAAGTGGGCGGGCCTACACAGCCGGCAGGGTCTACTCGACAGCGGGGATGCGGCAAGGCCTAGCCCCGTGGAGGAACTGTGTACTCTCCAGAAGAATAGACAACCACTCACGGATGACTGCACAGGCAGTCGCTCACACATGACGGACAGATACAAAGAGAGGCCTACCACGCAAGCGAGGAGGCTGCTGAAAGACAGAAAGGCAAAAAAGACTTGGTCTGGGAAAGCGGCAAGCCAGCTTTCAGCACGAATGCAAGTGAAATACAATCGACTCGATTCGACTCGAGAAGATCTTTTCTATCAATACGCTCAGCTCATCACAGAGGTCTTACCGTACCGTCTTGAGAAGGAAAAAGAGAAATGGCTTCCTTTGGATGGCAGTTTGGTGGGTGGGATCGAGTGCATCATCCCAGGAAGGGGCCTATCGGCAGCTCTGGTATAGAGAGCTCAGCGATACCTATCTAATGAGCAGGCATATCCCATATGTAATGTCTTTGGTGGTCGTCTTCGAATTGAAAGGGAACCCCAATTCCGACAGAATGAGGAATGTTATACAAATGAAGTGGGAACCTAATTAACATATCCCCCGTGCAAATATCAAAAGGGTTGACGTGGTCGGAGTGAGTATTTTCCATCTAAAGTGGTTCCGTTTGTTTAAAAAAGTCATAATGGAGATGGGAACCTATTTCAATCAGGCTGCCCTGAATATTAAAGTGTCTTCCAACAGTTCAGAACTCACTGTCTCCATCTGTTTGAACATGACTCTTATCCTGAACGATCATGGCGGGCTAGGAACGAGCCAATAGGTGTTGAAGATAACACAATGGTAGACCTGTGGTCAGCGTACTTGCCTGCCATGACGTCAATGACAGCTGCAGGTGTGGTTAGGTAGGGGATCAAGGTTGGACCATGATTAATTCTCATTAGCCTTAATTGGCCTGCACCTGTAGCCTGTAACCGTCCAATTCCAAGATGATCCAGCACCTTTAAAAGAAAACCTTTACAGCCAGTCAAGGGTGGCTTCCAACCAGTGGGCAGTGTGAGCTTATCTACAACCAGTACTGAACGGGAATACAAAAGAGAAGCTAAAACTGCCTTTGCGACTGAAATCTTCATTCCTGGACCGACGCTGGTGGAAGGGAAATACAGCAAAGTGGAAAGAGACGCTGCTGGTTTTCACATGCTGGGGGACAGGCTGAAGCCAGCAAATGACCTGGTAAAACCCAGGAACCAATTACTTCAACTGGACGCGGTTAACTGTCCAGTTAGTTTACATTGTTGTTGGTTTGTTTTGTTCTACAAATCCTGTTTGAACTGTTTATTTTCTTTATATCTCATCTCGCAACCAGGATTGTATTTTCTTTTGTCAAGTAAGCGAGCAAGTTTATTTTTTTCCCCTTTGTGAAGTTTAATAAACAAACTTGGATTATATTGGAAACAACTGTCTGCGTCGTCTGTGCACCCACACGCTCACTATATATATATATATATATATATATATATATATATATATATATATATATATATATATAATTTGGATGGAGGTGTTTTATCAGTTTTTATTAGTTAAAACGAATATCAGAAGCCCTATTTATAATGCAATCTTCATTAACAGTAATAATAATAATCATCATGACCATGAAACATAAATGTATTAATTGTTATTACAATTGAGAGCAAGAATTTAACATATTGTTCATTATTTCCTAAAGTTAGAACTTAAAAGTGATTCTATTAAATGTAATATTAAACTGCAGTTCCAATGTGCCTATTGTTGGACCTGCAATTTATTGTTCAAAGCCTTATCTCCATTTGTGACATTTGGTCCTTGTTTTTTTTTTCAGGTCAAAAAAGTCCCCTGGGTCGACATTGCACCCTAGTGCTCCCTAGTGGTCATGATGGGAATGGTGACCTATTGTTTGACCCTGGGGCCCCAGTAGGCTAAGAGAGGTCATATCTACAGAGTAGATAAAAACTCAAAATGAACGCAAAAATGCATAACAGTACCAGATCTGTGACCTTAAAGTAGCATAGCCTGCTTCATGACAGGAGGCACTTTGAATAAAGTCATGCTGTAACCCTTTCAAGACCAGCTTATTTATTTAAACCTGCAGACAATGTCAGCAACTGCTGGTGAGCTGGTGATCAGCTATGACTTGGGAACTGTTACAAAGTGAACAGCAAATAGATTCATTTAGGAGTGTAGACAACAAACAGCTGATATAGATCCATTCAACCAGAACCCAGTCTCCTGAACCACACTGTATAGAAAGGGATCCATCGCTATAGAGCAGTCTCTGTTCAGCCCCTGTGCTGCCCATCACCCAGTCTCCTGAACCACACTGTATAGAAAGGGATCCATCGCTATAGAGCAGTCTCTGTTCAGTCCCTGTGCTGCCCATCACCCAGTCTCCTGAACCACACTGTATAGAAAGGGATCCATCGCTATAGAGCAGTCTCTGTTCAGCCCCTGTGCTGCCCATCACCCAGTCTCCTGAACCACACTGTATAGAAAGGGATCCCTCACTATAGAGCAGTCTCTGTTCAGCCCCTGTGCTGCCCATCACCCAGTCTCCTGAACCACACTGTATAGAAAGGGATCCATCGCTATAGAGCAGTCTCTGTTCAGTCCCTGTGCTGCCCATCACCCAGTCTCCTGAACCACACTGTATAGAAAGGGATCCATCGCTATAGAGCAGTCTCTGTTCAGCCCCTGTGCTGCTCATCACCCAGTCTCCTGAACCACACTGTATAGAAAGGGATCCATCGCTATAGAGCAGCCTTGTCAGGGGACTGCAGTCTCTGTGATAATAGTAATAATAATAAAAAAAGATGCCATAGATTGAAACTTTATTGAAATAAATCAGCAAAAATACATTCAGAAATACAGAGTAGTAGAGCATCATTATCATGCACAACGCTTCATACAATACAATGACATGAATCACATATTTTCTTTGGTACAGCTCGAGTGATTTCTATGTGTTTGCATGAGATGAACATGTTTCATGAATGCATGGATTTGCCCCCCTCCCCTCTGCTCCCCATACACTATAATGCGAAATAAAACTTTTTCAGTGACCCTGTTATTTTTATGTTTTTTACAGTAATGTAAATTAAATATCATCAGAAAAAATAAGACATTTCCATTTAAATCATAAACTGTAGCAAACCACCCTACTCATAGCCTTAATGACTTCACCCCATGTTGCATTGCACCCTGCAGACTGCACATATATTTCTGTGTGATAATGCAGACCTATTTAAAGACCATAGGGGGCGCCACAGTGCTAGTGTATGCTGCAGCTTCACTTGCATTGCGACAGGCTCCAGTCCTGGAGGGCTTTTCCTCCAGGTAGAAACGCAGCCATGGTTGGAACGCAGACCTGGACTGGAAGAGACCAGCTTACTGAGCTGCACTAGGACAACTCGTCTCACTTACCAGACAGAGGCTCAGAGTGACCCAGGCTAGAGCTGCCCATATCATTGCACTGGAGGATCATGTGAAAAAGAGAACTGTCCTTCACCTGCCATCTACCTTAGCCCTGTCCTCCTGATAAGCAATTCAACACCTGTATCCTGGCTGTTGTTTGTAATGTAGACCTTCCAGGTGATTGTATAATTATACAGGAGCTTGCTCCCTTCCTCCCTCAGTAAATGTGTTTGTGGTGCCCTCTATGGGATTTAATAGTACACTGCAAGTTGTACATTCATTCTGTAAATCCATGCTCTGCCATGCCATGGGGAAGAGGCCTGTTACTCTGTTACCACTCTGAATATATTCTTTACAAGGTGAAAGAAACTTGCACCAGCAACTAATGTAACCTCTATTAGAATCATTTACTACATTAAAACACACATCATCACCTTAATATAAATATGTGCTGCACCAGTAAATAATTAAATATATATTTAAATTAACATTAAAATTAAAAAAACACCCCCATCAACTTAATATAAACCAGTAGACAATGTAAGATTAATATAAACCAGTGCTGCTCTGAAAGCCCACGCTTGTCATTGTGGGCGCTGGTATCTCACGGCATGAAGTACTTCTCCTCCTCCTCCTCCTCCTCCTCCTCCTCCTCCTCTTCCTCCTTGTGGAATATCTTCCCGTCTTGTTTTCTCCAGCGCAGATTAACACCGTCCATTGGAAAGTTCTTGGAGAGGTGCTCCCGAATCTGAAACAGCAGCACAAGAAACACAGTGTTATCAAGGAGCACCACATCTCTCTGTGTATCTATCAGGGAAACGAGAGGAAACTAGAAGGAACTAAAGGGAAGCAAAGTCAACGTGAGATTAGCTCATCAGTGTCACACGAAGCCCAGTACACAGGAAGCAGTGTCAGTTTGGATTTCTGAAAGAGAATGTCACCTACCTGCTCTAAAATGGCTTCACTCACTTTGGGGTCTTCAAGATTCATTCCTTTGGGTACGTTTAGTTTGACCCTTGCTATTGCCATCTTATCTGTGCAGACAAACAGAAGAGTTCACACAGCCATTAACATAAGCATATTTGCATGTGTCTTGCAGATGATTCTCTGATTTCCCTGTTAAAATGCACGTCACATTAGTGCAGAGCTTGCATGTAAAACAATAAGACCCCACGTAGTGTGTAACGAGCAGCACAGAAGAGTTCACACAGCCATTAAATAAACCCCATGTCAAACAATAAGACCCCACGTAGTCTGTAATGTGCAGACAAACAGAAGAGTTCGCTTATATAGCTCTAGTGGATCACATGACACGTGAGGTGGGCTGTCAATCACACTGAACAAACTGCCATCTTCAAACTGCACTTACCTTGAGAGACCGGAGTGGAAGAGGGGCTCGAGGATTCTGCTTCTGTAACAAGAAAGAGAGAAAAAATAAAGTTTATAACAAAGCCAGATTCCTGCAGTGGTTCTGAATCCACTGAAGTGATTACACTGCATACCTTGAGAGACCGGAGTGGAAGGGGGGCTTGTGGGGTCTGAATCTGTAAAGAAAACACACAACAACAAGATTTAGAGTTTCCTGTTTCCAGTGTATTGTTCAAATGCATTTCAATGAAACTGTGTCTATGCTGCTATCTCCACCAGGGCAATGCTGACAATGACATGGTTTATTGTTTTCAAATAAATATAATAAAAAGACAGTATGAATGTATATCACAGCACACGTCTCTCCTGGGTATAACAATGAGGGGTAGCTGCTCCCTCTCACACTCTTAATGACCGGGCTGGTTTCTGGTTCTTCAGATCTCTAGGCTACACCCTGCCCTGCTCTGGAGGTCAGACAGCTACTGTAGGATCAGATGGACTGAGCCTCTGAGTCCCTGCTCACAGACTGGGGTACAAACACTGAGCTGAATAAGTAAATAAACCCCATTTAAAACAATAAGACCCACGTAGTCTGTAATGTGCAGCACAGAACGGGAGCAGCGTTCCCTTTTTAGATTTTGAGAAATGTGCCGTTATAACTGAGAAAGGATCAATTACACTATGTAACACAATTTTTGTTCCTGGGTAGTAAGTGTTATTTCCTAATTGCTTATGCCTCAAAAGTATAGAAAATGGCTATTATTCCCCACAAACTTTGCTTTTGTGACCAGGACAGTGATATTTGAAAATTTACCTATTTCCAATGAGAAAACGGCGAATTTGTGTCTTTTCGTTCACATAACGTCAGAAAAAAACAACATATGAATCCAAATTAACATGTATTTATACTAAAGTAATACAAAAATGACTACAAAAGATTTAGAAGTGAGTAGTTTTTCGAGATTTACAATTATACTGTAAATCACTTTCACGAATCAGCCCCCTTGTGTAGTCTCCCATCATGTTCTCGTTATACTGTCCTTGGTAGCGGCGTTCAAAGTCCAGTATATCCTGGTGGAAGCGCTCGCCTTGCTCCTCCGAGTACGCTCCCATGTTCTCCTTGAATTTATCAAGATGAGCATCAAGGATATGGACTTTGAGGGACATCCTACAGCCCATTGTGCCGTAGTTCTTCGCCAGAGTCTCAACCAGCTCCACATAGTTTTCGGCCTTGTGATTGCCCAGGAAGCCCTGAACCACTGCGACAAAGCTGTTCCAAGCCGCTTTCTCCTTACTAGTGAGCTTCTTGGGGAATTCATTGCACTCCAGGATCTTCTTTATCTGTGGTCCGACGAAGACACCGGCTTTGACCTTTGCCTCAGACAGCTTAGGGAAGAAGTCTTGAAGGTACTTGAAGGCTGCCGACTCCTTATCTAGAGCTCTGACAAATTGTTTCATAAGGACCAATTTGATGTGCAGTGGTGGCATCAGCACCTTCTGGGGGTCCACCAGTGGCTCCCACTTGACGTTGTTCCTCCCCACAGAGAACTCGGTCCGCTGTGGCCAGTGCCGCCTCACACATCTTAGCAGATGCTTCCACGGAGTACTTTTTCGCTCTTGTCTTGATAAATTGGCCGCAGACATAGCAAAATGCGTCTGCCGGATGCTTGCAGCCTCTTGATGCCATCTCACAAAAATGCAGATATGTATCCACTTAGGCAGCTGGAACTAAACTGAACTGGTGGGCTTGAGGCCCCTGTATTTATACTACTATTTATAATACTGGAAAGTTCTAGATGTTACTCCAAGTTTACTCAGCAATGAATCTATCTGGAATGTTCTGGAAAATAGGTAATTTTCAAAATATCACTGTCCTGGTCACAAAAGCAAAGTTTGTGGGGAATAATAGCCATTTTCTATACTTTTGAGGCATAAGCAATTAGGAAATAACACTTACTACCCAGGAACCAAAAATAAATAAATAATTGTTACACAGTGTTATCAGTGAGGAACCTTCGACGACGCACTAACCCTTTGAAAGTATTCATTTTGTTTCATTATACAATTTTGAAATATAATTTAATTTAAAAAAACTGCCTTGGTTTAATATTGCTAATTACAGCTTTATTAAAACACAGGTAGCATAGAAAGAAATAAAGTAAACAATCATTAAACATGCAATTCATTTTCCTTCCATACTTCAAGAAAGAGCCGCCTTGAACACAGTGTCTTAGATCTCAGTTTTCAGCATAGTGAATGCAGTGTCTTAGACCTCAGTTTTCAGTATAATGAATGCAGTGTCTTAGACCTCAGTTTTCATTATATTGAATGCAGTGTCTTAGACCTCAGTTTTCAGCATAGTGAATGCAGTGTCTTAGACGTCAGTTTTAAGCATAGTGAATGCAGTGTCTTAGATCTCAGTTTTCAGCATAGTGAAAGCAGTGTCTTAGACCTCAGTTTTCAGTATAGTGAATGCAGTGTCTTAGACCTCAGTTTTCAGTATAGTGAATGCAGTGTCTTAGACCTCAGTTTTCAGCATAGTGAATACAGTGTCTTAGACCTCAGTTTTCAGCATAGTGAATGCAGTGTCTTAGATCTCAGTTTTCAGTATAGTGAATGCAGTGTCTTAGACCTCAGTTTTCAGTATAGTGAAAGCAGTGTCTTAGATCTCAGTTTTCAGTATAGTGAATGCAGTGTCTTAGATCTCAGTTTTCAGCATAGAGAATGCAGTGTCTTAAATCTCAGTTTTCAGCATAGTGAATGCAGTGCCTTAGACCTCAGTTTTCAGCATAGTAAATGCAGTGTCTTAGATCTCAGTTTTCAGCATAGTGAAAGGAGTGTCTTAGACCTCAGTTTTCAGTATAGTGAAAGCAGTGTCTTAGACCTCAGTTTTCAGTATAGTGAAAGCAGTGTCTTAGATCTCAGTTTTCAGTATAGTGAATGCAGTGTCTTAGACCTCAGTTTTCAGCATAGTGAATGCAGTGTCTTAGATCTCAGTTTTCAGCATAGTGAAAGCAGTGTCTTAGACCTCAGTTTTCAGTATAGTGAATGCAGTGTCTTAGACCTCAGTTTTCAGCATAGTGAATGCAGTGTCTTAGATCTCAGTTTTCAGCATAGTGAATGCAGTGTCTTAGACCTCAGTTTTCAGCATAGTGAAAGCAGTGTCTTAGATGTCAGTTTTCAGTATAGTGAATGCAGTGTCTTAGACCTCAGTTTTCAGTATAGTGAATGCAGTGTCTTAGATCTCAGTTTTCAGCATTGTGAATGCAGTGTCTTAGACCTCAGTTTTCAGCACAGTGAATACAGTGTCTTAGATCTCAGTTTTCAGTATAGTGAATGCAGTGTCTTAGATCTCAGTTTTCAGTATAGTGAATGCAGTGTCATAGACCTCAGTTTTCAGTATAGTGAATGCAGTGTATTAGACCTCAGTTTTCAGCATAGTGAATACAGTGTCTTAGACCTCAGTTTTCAGTATAGTGAATGCAGTGTCTTAGATCTCAGTTTTCAGTATAGTGAATGCAGTGTCTTAGACCTCAGTTTTCAGTATAGTGAAAGCAGTGTCTTAGATCTCAGTTTTCAGTATAGTGAATGCAGTGTCTTAGATCTCAGTTTTCAGCATAGAGAATGCAGTGTCTTAAATCTCAGTTTTCAGCATAGTGAATGCAGTGCCTTAGACCTCAGTTTTCAGCATAGTAAATGCAGTGTCTTAGATCTCAGTTTTCAGCATAGTGAAAGCAGTGTCTTAGACCTCAGTTTTCAGTATAGTGAAAGCAGTGTCTTAGATCTCAGTTTTCAGTATAGTGAATGCAGTGTCTTAGACCTCAGTTTTCAGCATAGTGAATGCAGTGTCTTAGATCTCAGTTTTCAGCATAGTGAAAGCAGTGTCTTAGACCTCAGTTTTCAGTATAGTGAATACAGTGTCTTAGACCTCAGTTTTCAGCATAGTGAATGCAGTGTCTTAGATCTCAGTTTTCAGCATAGTGAAAGCAGTGTCTTAGACCTCAGTTTTCAGTATAGTGAATGCAGTGTCTTAGACCTCAGTTTTCAGCATAGTGAATGCAGTGTCTTAGATCTCAGTTTTCAGCATAGTGAATGCAGTGTCTTAGACCTCAGTTTTCAGCATAGTGAAAGCAGTGTCTTAGATGTCAGTTTTCAGTATAGTGAATGCAGTGTCTTAGACCTCAGTTTTCAGTATAGTGAATGCAGTGTCTTAGATCTCAGTTTTCAGCATTGTGAATGCAGTGTCTTAGACCTCAGTTTTCAGCACAGTGAATACAGTGTCTTAGATCTCAGTTTTCAGTATAGTGAATGCAGTGTCTTAGATCTCAGTTTTCAGTATAGTGAATGCAGTGTCATAGACCTCAGTTTTCAGTATAGTGAATGCAGTGTATTAGACCTCAGTTTTCAGCATAGTGAATACAGTGTCTTAGACCTCAGTTTTCAGTATAGTGAATGCAGTGTCTTAGATCTCAGTTTTCAGTATAGTGAATGCAGTGTCTTAGACCTCAGTTTTCAGTATAGTGAAAGCAGTGTCTTAGATCTCAGTTTTCAGTATAGTGAATGCAGTGTCTTAGATCTCAGTTTTCAGCATAGAGAATGCAGTGTCTTAAATCTCAGTTTTCAGCATAGTGAATGCAGTGCCTTAGACCTCAGTTTTCAGCATAGTGAATGCAGTGTCTTAGACCTCAGTTTTCAGTATAGTGAATGCAGTGCCTTAGACCTCAGTTTTCAGCATAGTGAATGCAGTGTCTTAGACCTCAGTTTTCAGCATAGTGAATGCAGTGTCTTAGACCTCAGTTTTCAGTATAATGAATGCAGTGTCTTAGACCTCAGTTTTCATTATATTGAATGCAGTGTCTTAGACCTCAGTTTTCAGCATAGTGAATGCAGTGTCTTAGATCTCAGTTTTCAGCATAGTGAATGCAGTGTCTTAGACCTCAGTTTTCAGCATAGTGAAAGCAGTGTCTTAGATCTCAGTTTTCAGTATAGTGAATGCAGTGTCTTAGATCTCAGTTTTCAGCATTGTGAATGCAGTGTCTTAAATCTCAGTTTTCAGCATAGTGAATGCAGTGCCTTAGACCTCAGTTTTCAGCATAGTGAATGCAGTGTCTTAGACCTCAGTTTTCAGTTTAGTGAATGCAGTGTCTTAAATCTCAGTTTTCAGCATAGTGAATGCAGTGCCTTAGACCTCAGTTTTCAGCATAGTGAATGCAGTGTCTTAGACCTCAGTTTTCAGTATAGTGAATGCAGTGTCTTAGATCTCAATTTTCAGTATAGTGAATGCAGTGTCTTCGATCTCAGTTTTCAGTATAGTGAATGCAGTGTCTTAGACCTCAGTTTTCAGTATAGTGAATGCATGCTTTGCCATTGTTGCCGTCTTATTTGCTTTCTTGTTCTCTCTACATGTTTATGACTGGCAATATGATCTTTTAATGGTATTGACTCATCCATGATCAATGGCAGCAAAACTTGAACAATAGTGTCCCACCATCCTCATAGAGATAATAGGATTTTGTTTCAGCAGAGACACGTGAGTGAAGTCACCTAAACTCAACTTGCAAACAAATGCACGTGGTATGTCATCTTCAATCACTACACTGTACTGTACATTACATTTTTACCAGTTTCTAAATGCTTGATATGATGGTATTTCTGAAATGTTTGTTTTTTAAAAGGGAAATAAAACAAAACCCGTGAAAGTATGAGTATTGTGATTTTAATTTATGTTTATTTATGTTGACTATTTATACTTCTAAATAATGCAGTAAGATTGTGCTTCAAAAACGTTTTCAATTATACGATGAGTTCAAAACTGCGACGTTCCTAAGCAGCACCGGGCAGCCCTCTCCATAGAGGCAGAATCTCCAGACTCCTGCTTCACCCGCCCTGCACTACTGGATTCACTGGAGCCCGAGCGAGCTCTGTACTAATGTGATGTGCATTTTAACAGGGAAATCAGAGAATCATCTCCAAGACACACGGAAACATGCTTATGTTAATGCTTTGCACGAATGCTCTCAAAATGAGATGTTGGAGTCTCGAGGGAGGCTGATATTTGATAACTTGTAAAAGTTAATAAACTGAGTGGAAGGTTGTTGCCAGTTACTGTGTAAAATGTGCGCATTTTACGCTTAGAGGGAACGCTGAATGTGAGTTAAGTGCAGGGCTCAGGTGAGGTGCTGGTACATAGAACACAAGAAGCAGACGTGTAGAGGTAGATTTTCAGAGATGAACTCTTGTGTTTAGATGTTTAGAGGAGTGTCTAATGTTAGGGCAGTTTTCAACAGTATAAAGAGGGTTACCTGAAGACAGATTATTTGTACTGGACAATATAATGTAACTCTATACATTAGGATTCCAAACCGAAAGACAACCGTCTGCTCTCCTAGTGTTGTTGCTGAATAGTTGCACACAGCTCTCCCACAGCTGATATAGCTCTAGTGGATCACATGACACATGAGGTGGGCTGTCAATCACACTGAACAGACTGCCATCTTCAAACTGCACTTACCTTGAGAGACCGGAGTGGAAGGGGGGCTTGTAGGGTCTGAATCTGTAAAGAAAACACACGACAAGAAGATTTAGTGTTTCCTGTTTCAAGTGTATTGTTCAAATGCATTTCAATGAATCTGTGTCTATGCTGCTGTCTCCACCAGGACAATAAATAAATACTAATACAATCAAACAATAAGTAATTTATTACAAAGCCACATTCAAACTGAACTAGTGCACTCCATACCTTTAGAGGCTGTTGATGAGAGAAGGCTTGAGAGGTTTGGATTTGCAGGAGTAAAAATATATCATTGCCTTTCTACATTATTGTTTAAATATATTTGAGCGACACCGTGTGTGTGTGTGTATGTGTGTGTGTGTGTCAGTGTGTGTGTATGTGTGTGTGTGTGTCAGTGTGTGTCAGTGTGTGTGTCAGTGTGTGTGTATGTGTGTGTGTGTGTCAGTGTGTGTGTGTATGTGTGTGTCAGTGTGTATCAGTGTGTCTGTGTGTGTTTGTCAGTGTGTGTGTCAGTGTGTATGTATCATTGTGTGTGTGTGTGTGTGTATAGTGTATTTGAGAGTGTGTGTGAGTATTTGTGTGTGTGTGTGTCAGTGGGTGTGTGTGTGTCAGTGTGTGTGTGTGTGTCAGTGTGTGTCTGTGTGTGTGTGTCAGTGTGTGTCTGTGTGTGTGTGTGTGTCAGTGTCTGTGTGTGTGTGTCAGTGTGTGTCTGTGTGTGTGTGTGTGTGTCAGTGTCTGTGTGTGTGTGTGTGTGTGTGTGAGTGTCTTTGTGTGTCAGTTTGTGTGTGTGTGTGTGTGTCAGTGTGTGTGTGTCAGTGTGTCTGTCAATGTGTGTGTGTGTGTGTCAGTGTGTGTGTGTCAGTGTGTGTGTGTGTGTGTCAGTGTGTATTTGTGTGTGTGTGTGTGTGTGTGTGTCAGTGTGTGTCTGTGTGTGTGTGTCAGTGTCTGTGTGTGTGTGTGTGTGTGTGTGTGTGTGTGTGTGTGTGTGGTGCTGTCCTCACCAGGGCAATAAATAAATGCTAATAAATTCAAACAATAAGTCATTTATTACAAAGCCACATTCAAATTGAACTGATACAATGGTGAACTCACTGTTAAATTAGTGAGGATGATAACAACACTGAGATTCATTTATAACTCATGGTGTGGGCTGTCAGTCACACTAAACAACCTGCCATCTTCAAACTGCACTTACCTTGAGAGAGCGGAGTGGAAGAGGGGCTCGAGGATTCTGCTCCTGTAACAAGAAAAAGAGAAAAAAAGAAAGTTTATAACAAAGCCAGATTCCTGCAGTGGTCCTGAATCCACTGAAGTGATTACACTGCATACCTTGAGAGACCGGAGTGGAAGGGGGGCTTGTAGGGTCTGACACTGTAAAGAAAACACACAACAACAAGATTTAGTGTTTCCTGTTTCAAGTGTATTGTTCAAATGCATTTCAATGAAACTGTGTCTATGCTGCTGTCTCCACCAGGGCAATGCTGACAATGACATGGTTTATTGTTTTCAAATAAATATAATAAATAGACAGTAAGAATGTATATCACAGCACACGTCTCTCCTGGGTATAACAATGAGGGGTAGCTGCTCCCTGTCACACTCTTAATGACCGGGCTGGATTCTGGTTCTTCAGATCTCTAGGCTACACCCTGCCCTGCTCTGGAGGTCAGACAGCTACTGTAGGATCAGATGGACTGAGCCTCTGAGTCCCTGCTCACAGACTGGGGTACAAACATTGAGCTGAATAATTAAATAAACCCCATGTCAAACAATAAGACCCACGTAGTCTGTAATGTGCAGCACAGAAGAGTTCACACAGCCATTAAATAAACCCCATGTCAAACAATAAGACCCCACGTAGTCTGTAATGTGCAGCACAGAAGAGTTCACACAGCCATTAAATAAACCCCATGTAAAACAATAAGACCCCACGTAGTCTGTAATGTGCAGCACAGAACGGGAGCAGCGTTCCCTTTTTAGATTCTGAGAAATGTGCCGTTTTAACTGAGAAAGGATCAATTACACTATGTAACACAATTTTTGTTCCTGGGTAGTAAGTGTTATTTCCTAATTGCTTATGCCTCAAAAGTATAGAAAATGGCTATTATTCCCCACAAACTTTGCTTTTGTGACCAGGACAGTGATATTTTGAAATTTACCTATTTCCAATGAGAAAACGGGCGAATTTGCGTCTTTTCGTTCACATAAAGTCAGAAAAAAACAACATATGAATCCAAATTAACATGTATTTATACTAAAGTAATACAAAAATGACTACAAAAGATTTAGAAGTGAGTAGTTTTTCGAGATTTACAATTATACTGTAAATCACTTTCACGAATCAGCCCCCAAATGTAGTCTCCCATCATGTTCTCGTTATACTGTCCTTGGTAGCGGCGTTCAAAGTCCAGTATATCCTGGTGGAAGCGCTCGCCTTGCTCCTCCGAGTACGCTCCCATGTTCTCCTTGAATTTATCAAGATGAGCATCAAGGATATGGACTTTGAGGGACATCCTACAGCCCATTGTGCCGTAGTTCTTCGCCAGAGTCTCAACCAGCTCCACATAGTTTTCGGCCTTGTGATTGCCCAGGAAGCCCTGAACCACTGCGACAAAGCTGTTCCAAGCCGCTTTCTCCTTACTAGTGAGCTTCTTGGGGAATTCATTGCACTCCAGGATCTTCTTTATCTGTGGTCCGACGAAGACACCGGCTTTGACCTTTGCCTCAGACAGCTTAGGGAAGAAGTCTTGAAGGTACTTGAAGGCTGCCGACTCCTTATCTAGAGCTCTGACAAATTGTTTCATAAGGACCAATTTGATGTGCAGTGGTGGCATCAGCACCTTCTGGGGGTCCACCAGTGGCTCCCACTTGACGTTGTTCCTCCCCACAGAGAACTCGGTCCGCTGTGGCCAGTCCCGCCTCACACATCTTAGCAGATGCTTCCACGGAGTACTTTTTCGCTCTTGTCTTGATAAATTGGCCGCAGACATAGCAAAATGCGTCTGCCGGATGCTTGCAGCCTCTTGATGCCATCTCACAAAAATGCAGATATGTATCCACTTAGGCAGCTGGAACTAAACTGAACTGGTGGGCTTGAGGCCCCTGTATTTATACTACTCTTTATAATACTGGAAAGTTCTAGATGTTACTCCAAGTTTACTCAGCAATGAATCTATCTGGAATGTTCTGGAAAATAGGTAATTTTCAAAATATCACTGTCCTGGTCACAAAAGCAAAGTTTGTGGGGAATAATAGCCATTTTCTATACTTTTGAGGCATAAGCAATTAGGAAATAACACTTACTACCCAGGAACCAAAAAAAAAAAAAAAATTGTTACACAGTGTTATCAGTGAGGAACCTTCGACGACGCACTAACCCTTTGAAAGTATTCATTTTGTTTCATTATACAATTTTGAAATATAATTTAATTTAAAAAAACTGCCTTGGTTTAATATTGCTAATTACAGCTTTATTAAAACACAGGTAGCATAGAAAGAAATAAAGTAAACAATCATTAAACATGCAATTCATTTTCCTTCCATACTTCAGGAAAGAGCCGCCTTGAACACAGTTTCTTAGATCTCAGTTTTCAGCATAGTGAATGCAGTGTCTTAGACCTCAGTTTTCAGTATAATGAATGCAGTGTCTTAGACCTCAGTTTTCATTATATTGAATGCAGTGTCTTAGACATCAGTTTTCAGTATAGTGAATGCAGTGTCTTAGATCTCAGTTTTCAGCATAGTGAATGCAGTGTCTTAGACCTCAGTTTTCAGCATAGTGAAAGCAGTGTCTTAGACCTCAGTTTTCAGCATAGTGAATGCAGTGTCTTAGACCTCAGTTTTCAGCATAGTGAATGCAGTGTCTTAGACCTCAGTTTTCAGCATAGTGAATGCAGTGTCTTAGATCTCAGTTTTCAGTATAGTGAATGCAGTGTCTTAGACCTGTTTTCAGCATAGTGAATGCAGTGTCTTAGACCTCAGTTTTCAGCATAGTGAATGCAGTGTCTTAGACCTCAGTTTTCAGCATAGTGAATGCAGTGTCTTAGACCTCAGTTTTCAGCATAGTGAAAGCAGTGTCTTAGATCTCAGTTTTCAGTATAGTGAATGCGGTGTCTTAGACCTCAGTTTTCAGCATAGTGAATGCTGTGTAGACCTCAGTTTTCAGCATAGTGAATGCAGTGTCTTAGATCTCAGTTTTCAGCATAGTGAATGCAGTGTCTTAGATCTCAGTTTTCAGCATAGTGAATGCAGTGTCTTAGATCTCAGTTTTCAGTATAGTGAATGCAGTGTCTTAGACCTCAGTTTTCAGCATAGTGAATGCAGTGTCTTAGATCTCAGTTTTCAGTATAGTGAATGCAGTGTCTTAGATCTCAGTTTTCAGCATAGTGAAAGCAGTGTCTTAGATCTCAGTTTTCAGCATAGTGAATGCAGTGTCTTAGACCTCAGTTTTCAGCATAGTGAATGCAGTGTCTTAGATCTCAGTTTTCAGTATAGTGAATGCAGTGTCTTAGATCTCAGTTTTCAGTATAGTGAATGCAGTGTCTTAGATCTCAGTTTTCAGTATAGTGAAAGCAGTGTCTTAGATCTCAGTTTTCAGTATAGTGAATGCAGTGTCTTAGATCTCAGTTTTCAGTATAGTGAATGCAGTGTCTTAGACCTCAGTTTTCAGCATAGTGAATGCAGTGTCTTAGATCTCAGTTTTCAGCATAGTGAATGCAGTGTAGACCTCAGTTTTCAGCATAGTGAATGCAGTGTCTTAGATCTCAGTTTTCAGCATAGTGAATGCAGTGTCTTAGACCTCAGTTTTCAGCATAGTGAATGCAGTGTCTTAGATCTCAGTTTTCAATATAGTGAATGCAGTGTCTTAGACCTCAGTTTTCAGCATAGTGAATGCAGTGTCTTAGATCTCAGTTTTCAGTATAGTGAATGCAGTGTCTTAGATCTCAGTTATCAGCATAGTGAAAGCAGTGTCTTAGATCTCAGTTTTCAGCATAGTGAACGCAGTGTCTTAGATCTCAGTTTTCAGTATAGTGAATGCAGTGTCTTAGATCTCAGTTTTCAGTATAGTGAATGCAGTGTCTTAGACCTCAGTTTTCAGCATAGTGAATGCAGTGTCTTAGATCTCAGTTTTCAGTATAGTGAATGCAGTGTCTTAGATCTCAGTTTTCAGCATAGTGAAAGCAGTGTCTTAGATCTCAGTTTTCAGCATAGTGAACGCAGTGTCTTAGATCTCAGTTTTCAGTATAGTGAATGCAGTGTCTTAGATCTCAGTTTTCAGTATAGTGAATGCAGTGTCTTAGATCTCAGTTTTCAGTATAGTGAATGCAGTGTCTTAGATCTCAGTTTTCAGCATAGTGAATGCAGTGTCTTAGACCTCAGTTTTCAGTATAGTGAATGCAGTGTCTTAGACCTCAGTTTTCAGCATAGTGAATGCAGTGTCTTAGACCTCAGTTTTCAGTATAGTGAATGCAGTGTCTTAGATCTCAGTTTTCAGTATAGTGAATGCATGCTTTGCCATTGTTGCCGTCTTATTTGCTTTCTTGTTTCCTCTACATGTTTATGACTGGCAATATGATCTTTTAATGGTATTGACTCATACATGATCAACGGCAGCAAAACTTGAAAAATAGTGTCCCACCATCCTCATAGAGATAATAGGATTTTGTTTCAGCAGAGACACGTGAGTGAAGTCACCTAAACTCAACTTGCAAACAAATGCACGTGGTATGTCATCTTCAATCACTACACTGTAGTGTACATTACATTTTTACCAGTTTCTAAACGCTTGATATGATGGTATTTCTGAAATGTTTGTTTTTTAAAAGGGAAATAAAACAAAACCCGTGAAAGTATGAGTATTGTGATTTTTATTTATGTTTATTTATGTTGACTATTTATACTTCTAAATAATGCAGTAAGATTGTGCTTCAAAAACGTTTTCAATTATATGATGAGTTCAAAACTGCGACGTTCCTAAGCATCACCGGGCAGCCCTCTCCATAGAGGCAGAATCTCCAGACTCCTGCTTCACCCGCCCTGCACTACTGGATTCACTGGAGCCCCAGCGAGCTCTGCACGAATGTGACGTACATTTTAACAGGGAAATCAGAGAATCATCTCCAAGACACACGGAAACATGCTTATGTTAATGCTTTGCACGAATGCTCTCAAAATGAGATGTTGGAGTCTCGAGGGAGGCTGATATTTGATAACTTGTAAAAGTTAATAAACTGAGTGGAAGGTTGTTGCCAGTTACTGTGTAAAATGTGCGCATTTTACGCTTAGAGGGAACGCTGAATGTGAGTTAAGTGCAGGGCTCAGGTGAGGTGCTGGTACCTAGAACACAAGAAGCCGACGTGTAGAGGTAGATTTTCAGAGATGAACTCTTGTGTTTAGATGTTTAGAGGAGTGTCTAATGTTTGGGCAGTTTTCAACAGTATAAAGAGGGTTACCTGAAGACAGATTATTTGTACTGGACAATATAATGTAACTCTATACATTAGGATTCCAAACCGAAAGACAACCGTCTGCTCTCCTAGTGTTGTTGCTGAATAGTTGCACACAGCTCTCCCACAGCTTATATAGCTCTAATGGATCACATGACACGTGAGGTGAGCTGTCAATCACACTAAACAGACTGCCATCTTCAAACTGCACTTACCTTGAGAGACAGGAGTGGAAGAGGGGCTCGAGGATTCTGCTCCTGTAACAAGAAAAAGAGAAAAAAGAAAGTTTATAACAAAGCCAGATTCCTGCAGTGGTTCTGAATCCACTGAAGTGATTACACTGCAAACCTTGAGAGACCGGAGTGGAAGGGGGGCTTGTGGGGTCTGAATCTATAAAGAAAACACACGACAAGAAGATTTAGTGTTTCCTGTTTCAAGTGTATTGTTCAAATGCATTTCAATGAATCTGTGTCTATGCTGCTGTCTCCACCAGGGCAATAAATAAATACTAATACAATCAAACAAAAAGTAATTTATTACAAAGCCACATTCAAACTGAACTAGTGTACTCCATACCTTTAGAGGCTGTTGATGAGAGAAGGCTTGAGAGGTTTGGATTTGCAGGAGTAAAAATATAACATTTGCCTTTCTACATTATTTTTTAAATATATTTGAGCGACCCCGTGTGTGTGTGTATGTGTGTGTGTGTGTCAGTGTGTGTCAGTGTGTGTGTCAGTGTGTGTGTATGTGTGTGTGTGTGTCAGTGTGTGTGTATGTGTTTGTGTGTATGTGTGTGTGTGTATCAGTGTGTCTGTGTGTGTTAGTCAGTGTGTGTGTCAGTGTGTATGTATCATTGTGAGTGTGTGTGTATCGTGTATTTGAGAGTGTGTGTGAGTATTTGTGTGTGTGTGTGTCAGTGTGTGTGTGTGTGTCAGAGTGTGTGTGTGTGTCTATGTGTGTGTGTCAGTGTGTGTCTGTGTGTGTGTGTGTGTCAGTGTCTGTGTGTGTGTGTCGGTGTGTGTCTGTGTCTGTGTGTCAGTGTGTGTCTCTGTGTGTGTGTGTGTGTCAGTGTGTATTTGTGTGTGTGTGTGTGTGTGTCAGTGTGTGTCTGTGTGTGTGTGTCAGTGTGTGTGTGTGTGTGTGTGTGTCAGTGTCTGTGTGTGTGTTGTGTGTGAGTGTCTGTGTGTGTGTCAGTGTGTGTGTGTGTGTGTGTCAGTGTGTGTGTGTCAGTGTGTCTGTGTGTGTCAGTGTGTGTGTGTGTGTGTGTCAGTGTGTGTGTGTCAGTGTGTCTGTGTGTGTGTCAGTGTGTGTGTGTGTGTGTCAGTGTGTGTGTCAGTGTGTGTGTGTGTGTGTGTCAGTGTGTGTGTGTCAGTGTGTCAGTGTGTGTGTCTGTGTGTGTGTCAGTGTGTGTGTGTGTGTCAGTGTGTGTGTGTGTGTGTGTGTGTGTGTTAGTGTCAGTGTGTGTGTCAGTGTCAGTGTGTGTGTGTGTGTGTGTGTGTGTGTGTGTGTGTGTGTGTGTGTGTGTGGTGCTGTCCTCACCAGGGCAATAAATAAATGCTAATAAATTCAAACAATAAGTCATTTATTACAAAGCCACATTCAAATTGAACTGATACAATGGTGAACTCACTGTTAAATTAGTGAGGTTGATAAGAACACTGAGATTCATTTATAACTCATGGTGTGGGCTGTCAGTCACACTGAACAGACTGCCATCTTCAAACTGCACTTACCTTGAGAGAGCGGAGTGGAAGAGGGGCTCGAGGATTCTGCTTCTGTAACAAGAAAAAGAGAAAAAAGAAAGTTTATAACAAAGCCAGATTCCTGCAGTGGTCCTGAATCCACTGAAGTGATTACACTGCATACCTTGAGAGACCGGAGTGGAAGGGGGGCTTGTAGGGTCTGACACTGTAAAGAAAATACACAACAACAAGATTTAGTGTTTCCTGTTTCAAGTGTATTGTTCAAATGCATTTCAATGAAACTGTGTCTATGCTGCTATCTCCACCAGGGCAATGCTGACAATGACATGGTGTATTGTTTTCAAATAAATATAATAAATAGACAGTAAGAATGTATATCACAGCACACGTCTCTCCTGGGTATAACAATGAGGGGTAGCTGCTCCCTCTCACACTCTTAATGACCGGGCTGGATTCTGGTTCTTCAGATCTCTAGGCTACACCCTGTCCTGCTCTGGAGGTCAGACAGCTACTGTAGGATCAGATGGACTGAGCCTCTGAGTCCCTGCTCACAGACTGGGGTACAAACATTGAGCTGAATAATTAAATAAACCCCATGTCAAACAATAAGACCCACGTAGTCTGTAATGTGCAGCACAGAAGAGTTCACACATCCATTAAATAAACCCCATGTCAAACAATAAGACCCCACGTAGTCTGTATTGTGCAGCACAGAACGGGAGGAGCGTTTCCTTTTTAGATTCTGAGAAATGTGCCGTTATAACTGAGAAAGGATCAATTATCAGTGAGGAACCTTCGACGACGCACTAACCCTTTGAAAGTATGCATTTTGTTTCATTATACAATTTTGAAATATAATTTAATTTAAAAAGACTGCCTTGGTTTAATATTGCTAATTACAGCTTTATTAAAACACAGGTAGCATAGAAAGAAATAAAGTAAACAACCATTAAACACGCAATTCATTTTCCTTCAAAACTTCAGGAAAGAGCCTCCTTGAACACAGTGTCTTAGACCTCAGTTTTCAGCATAGTGAAAGCAGTGTCTTAGACCTCAGTTTTCAGTATAGTGAATGCAGTGTCTTAGACCTCAGTTTTCAGTATAGTGAATGCAGTGTCTTAGACCTCAGTTTTCAGCATAGTGAATGCAGTGTCTTAGACCTCAGTTTTCAGCATAGTGAATGCAGTGTCTTAGACCTCAGTTTTCAGCATAGTGAATGCAGTGTCTTAGACCTCAGTTTTCAGTATAGTGAATGCAGTGTCTTAGACCTCAGTTTTCAGTATAGTGAATGCAGTGTCTTAGACCTCAGTTTTCAGCATAGTGAATGCAGTTTCTTAGACCTCAGTTTTCAGCATAGTGAAAGCAGTGTCTTAGACCTCAGTTTTCAGCATAGTGAATGCAGTGTCTTAGACCTCAGTTTCAGTATAGTGAATACAGTGTCTTAGACCTCAGTTATCAGCATAGTGAATGCAGTGTCTTAGATCTCAGTTTTCAGCATAGTGAAAGCAGTGTATTAGACCTCAGTTTACAGTATAGTGAATGCAGTGTCTTAGACCTCAGTTTTCAGTATAGTGAATGCAGTGTCTTAGATCTCAGTTTTCAGTATAGTGAATGCAGTGTCTTAGACCTCAGTTTTCAGCATAGTGAATGCAGTGTCTTAGACCTCAGTTTTCAGCATAGTGAATGCAGTTTCTTAGACCTCAGTTTTCAGCATAGTGAAAGCAGTGTCTTAGACCTCAGTTTTCAGCATAGTGAATGCAGTGTCTTAGACCTCAGTTTTCAGCATAGTGAATGCAGTTTCTTAGACCTCAGTTTTCAGCATAGTGAAAGCAGTGTCTTAGACCTCAGTTTTCAGCATAGTGAATGCAGTGTCTTAGACCTCAGTTTTCAGTATAGTGAATGCAGTGTCTTAGACCTCAGTTATCAGCATAGTGAATGCAGTGTCTTAGATCTCAGTTTTCAGCATAGTGAAAGCAGTGTATTAGACCTCAGTTTACAGTATAGTGAATGCAGTGTCTTAGACCTCAGTTTTCAGTATAGTGAATGCAGTGTCTTAGATCTCAGTTTTCAGTATAGTGAATGCAGTGTCTTAGACCTCAGTTTTCAGCATAGAGAATGCAGTGTCTTAGACCTCAGTTTTCAGCATAGTGAATGCAGTGTCTTAGATCTCAGTTTTCAGCATAGTGAATGCAGTGTCTTAGACCTCAGTTTTCAGTATAGTGAATGCAGTGTCTTAGACCTCAGTTTTCAGCATAGTGAATGCAGTGTCTTAGACCTCAGTTTTCAGCATAGTGAATGCAGTGTCTTAGACCTCAGTTTTCAGCATAGTGAATGCAGTGTCTTAGACCTCAGTTTTCAGTATAGTGAATGCAGTGTCTTAGACCTCAGTTTTCAACATAGTGAATGCAGTGTCTTAGACCTCAGTTTTCAGCATAGTGAATGCAGTTTCTTAGACCTCAGTTTTCAGCATAGTGAAAGCAGTGTCTTAGACCTCAGTTTTCAGCATAGTGAATGCAGTGTCTTAGACCTCAGTTTTCAGTATAGTGAATGCAGTGTCTTAGACCTCAGTTATCAGCATAGTGAATGCAGTGTCTTAGATCTCAGTTTTCAGCATAGTGAAAGCAGTGTATTAGACCTCAGTTTACAGTATAGTGAATGCAGTGTCTTAGACCTCAGTTTTCAGTATAGTGAATGCAGTGTCTTAGATCTCAGTTTTCAGTATAGTGAATGCAGTGTCTTAGACCTCAGTTTTCAGCATAGAGAATGCAGTGTCTTAGACCTCAGTTTTCAGCATAGTGAATGCAGTGTCTTAGATCTCAGTTTTCAGCATAGTGAAAGCAGTGTCTTAGACCTCAGTTTTCAGCACAGTGAAAGCAGTGTCTTAGATCTCAGTTTTCAGCATAGTGAATGCAGTGTCTTAGATCTCAGTTTTCAGTAGAGTGAAAGCAGTGTCTTAGACCTCAGTTTTCAGCATACTGAAAGCAGTGTCTTAGATCTCAGTTTTCAGCATAGTGAAAGCAGTGTCTTAGATCTCAGTTTTCAGTATAGTGAATGCAGTGTCTTAGACCTCAGTTTTCAGCATAGTGAGTGCAATGTCTTAGACCTCAGTTTTCAGTATAGTGAATCCAGTGTCTTAGACCTCAGTTTTCAGCATAGTGAATGCAGTGTCTTAGATCTCAGTTTTCAGTATAGTGAATGCAGTGTCTTAGATCCCAGTTTTCAGCATAGTGAAAGCAGTGTCTTAGATCTCAGTTTTCAGTATAGTGAATGCAGTGTCTTAGACCTCAGATTTCAGCATAGTGAATGCAGTGTCTTAGATCTCAGTTTTCAGCATAGTGAATGCAGTGTCTTAGACCTCAGTTTTCAGCATAGTGAAAGCAGTGTATTAGATCTCAGTTTTCAGTATAGTGAATGCAGTGTATTTGATCTCAGTTTTCAGCATAGTGAAAGCAGTGTCTTAGATCTCAGTTTTCAGTATAGTGAATGCAGTGTCTTAGACCTCAGTTTTCAGCATAGTGAATGCAGTGTCTTAGACCTCAGTTTTCAGCATAGTCAATGCAGTGTCTTAGATCTCAGTTTTCAGTATAGTGAATGCAGTGTCTTAGACCTCAGTTTTCAGCATAATGAATGCAGTGTCTTAGATCTCAGTTTTCAGTATAGTGAATGCAGTGTCTTAGACCTCAGTTTTCAGCATAGTGAATGCAGTGTCTTAGACCTCAGTTTTCAGCATAATGAATGCAGTGTCTTAGATCTCAGTTTTCAGTTAAGTGAATGCAGTGTCTTAGACTTCAGTTTTCAGCATAATGAATGCAGTGTCTTAGATCTCAGTTTTCAGCATAGTGAATGCAGTGTCTTAGATCTCAGTTTTCAGCATAGTGAATGCAGTGCCTTAGACCTCAGTTTTCAGCATAGTGAAAGCAGTGTCTTAGATCTCAGTTTTCAGTATAGTGAATGCAGTGTCTTAGACCTCAGATTTCAGCATAGTGAATGCAGTGTCTTAGATCTCAGTTTTCAGATTAGTGAATGCAGTGTCTTAGACCTCAGTTTTCAGCATAGAGAATGCAGTGTCTTAGACCTCAGTTTTCAGCATAGTGAATGCAGTGTCTTAGATCTCAGTTTTCAGCATAGTGAAAGCAGTGTCTTAGACCTCAGTTTTCAGCATAGTGAAAGCAGTGTCTTAGATCTCAGTTTTCAGCATAGTGAATGCAGTGTCTTAGACCAAAGTTTTCAGTATAGTGAATCCAGTGTCTTAGACCTCAGTTTTCAGCATAGTGAATGCAGTGTCTTAGACCTCAGTTTTCAGTATAGTGAATCCAGTGTCTTAGACCTCAGTTTTCAGCATAGTGAATGCAGTGTCTTAGATCTCAGTTTTCAGCAAAGTGAATGAAGTGTCTTAGATCTCAGTTTTCAGCATAGTGAAAGCAGTGTCTTAGATCTCAGTTTTCAGATTAGTGAATGCAGTGTCTTAGACCTCAGTTTTCAGCATAGAGAATGCAGTGTCTTAGACCTCAGTTTTCAGCATAGTGAATGCAGTGTCTTAGATCTCAGTTTTCAGCATAGTGAAAGCAGTGTCTTAGACCTCAGTTTTCAGCATAGTGAAAGCAGTGTCTTAGATCTCAGTTTTCAGCATAGTGAATGCAGTGTCTTAGACCAAAGTTTTCAGTATAGTGAATCCAGTGTCTTAGACCTCAGTTTTCAGCATAGTGAATGCAGTGTCTTAGACCTCAGTTTTCAGTATAGTGAATCCAGTGTCTTAGACCTCAGTTTTCAGCATAGTGAATGCAGTGTCTTAGATCTCAGTTTTCAGCATAGTGAATGCAGTGTCTTAGATCTCAGTTTTCAGTATAGTGAAAGCAGTGTCTTAGACCTCAGTTTTCAGCTTAGAGAATGCAGTGTCTTAGACCTCAGTTTTCAGCATAGTGAATGCAGTGTCTTAGATCTCAGTTTTCAGCATAGTGAATGCAGTGTCTTAGACCTCAGTTTTCAGTATAGTGAATGCAGTGTCTTAGACCTTAGTTTTCAGCATAGTGAATGCAGTGTCTTAGACCTCAGTTTTCAGCATAGTGAATGCAGTGTCTTAGATCTCAGTTTTCAGCATAGTGAATGCCGTGTCTTAGACCTCAGTTTTCAGCATAATGAATGCAGTGTCTTAGATCTCAGTTTTCAGTATAGTGAATGCAGTGTCCTAGACCTCAGTTTTCAGCATAGAGAATGCAGTGTCTTAGACCTCAGTTTTCAGCATAGTGAAAGCAGTGTCTTAGATCTCAGTTTAAAGCATAGTGAAAGCAGTGTCTTAGACCTCATTTTTCAGCATAGAGAATGCAGTGTCTTAGACCTCAGTTTTCAGCATAGTGAATGCAGTGTCTTAGATCTCAGTTTTCAGTATAGTGAATCCAGTGTCTTAGACCTCAGTTTTCAGCATAGTGAATGCAGTGTCTTAGATCTCAGTTTTCAGCAAAGTGAATGAAGTGTCTTAGATCTCAGTTTTCAGCATAGTGAAAGCAGTATCTTAGATCTCAGTTTTCAGTATAGTGAATGCAGTGTCTTAGACCTCAGTTTTCAGCTTAGAGAATGCAGTGTCTTAGACCTCTATTTTCAGCATAGTGAATGCAGTGTCTTAGATCTCAGTTTTCAGCATAGTGAAAGCAGTGTCTTAGATCTCATTTTTCAGTATAGTGAATGCAGTGTCTTAGACCTTAGTTTTCAGCATAGTGAATGCAGTGTCTTAGATCTCATTTTTCAGTATAGTGAATGCAGTGTATTAGACCTCAGTTTTCAGTATAGTGAATGCAGTGTATTAGATCTCAGTTTTCAGCATAGTGAAAGCAGTGTCTTAGATCTCAGTTTTCAGTATAGTGAATGCAGTGTCTTAGACCTCAGTTTTCAGCTTAGAGAATGCATTGTCTTAGACCTCAGTTTTCAGCATAGTGAATGCAGTGTCTTAGATCTCAGTTTTCAGCATAGTGAATGCAGTGTCTTAGACTACAGTTTTCAGTATAGTGAATGCAGTGTCTTAGACCTCAGTTTTCAGCATAGTGAATGCAGTGTCTTAGACCTCAGTTTTCAGCATAGTGAATGCAGTGTCTTAGATCTCAGTTTTCAGCATAGTGAATGCAGTGTCTTAGACCTCAGTTTTCAGCATAATGAATGCAGTGTCTTAGATCTCAGTTTTCAGTATAGTGAATGCAGTGTCCTAGACCTCAGTTTTCAGCATAGAGAATGCAGTGTCTTAGACCTCAGTTTTCAGCATAGTGAAAGCAGTGTCTTAGATCTCAGTTTTCAGCATAGTGAAAGCAGTGTCTTAGACCTCATTTTTCAGCATAGAGAATGCAGTGTCTTAGACCTCAGTTTTCAGCATAGTGAATGCAGTGTCTTAGATCTCAGTTTTCAGTATAGTGAATCCAGTGTCTTAGACCTCAGTTTTCAGCATAGTGAATGCAGTGTCTTAGATCTCAGTTTTCAGCAAAGTGAATGAAGTGTCTTAGATCTCAGTTTTCAGCATAGTGAAAGCAGTATCTTAGATCTCAGTTTTCAGTATAGTGAATGCAGTGTCTTAGACCTCAGTTTTCAGTATAGTGAATGCAGTGTATTAGATCTCAGTTTTCAGCATAGTGAAAGCAGTGTCTTAGATCTCAGTTTTCAGCATAGTGAATGCAGTGTCTTAGACCTCAGTTTTCAGCATAGTAAATGCAGTGTCTTAGATCTCATTTTTCAGTATAGTGAATGCAGTGTCTTAGATCTCAGTTTTCAGCATAGTGAATGCAGTGTCTTAGATCTCATTTTTCAGTATAGTGAATGCAGTGTCTTAGACATCAGTTTTCAGCATAGTGAATGCAGTGTCTTAGACCTCAGTTTTCAGCATAGTAAATGCAGTGTCTTAGATCTCAGTTTTCAGCATAGTGAATGCAGTGTCTTAGATCTCAGTTTTCAGCATAGTGAATGCAGTGTCTTAGACCTCAGTTTTCAGCATAGTAAATGCAGTGTCTTAGACCTCAGTTTTCAGCATAGTAAATGCAGTGTCTTAGATCTCAGTTTTCAGTATAGTGAATGCAGTGTCTTAGATCTCAGTTTTCAGCATAGTGAATGCAGTGTCTTAGACCTCAGTTTTCAGTATAGTGAATGCAGTGTCTTAGACCTCAGTTTTCAGCATAGTGAATGCAGTGTCTTAGACCTCAGTTTTCAGCATAATGAATGCAGTGTCTTAGATCTCAGTTTTCAGTATAGTGAATGCAGTGTCTTAGACCTCAGTTTTCAGCATAGTGAAAGCAGTGTCTTAGATCTCAGTTTTCAGCATAGTGAATGCAGTGCCTTAGACCTCAGTTTTCAGCATAGTGAAAGCAGTGTCTTAGATCTCAGTTTTCAGTATAGTGAATGCAGTGTCTTAGACCTGAGATTTCAACATAGTGAATGCAGTGTCTTAGATCTCAGTTTTCAGTATAGTGAATGCAGTGTCTTAGACCTCAGTTTTCAGCATAGAGAATGCAGTGTCTTAGACCTCAGTTTTCAGCATAGTGAAAGCAGTGTCTTAGATCTCAGTTTTCAGCATAGTGAAAGCAGTGTCTTAGACCTCAGTTTTCAGCAGAGAGAATGCAGTGTCTTAGACCTCAGTTTTCAGCATAGTGAATGCAGTGTCTTAGATCTCAGTTTTCAGTATAGTGAATCTAGTGTCTTAGACCTCAGTTTTCAGCATAGTGAATGCAGTGTCTTAGATCTCAGTTTTCAGCAAAGTGAATGAAGTGTCTTAGATCTCAGTTTTCAGCATAGTGAAAGCAGTGTCTTAGATCTCAGTTTTCAGTATAGTGAATGCAGTGTCTTAGACCTCAGTTTTCAGCATAGTGAATGCAGTGTCTTAGATCTCATTTTTCAGTATAGTGAATGCAGTGTCTTAGACCTCAGTTTTCAGTATAGTGAATGCAGTGTATTAGATCTCAGTTTTCAGCATAGTGAATGCAGTGTCTTAGACCTCAGTTTTCAGCATAGTGAATGCAGTGTCTTAGATCTCATTTTTCAGTATAGTGAATGCAGTGTCTTAGACCTCAGATTTCAGTATAGTGAATGCAGTGTATTAGATCTCAGTTTTCAGCATAGTGAAAGCAGTGTCTTAGATCTCAGTTTTCAGCAAAGTGAATGAAGTGTCTTAGATCTCAGTTTTCAGCATAGTGAAAGCAGTGTCTTAGATCTCAGTTTTCAGTATAGTGAATGCAGTGTCTTAGACCTCAGTTTTCAGCTTAGAGAATGCAGTGCCTTAGACCTCTGTTTTCAGCATAGTGAATGCAGTGCCTTAGACCTCAGTTTTCAGCATAGTGAAAGCAGTGTCTTAGATCTCATTTTTCAGTATAGTGAATGCAGTGTCTTAGACCTGAGATTTCAGCATAGTGAATGCAGTGTCTTAGATCTCAGTTTTCAGTATAGTGAATGCAGTGTCTTAGACCTGAGATTTCAGCATAGTGAATGCAGTGTCTTAGATCTCAGTTTTCAGTATAGTGAATGCAGTGTCTTAGACCTCAGTTTTCAGCTTAGAGAATGCAGTGTCTTAGACCTCAGTTTTCAGCATAGTGAAAGCAGTGTCTTAGATCTCAGTTTTCAGCATAGTGAAAGCAGTGTCTTAGACCTCAGTTTTCAGCAGAGAGAATGCAGTGTCTTAGACCTCAGTTTTCAGCATAGTGAATGCAGTGTCTTAGATCTCAGTTTTCAGTATAGTGAATCTAGTGTCTTAGACCTCAGTTTTCAGCATAGTGAATGCAGTGCCTTAGACCTCTGTTTTCAGCATAGTGAATGCAGTGTCTTAGATCTCAGTTTTCAGCATAGTGAAAGCAGTGTCTTAGATCTCATTTTTCAGTATAGTGAATGCAGTGTCTTAGACCTCAGTTTTCAGCATATTGAATGCAGTGTCTTAGATCTCATTTTTCAGTATAGTGAATGCAGTGTCTTAGACCTCAGTTTTCAGTATAGTGAATGCAGTGTATTAGATCTCAGTTTTCAGCATAGTGAATGCAGTGTCTTAGACCTCAGTTTTCAGCATAGTGAATGCAGTGTCTTAGATCTCATTTTTCAGTATAGTGAATGCAGTGTCTTAGACCTCAGTTTTCAGTATAGTGAATGCAGTGTATTAGATCTCAGTTTTCAGCATAGTGAAAGCAGTGTCTTAGATCTCAGTTTTCAGCAAAGTGAATGAAGTGTCTTAGATCTCAGTTTTCAGCATAGTGAAAGCAGTGTCTTAGATCTCAGTTTTCAGTATAGTGAATGCAGTGTCTTAGACCTCAGTTTTCAGCTTAGAGAATGCAGTGCCTTAGACCTCTGTTTTCAGCATAGTGAATGCAGTGTCTTAGATCTCAGTTTTCAGCATAGTGAAAGCAGTGTCTTAGATCTCATTTTTCAGTATAGTGAATGCAGTGTCTTAGACCTCAGTTTTCAGCATAGTGAATGCAGTGTCTTAGATCTCATTTTTCAGTATAGTGAATGCAGTGTCTTAGACCTCAGTTTTCAGTATAGTGAATGCAGTGTATTAGATCTCAGTTTTCAGCATAGTGAATGCAGTGTCTTAGACCTCAGTTTTCAGCATAGTGAATGCAGTGTCTTAGATCTCATTTTTCAGTATAGTGAATGCAGTGTCTTAGACCTCAGTTTTCAGTATAGTGAATGCAGTGTATTAGATCTCAGTTTTCAGCATAGTGAATGCAGTGTCTTAGATCTCAGTTTTCAGCATAGTGAATGCAGTGTCTTAGACCTCAGTTTTCAGCATAGTAAATGCAGTGTCTTAGATCTCAGTTTTCAGTATAGTGAATGCAGTGTCTTAGATCTCAGTTTTCAGCATAGTGAATGCAGTGTCTTAGATCTCATTTTTCAGTATAGTGAATGCAGTGTCTTAGACCTCAGTTTTCAGCATAGTGAATGCAGTGTCTTAGACCTCAGTTTTCAGCATAGTAAATGCAGTGTCTTAGATCTCAGTTTTCAGCATAGTGAATGCAGTGTCTTAGATCTCAGTTTTCAGCATAGTGAATGCAGTGTCTTAGACCTCAGTTTTCAGTATAGTGAATGCAGTGTCTTAGACCTCAGTTTTCAGCATAGTGAATGCAGTGTCTTAGACCTCAGTTTTCAGAATAGTGAATGCAGTGTCTTAGATCTCAGTTTTCAGCATAGTGAATGCAGTGTCTTAGACCTCAGTTTTCAGCATAATGAATGCAGTGCCTTAGATCTCAGTTTTCAGTATAGTGAATGCAGTGTCTTAGACCTCAGTTTTCAGCATAGTGAAAGCAGTGTCTTAGATCTCAGTTTTCAGCATAGTGAATGCAGTGCCTTAGACCTCAGTTTTCAGCATAGTGAAAGCAGTGTCTTAGATCTCAGTTTTCAGTATAGTGAATGCAGTGTCTTAGACCTGAGATTTCAGCATAGTGAATGCAGTGTCTTAGATCTCAGTTTTCAGTATAGTGAATGCAGTGTCTTAGACCTCAGTTTTCAGCATAGAGAATGCAGTGTCTTAGACCTCAGTTTTCAGCATAGTGAAAGCAGTGTCTTAGATCTCAGTTTTCAGCATAGTGAAAGCAGTGTCTTAGACCTCAGTTTTCAGCAGAGAGAATGCAGTGTCTTAGACCTCAGTTTTCAGCATAGTGAATGCAGTGTCTTAGATCTCAGTTTTCAATATAGTGAATCCAGTGTCTTAGACCTCAGTGTTCAGCATAGTGAATGCAGTGTCTTAGATCTCAGTTTTCAGCAAAGTGAATGAAGTGTCTTAGATCTCAGTTTTCAGCATAGTGAAAGCAGTGTCTTAGATCTCAGTTTTCAGTATAGTGAATGCAGTGTCTTAGACCTCAGTTTTCAGCTTAGAGAATGCAGTGTCTTAGATCTCAGTTTTCAGCATAGTGAAAGCAGTGTCTTAGATCTCATTTTTCAGTATAGTGAATGCAGTGTCTTAGACCTCAGTTTTCAGCACAGTGAAAGCAGTGTCTTAGATCTCAGTTTTCAGCATAGTGAATGCAGTGCCTTAGACCTCAGTTTTCAGCATAGTGAAAGCAGTGTCTTAGATCTCAGTTTTCAGTATAGTGAATGCAGTGTCTTAGACCTGAGATTTCAGCATAGTGAATGCAGTGTCTTAGATCTCAGTTTTCAGTATAGTGAATGCAGTGTCTTAGACCTCAGTTTTCAGCATAGAGAATGCAGTGTCTTAGACCTCAGTTTTCAGCATAGTGAAAGCAGTGTCTTAGATCTCAGTTTTCAGCATAGTGAAAGCAGTGTCTTAGACCTCAGTTTTCAGCAGAGAGAATGCAGTGTCTTAGACCTCAGTTTTCAGCATAGTGAATGCAGTGTCTTAGATCTCAGTTTTCAGTATAGTGAATCTAGTGTCTTAGACCTCAGTTTTCAGCATAGTGAATGCAGTGTCTTAGATCTCAGTTTTCAGCAAAGTGAATGAAGTGTCTTAGATCTCAGTTTTCAGCATAGTGAAAGCAGTGTCTTAGATCTCAGTTTTCAGTATAGTGAATGCAGTGTCTTAGACCTCAGTTTTCAGCTTAGAGAATGCAGTGCCTTAGACCTCTGTTTTCAGCATAGTGAATGCAGTGTCTTAGATCTCAGTTTTCAGCATAGTGAAAGCAGTGTCTTAGATCTCATTTTTCAGTATAGTGAATGCAGTGTCTTAGAACTCAGTTTTCAGCATAGTGAATGCAGTGTCTTAGATCTCATTTTTCAGTATAGTGAATGCAGTGTCTTAGAACTCAGTTTTCAGTATAGTGAATGCAGTGTATTAGATCTCAGTTTTCAGCATAGTGAAAGCAGTGTCTTAGATCTCAGTTTTCAGCATAGTGAAAGCAGTGTCTTAGACCTCAGTTTTCAGCATAGTAAATGCAGTGTCTTAGATCTCAGTTTTCAGTATAGTGAATGCAGTGTCTTAGATCTCAGTTTTCAGCATAGTGAATGCAGTGTCTTAGATCTCATTTTTCAGTATAGTGAATGCAGTGTCTTAGACCTCAGTTTTCAGCATAGTGAATGCAGTGTCTTAGACCTCAGTTTTCAGTATAGTGAATGCAGTGTCTTAGATCTCAGTTTTCAGCATAGTGAATGCAGTGTCTTAGACCTCAGTTTTCAGAATAGTGAATGCAGTGTCTTAGATCTCAGTTTTCAGCATAGTGAATGCAGTGTCTTAGACCTCAGTTTTCAGCATAATGAATGCAGTGCCTTAGATCTCAGTTTTCAGTATAGTGAATGCAGTGTCTTAGACCTCAGTTTTCAGCACAGTGAAAGCAGTGTCTTAGATCTCAGTTTTCAGCATAGTGAATGCAGTGCCTTAGACCTCAGTTTTCAGCATAGTGAAAGCAGTGTCTTAGATCTCAGTTTTCAGTATAGTGAATGCAGTGTCTTAGACCTGAGATTTCAGCATAGTGAATGCAGTGTCTTAGATCTCAGTTTTCAGTATAGTGAATGCAGTGTCTTAGACCTCAGTTTTCAGCATAGAGAATGCAGTGTCTTAGACCTCAGTTTTCAGCATAGTGAAAGCAGTGTCTTAGATCTCAGTTTTCAGCATAGTGAAAGCAGTGTCTTAGACCTCAGTTTTCAGCAGAGAGAATGCAGTGTCTTAGACCTCAGTTTTCAGCATAGTGAATGCAGTGTCTTAGATCTCAGTTTTCAGTATAGTGAATCTAGTGTCTTAGACCTCAGTTTTCAGCATAGTGAATGCAGTGTCTTAGATCTCAGTTTTCAGCAAAGTGAATGAAGTGTCTTAGATCTCAGTTTTCAGCATAGTGAAAGCAGTGTCTTAGATCTCAGTTTTCAGTATAGTGAATGCAGTGTCTTAGATCTCAGTTTTCAGCATAGTGAATGCAGTGTCTTAGATCTCATTTTTCAGTAAAGTGAATGCAGTGTCTTAGACCTCAGTTTTCAGC
Source organism: Acipenser ruthenus (assembly GCF_902713425.1). Lineage (NCBI taxonomy): Eukaryota > Metazoa > Chordata > Actinopteri > Acipenseriformes > Acipenseridae > Acipenser > Acipenser ruthenus. The sequence continues at coordinate 7,031,024 of NC_081239.1, read as the reverse complement.
ATAGTGAATACAGTGTCTTAGACCTCAGTTTTCAGTATAGTGAATGCAGTGTCTTAGATCTCAGTTTTCAGCAAAGTGAATGAAGTGTCTTAGACCTCAGTTTTCAGTATAGTGAATGCAGTGTCTTAGATCTCATTTTTCAGTATAGTTAATGCAGTGTCTTAGACCTCAGTTTTCAGTATAGTGAAAGCAGTGTATTAGATCTCAGTTTTCAGCATAGTGAAAGCAGTGTCTTAGATCTCAGTTTTCAGAATAGTGAATGCAGTGTCTTAGACCTCAGTTTTCAGCATAGTAAATGCAGTGTCTTAGATCTCAGTTTTCAGTATAGTGAATGCAGTGTCTTAGATCTCAGTTTTTAGCATAGTGAATGCAGTGTCTTAGATCACATTTTTCAGTATAGTGAATGCAGTGTCTTAGACCTCAGTTTTCAGCATAGTGAATGCAGTGTCTTAGATCTCAGTTTTCAGCAAAGTGAATGAAGTGTCTTAGATCTCAGTTTTCAGCATAGTGAATGCAGTGTCTTAGATCTCAGTTTTCAGCATAGTGAAAGCAGTGTCTTAGATCTCATTGTTCAGTATAGTGAATGCAGTGTCTTAGACCTCAGTTTTCAGCATAGTGAATGCAGTGTCTTAGATCTCATTTTTCAGTATAGTGAATTGTGGCAAAGTGCCCCCCTGTGTATGTTATATGTTACGTGTTGTGTGTAAATGTTGGTGTATAGGCATTGGTACACGGGATATAAGCAGTCTGTGTTTCACGTGTGTGTAAATTGTATATTTGTATTTAGGCACGGGGATGGCACATCACATCACGTGCAAGTAAAAAGTAATATGTGAGCACGGGGAATTGCACTTTAATTAATTCACGTGCAGTTGTACCGAGATTCCAATTGAATGATTGACTAGCAATCGAATCTCGGTACAACTGCATAAAAGCTGCATGTTTTCACTCACTGGGGGTTGGTGTTCGGTGAGTGGAGAACGGGTTAGGAGACGGAGGGTATTGTAAAAGTAAACTAAGTAGTAAAAGAAGCTCACCGTGTTTGTCTGTGTAGTCCGTTTTGTTTGTCTGTTTATTTTGGCTCAAGTGCCGTGTCCTGTGTTTTGTTGCAAACCTGTTTATTTTCTGTATTAAATGCTGAGCGCAATCACGCGCTCAGCTTAACCAAAACCCAAATCTCTGTCTGTGTATTTCCTGCATCTGGTCTGACGCCACCCACTCCTGCCGTCTTTGTCACACGTGGTGTCAGAACCGGGACGACGGCGCCTCCAGGGCTCAGGCCAGAGCGGGAACCGCAGTTTTTTTTTTTGTTTGGAAAAAAAAAAAAAAAAAAAAACAAAAGGAGAAGAAATGGGGAGAAGAGGCTGGAGAAGAGCACAGGAGGGCAAAGGGAGAAAGGCGGAAGCAGGGCTGTGGTGTTTCGACTGTGGCCAAACTAGCCACACCACCATACCCTGCTCCGTCCACAGGACCCTACAGGCAATGGCCCAAAGACTGGGATGGGGGGAGTGGTGCCCTGGCTGTGGGGCATATGGGCACACGTTGGCCCTATGCCCCATGCAGGATGAAGAAGAGGAGCCCTTGCTGCCACGTCCACAGCCCAAGCGGGAGGAGCCTGAGCGTCCACAGCCCAAGTGGGAGGAGCCTGAGCGTCCACAGCCCAAGTGGGAGGAGCCTGAGCGTCCACAGCCCAAGTGGGAGGAGCCTGAGCGTCCACAGCCCAAGTGGGAGGAGCCCGAGCGTCCTGCGCCCGAGTGGGAGGAGCCCGAACGTCCTGCGCCTGAGTGGGAGGAGCCCGAACGTCCTGCGCCTGAGTGGGAGGAGCCCGAACGTCCTGCGCCTGAGTGGGAGGAGCCCGAACGTCCTGCGCCTGAGTGGGAGGAGCCCGAACGTCCTGCGCCTGAGTGGGAGGAGCCCGAACGTCCTGCGCCTGAGTGGGAGGAGCCCGAACGTCCTGCGCCTGAGTGGGAGGAGCCCGAACGTCCTGCGCCTGAGTGGGAGGAGTCGGTGCGTCCACGGCCCGAGAGGGAGGAGTCGGTGCGTCCACGGCCCGAGAGGGAGGAGTCGGTGCGTCCACGGCCCGAGAGGGAGGAGTCGGTGCGTCCTGTGTCCGGAGGGGAGGAGCTGAAGGCCCAAACCCCTAATTTTTTTTGGGAGGGACGAGGGCGTGAAGCTCAGGCTCCACAGCAGCCGCTGTTTTTGCTGCTGAAGGGAGCCCAGCGGAGACGCCCGCCACCAGCCCTAACCCCGCTGTCGGAGGAGCCGGCAGCGCCACCAGCCCTAACCCCGCTGTCGGAAGAGCCGGCAGCGCCACCAGCCCTAACCCCGCTGTCGGAGGAGCCGGCAGCGCCAACAGCTCTAACCCCGCTGGCGAAGGAGCCAGCAGCACCACCCGAGGGAGAGGAGCAGGAGCTGCCTCTGCCTCCACCACCCGAGGGAGAGGAGCAGGAGCTGCCTCTGCCTCCACCGCCACCACCCGAGGGAGTGGAGCAGGAGCTGCCTCTGCCTCCACCACCCGAGGGAGAGGAGCAGGAGCTGCCTCCACCGCCACCACCCGAGGGAGAGGAGCAGGAGCTGCTTCTGCCTCCACCACCCGAGGGAGAGGAGCAGGAGCTGCCTCTGCCTCCACCACCACCACCCGAGGGAGAGGAGCAGGAGCTGCCTCTGCCTCTGCCGCCACCACCCGAGGGAGAGGAGCAGGAGCTGCCTCTGCCTCCACCACCCGAGGGAGAGGAGCAGGAGCTGCCTCTGCCTCCACCACCACCACCCGAGGGAGAGGAGCAGGAGCTGCCTCTGCCTCCCGAGGGTCCGCTGCTGCTGCCGTCGCCTGGGGTCGCCAGGGATCCTGCTTTGCCTCGGGTCGCTACACTGTGGCCGGAGCTCCATGAAGGGGAGCTGCCGGCCATAAAGAAAGGGGGGGAGGTCAGGAGACCAGCTTCCCCCGCAGCAGTTTCGCTGCTGGAAATTGGGTGGCCGGAGCCCCACGGAGGGGAACTGCCGGCCATGAAGAAGGGGGGGGAGGTCAGGAGACCAGCTCCCCCAGCTGCTCTTTCGCGGCAGGAGATAGTGTGGCTGAAGCCCCGGAAGAGGGAGCTGCCAGCCACGAAGAATTGGGGGGTGCCAGACATTCCACCATGGCCACCCCCAGAAACAACTTGCTTCCCCCTCTTCTGGGACTTTGGGACTGAGGGGGGAGGTGGCCATTGAGGCCATGTGTGCGTTGCACAAGGGGGGGTATATGTGGCAAAGTGCCCCCCTGTGTATGTTATATGTTACGTGTTGTGTGTAAATGTTGGTGTACAGGCATTGGTACACGGGATATAAGCAGTCTGTGTTTCACGTGTGTGTAAATTGTATATTTGTATTTAGGCACGGGGATGGCACATCACATCACGTGCAAGTAAAAAGTAATATGTGAGCACGGGGAATTGCACTTTAATTAATTCACGTGCAGTTGTACCGAGATTCCAATTGAATGATTGACTAGCAATCGAATCTCGGTACAACTGCATAAAAGCTGCATGTTTTCACTCACTGGGGGTTGGTGTTCGGTGAGTGGAGAACGGGTTAGGAGACGGAGGGTATTGTAAAAGTAAACTAAGTAGTAAAAGAAGCTCACCGTGTTTGTCTGAGTAGTCCGTTTTGTTTGTCTGTTTATTTTGGCTCAAGTGCCGTGTCCTGTGTTTTGTTGCAAACCTGTTTATTTTCTGTATTAAATGCTGAGCGCAATCACGCGCTCAGCTTAACCAAAACCCAAATCTCTGTCTGTGTATTTCCTGCATCTGGTCTGACGCCACCCACTCCGGCCGTCTTTGTCACATGAATGCAGTGTCTTAGACCTCAGTTTTCAGCATAGTGAATGCAGTGTCTTAGATCTCAGTTTTCAGCATAGTGAATGCAGTGTCTTAGATCTCATTTTTCAGTATAGTGAATGCAGTGTCTTAGACCTCAGTTTTCAGCATAGTGAATGCAGTGTCTTAGACCTCAGTTTTCAGTATAGTGAATGCAGTGTCTTAGATCTCAGTTTTCAGCATAGTGAATGCAGTGTCTTAGATCTCATTTTTCAGTATAGTGAATGCAGTGTCTTAGACCTCAGTTTTCAGCATAGTGAATGCAGTGTCTTAGACCTCCGTTTTCAGCATAGTAAATGCAGTGTCTTAGATCTCAGTTTTCAGTATAGTGAATGCAGTGTCTTAGATCTCAGTTTTCAGCATAGTGAATGCAGTGTCTTAGATCTCATTTTTCAGTATAGTGAATGCAGTGTCTTAGACCTCAGTTTTCAGCATAGTGAATGCAGTGTCTTAGACCTCAGTTTTCAGTATAGTGAATGCAGTGTCTTAGATCTCAGTTTTCAGCAAAGTGAATGAAGTGTCTTAGACCTCAGTTTTCAGTATAGTGAATGCAGTGTCTTAGATCTCATTTTTCAGTATAGTGAATGCAGTGTCTTAGACCTCAGTTTTCAGTATAGTGAAAGCAGTGTATTAGATCTCAGTTTTCAGCATAGTGAAAGCAGTGTCTTAGATCTCAGTTTTCAGAATAGTGAATGCAGTGTCTTAGACCTCAGTTTTCAGCATAGTAAATGCAGTGTCTTAGATCTCAGTTTTCAGTATAGTGAATGCAGTGTCTTAGATCTCAGTTTTTAGCATAGTGAATGCAGTGTCTTAGATCACATTTTTCAGTATAGTGAATGCAGTGTCTTAGACCTCAGTTTTCAGCATAGTGAATGCAGTGTCTTAGACCTCAGTTTTCAGTATAGTGAATGCAGTGTCTTAGATCTCAGTTTTCAGCAAAGTGAATGAAGTGTCTTAGATCTCAGTTTTCAGCATAGTGAATGCAGTGTCTTAGATCTCAGTTTTCAGCATAGTGAATGCAGTGTCTTAGATCTCAGTTTTCAGTATAGTGAATGCAGTGTCTTAGACCACAGATTTCAGCATAGTGAATGCATTGTCTTAGATCTCAGTTTTCAGTATAGTGAATGCAGTGTCATAGACCACAGTTTTCAGCTTAGAGAATGCAGTGTCTTAGACCTCTGTATTCAGCATAGTGAATGCAGTGTCTTAGATCTCAGTTTTCAGCATAGTGAAAGCAGTGTCTTAGATCTCATTTTTCAGTATAGTGAATGCAGTGTCTTAGACCTCAGTTTTCAGCATAGTGAATGCAGTGTCTTAGATCTCATTTTTCAGTATAGTGAATGCAGTGTCTTAGACCTCAGTTTTCAGCATAGTGAATGCAGTGTCTTAGATCTCAGTTTTCAGCATAGTGAATGCAGTGTCTTAGACCTCAGTTTTCAGCATAGTGAATGCAGTGTCTTAGATCTCAGTTTTCAGCATAGTGAAAGCAGTGTCTTAGATCTCAGTTTTCAGTATAGTGAATGCAGTGTCTTAGACCTCAGTTTTCAGCATAGTGAATACAGTGTCTTAGACCTCAGTTTTCAGCATAGTGAATGCAGTGTCTTAGATCTCAGTTTTCAGTATAGTGAATGCAGTGTCTTAGACCTCAGTTTTCAGCATAGAGAATGCAGTGTCTTAGATCTCAGTTTTCAGTATAGTGAATGCAGTGTCTTAGACCTCAGTTTTCAGCATAGTGAAAGCAGTGTCTTAGACCTCAGTTTTCAGCACAGTGAAAGCAGTGTCTTAGATCTCAGTTTTCAGCATAGTGAATGCAGTGTCTTAGATCTCAGTTTTCAGTAGAGTGAAAGCAGTGTCTTAGACCTCAGTTTTCAGCATACTGAAAGCAGTGTCTTAGATCTCAGTTTTCAGCATAGTGAATGCAGTGCCTTAGACCTCAGTTTTCAGCATAGTGAAAGCAGTGTCTTAGACCTCAGTTTTCAGCATAGTGATTGCAGTGTCTTAGACCTCAGTTTTCAGTATAGTGAATCCAGTGTCTTAGACCTCAGTTTTCAGCATAGTGAATGCAGTGTCTTAGATCTCAGTTTTCAGTATAGTGAATGCAGTGTCTTAGATCCCAGTTTTCAGCATAGTGAAAGCAGTGTCTTAGATCTCAGTTTTCAGCATAGTGATTGCAGTGTCTTAGATCTCAGTTTTCAGCATAGTGAATGCAGTGTCTTAGACCTCAGTTTTCAGTATAGTGAATGCAGTGTCTTAGATCTCAGTTTTCAGCATAGTGAATGCAGTGCCTTAGACCTCAGTTTTCAGCATAGTGAATGCAGTGTCTTAGACCTCAGTTTTCAGTATAGTGAATGCAGTGTCTTAGATCTCAGTTTTCATTATAGTGAATGCAGTGTCTTAGATCTCAGTTTTCAGCATAGTGAATGCAGTGTCTTAGACCTCAGTTTTCAGCAGAGAGAATGCAGTGTCTTAGACCTCAGTTTTCAGCATAGTGAATGCAGTGTCTTAGACCTCAGTTTTCAGTATAGTGAATGCAGTGTCTTAGATCTCAGTTTTCATTATAGTGAATGCAGTGTCTTAGATCTCAGTTTTCAGCATAGTGAATGCAGTGTCTTAGACCTCAGTTTTCAGTATAGTGAATGCATGCTTTGCCATTGTTGCTGTCTTATTTGCTTTCTTGTTTCCTCTACATGTTTATGACTGGTGTCACAAAGACGGCCAGAGTGGGTTGCGTCAGACCAGAAAGGAATTCAAACACAGACGGTGGTGATGATGAGCTGAGTGCAATGGCTTCACTCAGCGTTTATTAACAAATAAAAGGTTTGAACAATGGAATACAAAACAGGACACGGCACTATAGCCAAAATAAAGAGACAGACAAAACGGACTAACACTAAACAAACGGTGCACGGAGACAAACAAACACGGTGAGAACAAACACTTATCTTTACGATCTTTCACTACTACTTATTCCTCTCTCTCTCTCACCCGTTCTCCTCTTCCGAACACCCAACCCCGACTGAGTGAAAATGTGCATCTATATATACTGTTGTGCTGGGATTCAATTACTCATTAATTATTCACTTGAATCCCAGCACGTGAATTAATTCTGTGCAACCCCGTGCTCACATATTATATTTAACCAGCACGTGAAGTGATTTGTGCCCTCCTCGTGCCTAAATACAAATCTACACTTTTACACACACGTGAAACACAGACCCGTTTATATCCCGTGTACCAATCTATACACCAACATTAACACACGCAACATACAACACATAACACACAAAATACACACAGGGGCGGGCACTTTGCCACATATACCCCCCCCTGTGCAAAGCACACATGGCCTCAACGGCCACCTCCCCCCTTAAATACCCAGCAGTCCAGGCCAAAGTCTCGGGCTGGGAAGGGAGGCTTCAGTGGGCCCATAGCTGGAAATGCTGTCAGCTCCCCTGCCGGTAATGGCACGGCTGACAGCATGCTGGTCCCGTCCTGCAGCGAAAAAGCTGCGGGGGCAGGTGGTCCCCCGACCTCCCCCTTCTTCGTAGCCGGCAGCTCCCTCCTGTGGGGCTCCGGCCACAAGAACTCCTGCAGCGAAACTGCTGCTGGGGAAAGTGGTCTCCAGACCTCGTCCCCCTTCTTCGTGGCCGGCAGCTCCCCTTTCTGGGGCTCCGGCCACCGTACTCCCTGTGGAGGTACGGGCAGCAGAGGCAGCTCCTGCGGTGGCGGAAGCAGAGGCAGCTCCAGCTCCTCTGCTCCTGGCGGTAGTGGAGGCAGAGGCAGCTCCAGCTCCTCTGCTCCTGGCGGTGGTGGAGGCAGAGGCAGCTCCTGCTCCTCTGCTCCTGGCGGTGGTGGAGGCAGAGGCAGCTCCAGCTCCTCTGCTCCTGGCGGTGGTGGAGGAAGAGGCAGCTCCAGCTCCTCTGCTCCTGGTGGGGGTGGAGGCAGAGGCAGCTCCAGCTCCTCTGCTCCTGGCGGTGGTGGAGGCAGAGGCAGCTCCAGCTCCTCTGCTCCTGGCGGTGCTGGAGGCAGAGGCAGCCCCTGCTGCTCTGTTCCTGCCGGTGGAGGTGGCGGAGACAGAGGCAGCTCCTGCTGCTCTGTTCCTGCCGGTGGAGGTGGCGGAGGCAGAGGCAGCTCCTCTGCTCCTGGCGGCGCTGGCTCCCTCCGCTGTGGCGGCTGGGCTGGTGCGCCCCGTGCTGCCTTCAGCAGCATGAATAGAGGCTGCTGGGGGACACCAGCCTCCTGCCCCTCTCCCCCCCAAAAATTTTCAGGGGGTTGAGCCTGTAACTCCTCCCCTTCCGGCTCTTGGGGCTGAACCAGCAGGCATTTTCCCTCTGCTGGTGGCTTGGGTCCCAGGGCTGTGGAAGCCCCGACTTGCCTCCCTTTGGGCTGTGGACGCACCGACTCCTCCCTTTTGGGCTGTGGACGCACCGACTCCTCCCTTTTGGGCTGTGGACGCACCGACTCCTCCCTTTTGGGCTGTGGACGCACCGACTCCTCCCTCTTGGGCTGTGGACGCACCGACTCCTCCCTCTTGGGCTGTGGACGCACCGACTCCTCCCTCTTGGGCGTAGGACGTTCGGGCTCCCCCCACTCAGGCGTAGGACGTTCGGGCTCCTCCCACTCAGGCGTAGGACGTTCGGGCTCCTCCCACTCAGGCGTAGGACGTTCGGGCTCCTCCCACTCAGGCGTAGGACGTTCGGGCTTCTCCCACTCAGGCGTAGGACGTTCGGGCTCCTCCCACTCAGGCGTAGGACGTTCGGGCTCCTCCCACTCAGGCGTAGGACGTTCGGGCTCCTCCCACTCAGGCTGTGGAGGCAAAACCAGCAGGCATTCACCCTCTGCTGGTGGAGATGGGGACAGCAGGTACTCACCCTCTGCTGGTGGAGATGGGGACAGCAGGCATTCACCCTCTGCTGGTGGGCCTGCTACCTGGGCTGCTGTTCCTTTTATCGTTGCCTCCAGGTAGCTGAGGAGAAACTCCACACCTTCCTCCAAGGTGTTTGGGGTGTGTTCCTCCTGATATGCCTCCCATCTCTCACTGTCCATCATCCACAGGGCCCGGACGACTATGGGTAGAGCCTGGGCCTCCAGCCCAGCATTCTCCAGGAACCAGCCCCGCAGTTTGATGGCGTCTTCTGCCATTGACTTTTTTTTTTTTTTTTTTTTTTTAATCCAGACCCCTCCTGGTCTGACGCTTGGAGGCGCGGCTATCCCACGATGACACCACGTGTCACAAAGACGGCCAGAGTGGGTTGCGTCAGACCAGAAAGGAATTCAAACAGAGACGGTGGTTGTGATGAGCTGAGTGCAATGGCTGCACTCAGCGTTTATTAACAAATAAAAGGGTTGAAACAGCACAAAAACAGGACACGGCACTTGACGCCAAAATAAACAGACATACAAAACGACTAAACACTAAACAGACGGTGCAGGACAGACGAACAAACACGGTGAGAACAAACACTTATCTTTACGATCTTTCACTACTACTTATTCCTCTCTCTCTCTCACCCGTTCTCCTCTTCCGAACACCCAACCCCGACTGAGTGAAAATGTGCATCTATATATACTGTTGTGCTGGGATTCAATTACTCATTAATTATTCACTTGAATCCCAGCACGTGAATTAATTCTGTGCAACCCCGTGCTCACATATTATATTTAACCAGCACGTGAAGTGATTTGTGCCCTCCTCGTGCCTAAATACAAATCTACACTTTTACACACACGTGAAACACAGACCCGTTTATATCCCGTGTACCAATCTATACACCAACATTAACACACGCAACATACAACACATAACACACAAAATACACACAGGGGCGGGCACTTTGCCACACTGGCAATATGATCTTTTAATGGTATTGACTCGTACATGATCAACGGCAGCAAAACTTGAACAATAGTGTCCCACCATCCTCATAGAGATAATCAGATTTTGTTTCAGCAGAGACACGTGAGTGAAGTCACCTAAACTCAACTTGCAAACAAATGCACGTGGTATGTCATCTTCAATCACTACACTGTACTGTACATTACATTTTTACCAGTTTCTAAACGCTTGATATGATGGTATTTCTGAAATGTTTGTTTTTTAAAAGGGAAATAAAACAAAACCCGTGAAAGTATGAGTATTGTGATTTTTATTTATGTTTATTTATGTTGACTATTTATACTTCTAAATAATGCAGTAAGATTGTGCTTCAAAAACGTTTTCAATTATACGATGAGTTCAAAACTGCGACATTCCTAAGCAGCACCGGGCAGCCCTCTCCATAGAGGCAGAATCTCCAGACTCCTGCTTCACCCGCCCTGCACTACTGGATTCACTGGAGCCCCAGCGAGCTCTGCACGAATGTGACGTGCATTTTAACAGGGAAATCAGAGAATCATTTCCAAGACACACGGAAACATGCTTATGTTAATGCTTTGCACGAATGCTCTCAAAATGAGATGTTGGAGTCTCGAGGGAGGCTGATATTTGATAACTTGTAAAAGTTAATAAAATGAGTGGAAGGTTGTTGCCAGTTACTGTGTAAAATGTGCGCATTTTACGCTTAGAGGGAACGCTGAATGTGAGTTAAGTGCAGGGCTCAGGTGAGGTGCTGGTACCTAGAACACAAGAAGCAGACGTGTAGAGGTAGATTTTCAGAGATGAACTCTTGTGTTTAGATGTTTAGAGGAGTGTCTAATGTTAGGGCAGTTTTCAACAGTATAAAGAGGGTTACCTGAAGACAGATTATTTGTACTGGACAATATAATGTAACTCTATACATTAGGATTCCAAACCGAAAGACAACCGTCTGCTTTCCTAGTGTTGTTGCTGAATAGTTGCACACAGCTCTCCCACAGCTGATATAGCTCTAGTGGATCACATGACACGTGAGGTGGGCTGTCAATCACACTGTACAAACTGCCATCTTCAAACTGCACTTACCTTGAGAGACCGGAGTGGAAGAGGGGCTCGAGGATTCTGCTTCTGTAACAAGAAAGAGAGAAAAAAAGAAGGTTTATAAAAGCCAGATTCCTGCAGTGGTTCTGAATCCACTGAAGTGATTACACTGCATACCTTGAGAGACCGGAGTGGAAGGGGGGCTTGTGGGGTCTGAATCTGTAAAGAAAACACACGACAAGAAGATTTAGTGTTTCCTGTTTCAAGTGTATTGTTCAAATGCATTTCAATGAATCTGTGTCTATGCTGCTGTCTCCACCAAGACAATAAATAAAAACTAATACAATCAAACAATAAGTAATTTATTACAAAGCCACATTCAAACTGAACTAGTGCACTCCATACCTTTAGAGGCTGGTGTTGAGAGAAGACTTGAGAGGTTTGGATTTGCAGGAGTAAAAATATATCATTTGCCTTTCTACATTATTGTTTAAATATATTTGAGCGACACCGTGTGTGTGTGTGTAAGTGTGTGTGTGTGTCAGTGTGTCTCTGTGTGTGTGTGTCAGTGTGTATGTATGTGTGTGTGTGTGTGTCAGTGTGTGTCAGTGTGTGTGTCAGTGTGTGTGTATGTGTGTGTGTGTCAGTGTGTCTCTGTGTGTGTGTGTCAGTGTGTGTGTATGTGTGTGTGAGTATGTGTGTGTCAGTGTGTATCAGTGTGTCTGTGTGTGTTTGTCAGTGTGTGTGTCAGTGTGTATGTATCATTGTGTGTGTGTGTGTATCGTGTATTTGAGAGTGTGTGTGAGTATTTGTGTGTGTGTGTTTCAGTGTGTGTGTGTGTGTCAGTGTGTGTCTGTGTGTGTGTGTCAGTGTGTGTCTGTGTGTGTGTGTCAGTGTCTGTGTGTGTGTGTCGGTGTGTGTCTGTGTGTGTGTGTCAGTGTGTGTCTGTGTGTGTGTGTGTGTGTCAGTGTGTATTTGTGTGTGTGTGTGTGTGTCAGTGTGTGTCTGTGTGTGTGTGTCAGTGTGTGTGTGTGTGTGTGAGTGTCTGTGTGTGTGTCAGTGTGTGTGTGTGTGTGTGTGTCAGTGTGTGTGTGTGTCAGTGTGTTTGTGTGTGTGTCAGTGTGTGTGTGTGTCAGTGTGTGTGTGTCAGTGTGTGTCTGTGTGTGTGTGTGTGTGTCATTGTGTGTCTGAGTGTGTCAGTGTGTGTGTGTGTGTGTGTGTGTGTGTCAGTGTGTGTGTGTGTCAGTGTGTGTGTGTCAGTGTGTGTCTGTGTGTGTGTGTGTGTGTCAGTGTGTATTTGTGTGTGTGTGTGTGTGTGTGTGTGTCAGTGTGTGTCTGTGTGTGTGTCAGTGTGTGTGTGTGTGTGTGTGTGTCAGTGTGTGTGTGTGTGTGTGTGTGTGTGTGTGTGTGTGTGTGTGTGTGTGTGTGTGTGTGTGTGGTGCTGTCCTCACCAGGGCAATAAATAAATGCTAATAAATTCAAACAATAAGTCATTTATTAAAAAGCCACATTCAAATTGAACTGATACAATGGTGAACTCACTGTTAAATTAGTGAGGTTGATAAGAACACTGAGATTCATTTATAACTCATGGTGTGGGCTGTCAATCACACTAAACAACCTGCCATCTTCAAACTGCACTTACCTTGAGAGACCGGAGTGGAAGAGGGGCTCGAGGATTCTGCTTCTGTAAAAAGAAAGATAGAAAAAAAGAAAGTTTATAACAAAGCCAGATTCCTGCAGTGGTCCTGAATCCACTGAAGTGATTACACTGCATACCTTGAGAGACCGGAGTGGAAGGGGGGCTTGTGGGGTCTGACACTGTAAAGAAAACACACAACAACAAGATTTAGCGTTTCCTGTTTCAAGTGTATTGTTCAAATGCATTTCAATGAAACTGTGTCTATGCTGCTGTCTCCACCAGGGCAATGCTGACAATGGTTTATTGTTTTCAAATAAATATAATAAATAGACAGTAAGAATGTATATCACAGCACACGTCTCTCCTGGGTATAACAATGAGGGGTAGCTGCTCCCTCTCACACTCTTAATGACCGGGCTGGTTTCTGGTTCTTCAGATCTCTAGGCTACACCCTGTCCTGCTCTGGAGGTCAGACAGCTACTGTAGGATCAGATGGACTGAGCCTCTGAGTCCCTGCTCACAGACTGGTGTACAAACACTGAGCTGAACAAGAGCACAGACTGAACAGGGAGCCTTCAGTCACAGCAGAACAAGGGGTACTGATAGCTGCAATCCACATCACCCCATTACCTCTGGAAGGATATTGACCATCCCATCAGCCTGAGCAGGGAGCCTGTGATTGATTCCACCGTGTAACACAATTTTTTTTTTTTTTGTTCCTGGGTAGTAAGTGTTATTTCCTAATTGCTTATGCCTCAAAAGTATAGAAAATGTCTATTATTCCCCACAAACTTTGCTTTTGTGACCTGGACAGTGATATTTTGAAATTTACCTATTTTCCTGAACATTCCAGATAGATTCAGTGCTGAGTAAACTTGGAGTAACTTCTAGAACTTTCCAGTAATATAAATAGTAGTATAAATACAGGGGCATTAAGCCCACCAGTTCAGTTTAGTTCCAGCTGCCTAAGTGGATACATATCTGCATTTTTGTGAGATGGCATCAAGAGGCTGCAAGCATCCGGCAGACGCATTTTGCCATGTCTGCGGCCAATTTATCAAGACAAGAGCGAAAAAGTACTCCGTGGAAGCATCTGCTAAGATGTGCGAGGCCTACAAGGCATATTTCGGCATGCCTGTCGGGGATCAAGACAAACCCTGGGCACCTCATTTCACCTGCGAGCACAGCAAAAAAACTCTGGAAGGTAAGATGGACAATTGTTGCTCGGAATTTTATGTTATAAAATTTGTTAAAATTTTTAAAATTGTAAAAGTTTTTAATTTTAAAATGTTTTACAATTTTCAATGTTATTGAAAAAATATATCATATATGAAAAATGTTGCGAGAATCTCTTACACATTAGTCATGGGTGAAATAAATGTATTTTTGTAGGATGGTACAGAGGGGAAAAGAGAGCCATGAAGTTCGCTATCTCAAGAATTTGGTGGGAACCCACTGACCACTCAAGCAACTGCTACTTCTGCATGGTGGACCCTTCCAAGCGGACCGAGTTCTCTGTGGGAAGGAACAACGTCAAGTGGGAGCCACTGGTGGACCCCCGGAAGGTGCTGATGCCACCACTGCACATCAAATTGGGCCTTATGAAACAATTTGTCAGAGCTCTAGATAAGGAGTCGGCAGCCTTCAAGTACCTTTAAGACTTCTTCCCTAAGCTCTCTGAGGCAAAGGTCAAAGCCGATGTCTTCGTCGGACCACAGATAAAGAAGATCCTGGAGTGCAATGAATTCCCTAAGAAGCTCACTAGTAAGGTGAAAGCGGCTCGGAACAGCTTTGTCGCAGTGGTTCGGGGCTTCCTGGGCAATCACAAGGCCGAAAACTATGTGGAGCTGGTTGAGACTCTGGTGAAGAACTACGGCACAATGGGCTGTAGGATGTCCCTCAAAGTCCATATCCTTGATGCTCATCTTGATAAATTCAAGGAGAACATGGGAGCGTACTCGGAGGAGCAAGGCAAGCGCTTCCACCAGGATATACTGGACTTTGAACGCCACTACCAAGGACAGTATAACGAGAACATGATGGGAGACTACATTTGGGGGCTAATTCGTGAAAGTGATTTACAGTATAATCGTAAATCTCGAAAAACTACTCACTTCTAAATCTTTTGTAGTCATTTTTGTATTACTTTAGTATAAATACATGTTAATTTGGATTCATATGTTGTTTTTTTCTGACGTTATGTGAACGAAAAGACACAAATTCGCCCTTTTTCTCTTTGGAAATAGGTAAATTTCAAAATATCACTGTCCTGGCCACAAAAGCAAAGTTTGTGGGGAATAATAGCCATTTTATATACTTCTGAGGCATAAGAAATTAAGAAATAACACTTACTACCCAGGAACAAAAATTGTGTTACATAGTGTTTTCAAAGTGGAAACTGGTAGATTTGTCACCACCAGGACCTACTGAAGATCACTGAACTAAATCAGAACACAGTCTGAACAGGGTCCTCACCCTCACAGCAGAAGAAGGACTTCTGATTGTTGCAGGGAGCATCATTCCATCCACCAGTCTTACTCATCATCACACACTTCTCATCCCCTCCCCAATTGTTTGGTTCCCCATTGCTCCAGCTGTGAAATGTGTAGTTATCCCCCTGGTGTGACCACTTCCAGGGCTCATTGAACAGGCCTATCCAGAAGGGCTTGCCCTGCGCTTTCTTCACTATTTCTTCATTTTCACCGGCGTTCTTTATACTGACGAGGTCGGTGTGGTGTTCTCTACAGTACTGCTGAGCTTCAGTCCAGGTTTTCAGAACTTCAATCAGGGTGTATCTCTCAGTGATGTTGCTGGTCTCTGTGAACACAAACAGATCAAAATCAATGTGATCTGTGGAGGTGCGCTGGCTCTCCTGTTGTATGGTGATTGAACCCGAGTCACACCCGGCTCAGCTATCAAGGTCATGAAAAGCAGCATCTCTAGCAGTGCATGGGAGTCTCTTTAGTTTATGTCTGAAAAGTATTTAATCGCAAAGTGGGGGATGGGGGAGTCTATTTAATGATTTAGGAATAATCACTGTTCTTTTTCAAATTGATCATTCATTTTCCTCACAGTCGGTGCACAATCAATATGAAGCAAACAGTATCATTATAAACACCCCCCCCCCACCCCACTCCCCATGTGCTTTCATGTCTTTCCTGTACTGGCTGGTATTTTTCTATTTTGAAGTCAGCCTGTTCCAATGACAGTTTCAACATTCTAAGCTCTGAGGACGTCGACTGAATGATAATGAGCACTCTACCAGGAACCTGATTGGCTGAGGCAGTGCAATGACTGTTTAGTTCAGGTGGCTGTGGTATTTATTATTATTATTTATGGTGAATAATAATTTCCTATAACCGTTGTACACGGTGATGGTGTGAGACCCGTGTGTCATAAGATTGCCTGTGTATGATAAGCGGGATGATAAAACTACTAACCTCAATCTCTAAAAACAAACTCTACCACCAGTGCATGAACACAACAACACTGTTTAAAGAGAAATACAAGTTACATTTGTCACGAGCAACAAGACTGGCTCATCACTGTGGAGGCTGTACCTCATGAAACATGGCATTTATGTAGCCTAGTGTTGGTTAGAGAAGCACCTGCCAATCGAGCACATGTTGTGCTATCAGTCTGTCAGATCCTCTGCTCATGATGACTGAAAATAACTTGTAACAGGGAGATGCAGCTTTTATATATTGCAGAATACCTGTCAGACCTAATTTGCATAACAAACGAATCAGTCATGTGAGGTTCAGCCCACTACACACAATACAGCAAAGCTACAACCCTCTTTATCACCTTTTATTCTAATACAAATAGTTATTTAACTGCTAAACATATTTCTTCTACACATCTAATAAGGGCTTGTCACAAAGACGGCCAGAGTGGGTTGCGTCAGACCAGAAAGGAATTCAAACACAGAGACGGTGGTTGTGATGAGCTGAGTGCAATGGCTGCACTCAGCGTTTAATAACAAAATAAAAAGGTTTAAACAACGGAATACAAAACAGGACACGGCACTTGACGCCAAAATAAACAGACAGACAAAACGACTGACACTTAACAAACGGTGCACGGAGACAAACAAACACGGTGAGAACAAACACTTATCTTTACTATTTTACACTATTTAGTTTCTCCTCTCTCTCTCACCCGTTCTCCTCTTCCGAACACCCAACCCTGAGTGCAAGAAATGTGCGTCTATATATACTATTGTGCTGGGATTCAATTACTAATTAATTATTCACTTGAATCCCAGCACGTGAATTAATTCTGTGCAACCCCGTGCTCACATATTACATTTAACCAGCACGTGAAGTGATTTGTGCTCTCCTCGTGCCTAAATACAAATCTACACTTTTTAAACACACGTGAAACACAGACCCGTTTATATCCCGTGTACCAATCTATACACCAACATTAACATACGCACGCATACATACACAAAACACACAAATGCACACAGGGGCGGGGCACTTTGCCACATATACCCCCCCTTGTGCGCAGCACACATGGCCTCAACGGCCACCTCCCCCCTTAAAAACCCAGCAGTCCAGAACAAAGTCTCGGGCTGGGAAGGGAGGCTTCAGTGGGCCCTTGGCTGGCAATGCTGTCAGCACCCCTGCCGGTAGTGGCACGGCTGACAGCCTGTTGGTCCCGTCCTGCAGCGAAAAAGCTGCGGGGGCAGGTGGTCCCCCGACCTCCCCCTTCTTCGTAGCCGGCAGCTCCCTCCTGTAGGGCTCCGGCCACAAGAACTCCTGCAGCGAAACTGCTGCTGGGGAAAGTGGTCTCCAGACCTCCTCCCCCTTCTTCGTGGCCGGCAGCTCCCCTTTCTGGGGCTCCGGCCACCGTACTCCCTGCGGAGGTACGGGCAGCAGAGGCAGCTCCTGCTCCTCTGCTCCGGGCGGTGGTGGAGGCAGAGGCAGCTCCAGCTCCTCTGCTCCTGGCGGTGGTGGAGGCAGAGGCAGCTCCAGCTCCTCTGCTCCTGGCGGTGGTGGAGGCAGAGGCAGCTCCAGCTCCTCTGCTCCTGGCGGTGGTGGAGGCAGAGGCAGCTCCAGCTCCTCTGCTCCTTGCGGTGGCGGTGGTGGAGGCAGAGGCAGCTCCAGCTCCTCTGCTCCTTGCGGTGGTGGTGGCGGAGGCAGAGGCAGCTCCTGCTCCTCTGCTCCTGGAGGTGGTGGAGGTAGAGGCAGCTCCAGCTCCTCTGCTCCTGGCGGTGCTGGCTCCCTCTGCTGTGGCGGCTGGGCATGTGCACGCCGTGCTGCCTTCAGCAGCATAGCGAGAGGCTGCTGGGGGACACCAGCATCCTGCCCTTCTCCCCCCCAAAAATTTTCAGGGGGTCGAGCCTGTAACTCCTCCCCTTCTGGCTCTTGGGGCTGAACCAGCAGGCATTTTCCCTCTGCTGGTGGCTTGGGTCCCAGGGCTGTGGAAGCCCCGACTTGCCTCCCTTTGGGCTGTGGACGCCCCGACTCCTCCCTGTTGGGCTGTGGACGCCCCGACTCCTCCCTGTTGGGCTGTGGACGCCCCGACTCCTCCCTGTTGGGCTGTGGACGTTCGGGCTCCCCCCACTCAAGCGTAGGACGTTCGGGCTCCTCCCACTCAGGCGTAGGACGTTCGGGCTCCTCCCACTCAGGCGTAGGACGTTCGGGCTCCTCCCACTCAGGCGTAGGACATTCGGGCTCCTTCCGCTTGGGCTCCTCCCATTTGGGCTGTGGATGCTCAGGCTCCTCCCATTTGGGCTGTGGAGGCAAAACCAGCAGGCATTCACCCTCTGCTGGTGGAGATGGGGACAGCAGGTACTCACCCTCTGCTGGTGGAGATGGGGACAGCAGGTACTCCTCTGCTGGTGGTCCTGCTACCTGGGCTGCTGTTCCATTTATGGTTGCCTCCAGGTAGTTGAGGACAAACTCCACACCCTCCTCCAAGGTGTTTGGGGTGTGTTCCTGCTGATATGCCTCCCATCTCTCACTGTCCATCATCCACAGGACCCGGACGACTATGGGCAGAGACTGGGCCTCCAGCCCAGCATTCTCCAGGAACCAGCCCCGCAGTTTGATGGCGTCTTCTGCCATTGATTTTTTTTTTTTGTTTTGTTTTTTTTCCCCCAAAACAATATTTGTAATCTTTTTTTTTTTTTTTTTTTTTTTTTAATCCAGACCCCTCCTGGTCTGACGCTTGGAGGCGCGGCTATCCCACTTCTGACACCACGTGTCACAAAGACGGCCAGAGTGGGTTGCGTCAGACCAGAAAGGAATTCAAACACAGAGACGGTGGTTGTGATGAGCTGAGTGCAATGGCTGCACTCAGCGTTTAATAACAAAATAAAAAGGTTTAAACAACGGAATACAAAACAGGACACGGCACTTGACGCCAAAATAAACAGACAGACAAAACGACTGACACTTAACAAACGGTGCACGGAGACAAACAAACACGGTGAGAACAAACACTTATCTTTACTATTTTACACTATTTAGTTTCTCCTCTCTCTCTCACCCGTTCTCCTCTTCCGAACACCCAACCCTGAGTGCAAGAAATGTGCGTCTATATATACTATTGTGCTGGGATTCAATTACTAATTAATTATTCACTTGAATCCCAGCACGTGAATTAATTCTGTGCAACCCCGTGCTCACATATTACATTTAACCAGCACGTGAAGTGATTTGTGCTCTCCTCGTGCCTAAATACAAATCTACACTTTTTAAACACACGTGAAACACAGACCCGTTTATATCCCGTGTACCAATCTATACACCAACATTAACATACGCACGCATACATACACAAAACACACAAATGCACACAGGGGCGGGGCACTTTGCCACAGGGCTACATATTTAAGACGAGGATTTTGCTGTCTGGAATATAAACAATCTAAACAAAACAATAAGAACTTTGAAGAATTCACATTTTCTTAAGTTTCGTATGAAGGAAAAAAAAATTATAAGAAAATGTGTTGTGAATAACACACCTTCTTAACATTTTTCTTAATAACAAACTTAGAAACATACTGTATTTAAGAAGATGTTTCTTGTTTTGAATGTTTCAAGATTACGGCCCCTGTGCAGTATCCAGGGGACCTGGCTTCAACCCCCAGTCCAGTCAGCTGTGTCATTAACAAAGGAATTGAATCTCAACTCACCGCTGTAGCACATGAAATAGTTACTCTGACTGCAGAGTGAATCCTCCCACTCTCCCTCCGCATTGACTGAAGCACAGAAGAGGTATCGTCCCCAGTTGGAGTAGATGACATCACCTCCACTGGACCACTGCCAGTTCTCCTTGTCATGATACAGCCCGATCCAGTGACCCGAGTTACTAGTTGAAGGTATAAGACCTATAAGCTTATTAACCCTGGCCTGGTCTTGAATGGTGGGCAGGTCTCTGCCTTGGTTTCTGCAGTAGCTCTGAGCTTCCTGCCATGTCTTCCCAGATCCTTCACAGAAACACTGACCAGAGGAGCCGCCTGGGGAGAGGGGACAGCACAATAAAGATGAGTGAAAACGTGTTCTTCAGAGAAAAGAATTCCACTGGAAATGGAACCAACAGTCACAGATCATTGGTCTTGTAAGAATGTAGGTGTAACAGGGCGAGGAGCCCTGTACAATTATTTGTTATTTATTTTTAGAACCAGGTCTCCCCCCTCCGTCCCTGTGCAATTTGTTGCTTTGTATGTGTTTCTTTTATGATTTATTGTATTTATATAAAACGGCGAAGTGCCATGTGTTTTGTTATTGTTTTTATTTAAAACGTGTTCTGGCAGAGGCGAGGTTAGTAGCTCATCCTCTGCCAGGAGTAATTAATAAACTCATGCAGAATAATTACTAGCTCGTTAAACCCCTCGGCCACGGTATATAAACCTACAGCTCTCTGCACTCCAGGTGGGTGTTCGAGAGGAGGAACGAGAGTGAGTGAGGAGAAATTTGAAACGAAAAGAATAGGAACAGTGACAGCAATCTGCCCAGCCTGACCTATTGGTTTTGTGTTTGTGTTTTTGTTTAAATATTTATTTTGCTCTGTGAGCTGTGTTTTGTGTTTAAATATTTTATTTTATTTTTGTTGTTTAAAATAAACGGTGCTGCAGTGCCTTTTGAACTGCAGTACTGCATCTTGGTCTTAATCCTGCATCTGGGCTGATGTCACCACACGCCATTCCTGTCACAGTAGGACACTAATAGAACTGTATGGTGATAATAAATATACTAACATGCTTGTGGTTTGTACTGTAACATGAGTATCATTCTGGCATGAGTGACGAAGGTCATGGAAACACCAGGTAGACAAAGAAATCGTTGTGAGAAACACTCAATTCACTGTCAATCAATGCTAATGTTGTTTTAGAATGTGTAAAGGAACATGTCTTGTTATTATAGGATATTGCACAGCACAGCACAATACCTTAAAGCCTAAGGAAATATAACTGGGGTTTTGTTTACTCTTTTAACCCCAATTAGACCCTCTGTGATTGATTCTCAAAGTGGAAACTGCTAGATTTGTCACCACCAGGACCTACTGAAGAGATCTAATCATGCTTCCCTCTTTCAACCTCTGGAAGGATATTGACCATCCTATCAGCCTGAGCAGGGGGCCTGTGATTGATTCTAAAAGTGGAAACTGGTAGATTTGTCACCACCAGGACCTACTGAAGATCACTGAACTAAATCAGAACACAGTCTGAACAGGGTCCTCACCCTCACAGCAGAAGAAGGACTTCTGATTGTTGCAGGGAGCATCATTCCATCCACCAGTCTTACTCATCGCCACACAGTTCTCATCCCCTCCCCAATTGTTTGGTTCCCCATTGCTCCAGTTGTGAAATGTGTAGTTATCCCCCTGGTGTGACCACTTCCAGGGCTCATTGAACAGGCCTATCCAGAAGGGCTTGCCCTGTGCTTTCTTCATTATTTCTTCATTTTCACTGGCGTTCTTTATACTGACGAGGTCAGTGTGGTGTTCTCTACAGTACTGCTGAGCTTCAGTCCAGGTTTTCAGTTCTTCAATCAGGGTGTATCTCTCAGTGATGTTGCTGGTCTCTGTAAACACAAACAAACAGCAGCTGAGAGGCTGGGAGCTGTGGAGGGGAGCTGGCTCTAAACCCAAAACAAACTGTGTGTTTTCATCAATTCTACAATTTATCACAAACTGCGTCTTGTCTACAGTCAAGTACATCTGTGTGTTATTTAAAAATAAGGGGAAAAATTCTCAGAAACTTGTTACGCCAAAAATATATATTTTTAGTTGGCTAATTTACTCCTGTTTCAGTGTTCAATGAGATTCAATAATATGAGAATCAATCATAGAGGGTCTAAATGGGGTTAAAAGGGTAAACCAATAGGGGCTTCCGAGTGGTGCATTCGGTAAAGGCACTCCGTGTGGAGTGGAGGATGTTCCCTATAGCTTGGAGTTTTTAAGCTAAGCGATTAGAAGAGAATCTCTAGAATTCTCTAGAAGTTGCTTTGACTCGAATGTTATTATTGTTAGTTCATTGATAAATTGTTGTCTAAATGCCTTGTTTGTCGTAAAATTGTTTAATGGAATATTGGCTGTGCAGTTGTTTGAATGTGTTGCCTGCTTCATTGTTCACGTTGATATTAGACAGCTAACACACAGTCTGTCTCAGACAATGTAAGAAGGATAAGGACCCGAGAGACTTCTACAAGGAACTAAAACTCCTTTACTATGCAGGTGAAGCACAGTTTCAAGCTGCTGTTCATACGTAAGCTGTCTGCAGAGGTCAGAGGTGCCGTGAGCACAGAAGTAAATGCAGACAACTCAATGCCCACCATCCGGAAGCTGCGGAGAGTATGGTGAAATATACAGATACCTGGCCCAATACCAGCAGCACTCAGGTACTAGGAGATGAAGCAGAGCCTGACTTTCCTGCATCTGAAAGAAATGAACTGCCACAGAACTCCCAGAGAAGATTTCAACCTTCACACAGCAAACCCCAGCCCAGAGGGAAAGGTAAACCTGACAGCCCTACACCTCACCAGAGGGGGGAAACACAGTCTTATTGAGCCATCCATCTATCACTAATGAAATTTAGGTATTTTTTAACTGCCTCTGAAACACACCAAATACATCTAATAACCGTATGTTTTTGTATCCTTTCAAGGGCAACTTGGATTCAGGGTTTTGACTGAAAATATTTGCAAGCTGAAATAGTTTGAGATATTATCAGCTGTAGGAGTGGGTGGATTTGCAAACTCATACAAGCTCCCCTCACAAGGATGCTTAATAATTATAAGAACAGAAATAAATGAATAATCAATTGCAATATAGCAACAATTACGTCTTTACCTTTGTAGCACATGAAGGCTTTCTGAAGGTTGCAGGGTAAATCAGTCCACTTTCCGTCTGAATTGACTGAAGCACAGAAGACGTCTGCCCTCCAGTTGGAGTAGATGACATCATCGCTGTTAGACCACTGCCAGTTATGTGTGTTGTCACGATACAGCCCGATCCAGGAATCCCCGAGAGAAGCTCCTGTAATATTTAAGAGCTGCTTTGCTTCCTCCTGGCTGCGCACAGTGGCCAGGTCTGTGTGCTTCTCTCTACAGTAGCTCTGAGCTCCAGACCAGCTCTTCACAGTTTCCACAAACACGTGTTTTCTGATCTGGTTGTTTGCAGGCACACAAAACCCTGATAAAGAAAAAAAAAGAAAACGTTTTTTTGGATTTTCCTAAATATATGTACTAATTACCCTGACAAAGAAAGAATCGTGTAGCAGCAAAAATTAGCGAGATAAAATACTGTCATACCTATTCCAACCAGGAGCGGACAAATCCACCGCTGCATAGAAAACATATTATAACAATGAGGTGATGCGGTATTATTTGTATTCATCAGTCAGGACTTGCAGCCATGTATTGAAGTTTGATTATATCAGTCTGCATTCCTCAAATGAGCGGTCTGTTGACATTTCTATTGTTTCAATTAGCCTTCTTATAGGCCATCAATCAGCCTTGACAGCTCACGGTGCCAGGCTGTGTGCGGAGCGGAGCGAGCCCATTGTATATGGAGCGAGGGAGCGGAGCGGACATTTCCAGCCTGCTCTTTCACAGCACTAACAACTGAGCACGGGTTGATTTTTCTTAAATACATGTTTGGCCAGGGAGTTTGCACAGGAAATTAAAGAAAAAAGAAGCAGTCACTATACAGTATTTTGCATCATGCCTGTGCCTGGTCATTTTCCAGTTTCAAACCAAAATTAGGCTTTGCAGACTTGAGAATTGCATTTTTTTAAAAGATTTTATATTCAATGTGATTGGCATTGCACTTTATAATTCATTATGGAGGGAAAAATATATATTCTCCCGATGGTGTTAGTGTGTTAGTGTCTGTTTCTTTCTGGCCTGACGTCATCCCTACAGCCAGCCTGTTCACACACCAATACAGAACGGACCAGTAGCAGCATTGCATTCGATAGAACAAAACTATGGACTGAAAAGCCTTCTTGCCGGCTGCAGATATCCACATTTGAATTTCTTTCAGCCTCCCGCATTGTACATGTTTACCTTTACCTGCCTTTTTTCTAAAATTCCAACCCCCAAATGAAAAAGGACAATTTCTAAAATTTAAAAAAGGCATACTGTGCACATCTGAGACAGGTCAGGTGTTTAAAACTGGCCCTAAAACTGAAATAAGTGAATACGTAAATTGAGCCTGATTCATACATTGTATCCTGCAGACTGATGCCTCTGACGTAGCAGGACTAGGGACAGATAGAGTGCATGGGGCATTTGATATTGTACATTAGCGGGAAGCTGCTTGCGTGAAAGACTCAGAGACCAGGTATGCTGTATTAGAGAAAGAAATGCACAGCCGTCATAAAAGAACAAAATTACAAAAGCAAGCTTCTGTGCGCCTCTCTTCCAGTGTGTGTGGGCCCATCCACCCGCATGCAGTTTTTGTCAAGTCCCAAACAAACGGTGACCTCGCGGGGGTTCAATTCTGCTGGGGGCCTTATGTTAGAACAGCAGTGTGGAGTAGTGGTTAAGGCTCTGGACTCTTCACCGGAGGGTTGTGGGTTCAATCCCAGGTGGGGGACACTGCTGCTGTACCCTTGAGCAAGGTACTTTACCTAGATTGCTCCAGTAAAAACCCAACTGTATAAATAGGTAATTGTATGTAAAAAATAATGTGTAAAAAAATAATGTAATTGTATGTAAAAACAATGTGATATCTTGTAATAATTGTAAGTTGTGTCTGCTAAGAAATAAATAATAATAATAGAGCGTAATTCGCGCATAGGTTAATCCGGCCCTGCTCTGATCTATGTTTTAGATGCACATGTTTCTATACAAGTCACGTTTTTCTAACACATTGAAAATGGATCACGGAAGACGCAGGACAGCAAAGCAGTGTTTGGAATTACTGCAACATTTACCAAACAACGCTTGTGATGCAGCAGAGACAGACAATGACGAGTCTGGCTCTGAAGCAGACTGGGTTTGCAAAGATAAATCTTCCAGCAGCAGTGTGTAGGTTCTATAGACATTGTTATCTCAAATATATTTATAATAAATACCATCTTTCTAAGAAGAGATTCCCAGTATTGAACCATTCACTCATGTTGAACAAACACGATTTATGAACTTTGAACTGTCTGGAATGTGCTCTATTTTTGGCTTGTTGTAACATGTAAATCTGCCATCGTTTTCAGAGAGCGATATTAAAAATGGGTTTGTACATTATAATAGGACACTGTTTATTGTAGAGGTCCCACCGAGATCTTGACTATCGAAGGTATCTCTTTATCTCCTACAGTTTTTGGAGGTCCTTTAATTTATTGCTTTTAAGAATATATTAACTGCCTACAATAGTACCCACAAGTGACAGTGAGGAGGATGTCAGCGAAGTGCCAGGACTGAGTGCGTGAAGAGATGTAGTAAGCAACGGATGTTATTGCAGCAGTTATTGTATCAAGCCAAATCAGACCTTGCAAATCCAAGAATGCCAAGTAAAAATTGGCAGGCAGTCCATCGATTCCTGGAGAACAGTCCCTTTTAGCAGATTTAACTGCCTGTAACAAGTCATCTAGAAATATTGGAGCGTCCAGCATCATTGCATCTTCCAGAGAAATGCTGGGAAGGTTGAGATTTTGTAGAAAAGCAAGACATCGCTCCGGGGTGAATGAGATGTCAGATGAGTAAAAATTAGCAAAAGAGGATTGAAAGGTTTCATGAATTACTTTGGGATCAGAAACCAGCCCCTCTGTTTGATTTTTGGAATGGTAAATCGACTGGCGTTTCAACTTTAAAGCAAGAAGGCGAGATGGTCTACTACTGTTTGTATAGTATTTGTGCTTGGTAGAGTGCATGCAAAATTCAACCCTCTGTTTTAACAAATTATTCAGTTCTGCCCGTTCTGCCCTCAATTTTGAATCAAAAGCACTGCTGTAATGAGAATTTAAAGTGTTTTCTAAGTTGCTACAGCTAGACTCCAGCTGAGATATCAATTGCAATTTCGACTTTTTTAGATGGGATGAAAACCAAATCGCATTACCACACATAAAACTCTTGATAGCAGCACAACTCATTGCTTGATTGTTTACCAAACCAACATTAATATTAACAAATTCTGTACATTTTGATCTAAACTGAGTCAGAAAATCCTAATTCTGGAGAAGTTAAGTATCTCCACCTGGTCAATTTGCCTTGGCTGGGAGCCAGGTTAAATACAGACACAACTGCATAGTGGTCAGAGATATTTCTAGTCAGTATATCCACATTACCAGAGCAGCATGAAGTATTAGCAAAGGAAAGAATAAAATCAACCCTAGAGAATGTTTTTTGATATGAAGAAAAATATGTGAAATCCTTGGCAGATGGATTTTGAAATGGCCATAAGTCAATCAAATTCAAATCCTTAATGAAAATACGCAAAGCTTTAGAAGCTGCTGACTGTGTATTAGAAATACTGGCTGAGGATCTGTCCAATTGATTGTCAACACACACATTCATGTCTGCGCCCGCTATTAACTTATACTCTCCCAAAGATAGCAATTCATTTGTGAGTCAAGGAAAAAATGCAGGCTCATATACTGAAGGTGCGTAGTTTGATGCAAAACCAGTTTTTTTGCCATTCACTGTAGCATAGCAGTGCGCCAGTCTACCCATTTGATCAGAAATAATCCTATTGATAGACATATCCATGTTGCGTTCCATTAAGATTGAAGCTCCCGTTGTCTTTGATCCATCACTGGAAGCTATAACTATCTTAGAACGACCATTTTGAAATCAAAATGTGTCTATTGGCTTTAAATGCATTTCTTGAATCAAAGCTATGTCCGCCTTTTGCCTACATAAATAATCGAGTACCTTTGCACATTTTATTATTTGTTTATTTAGCAGACGCCTTTATCCAAGGCGACTTACACAGACTAGGGTGTGTGAACTATGCATCAGCTGCAGAGTCACTTACAATTACGTCTCACCCGAAAGACTGAGCACAAGGAGGTGAAGTGACTTGCTCAGGGTCACACAATGAGTCAGTGGCTGAGGTGGGATTTGAACCGGGGACCTCTTGGTTACAAGCCCTTTTCTTTAAACACTGGACCACACAGCCTCCTTAGATCTTGAATTCAAACCTCATACATTAAAAGATACAACAGAGAACTTAGCCATTGTCATAAAAACACATTATGATATAGATAAGAAAGCATTGAGAAATCCACCCAGGAGCACCGTGTCACACTACTTACTTAGGACACTCAGAACCCCCAAAATATATAGTCGCCGACTACGCCACCTGGTGGTAAGCGCCAGGACTAACTAAAAATAAGTTTAAACCTATAATTAACAAAATCAATAACCCACAATAAAAACACAAGTTCGTTAGTGATAGTTGGGATATGGACCAGTAGCAACACCACAGAGAGACAGACAAGGCTTAACTCAGTTAAAACAATATTTATTAAATATTTAGATAAATATTACATAAAAAAATTCAATTAAACAAGAAAAAGCAAACACCCACTGGATGGCTAGGGTGTAAAAGTAGCAACACAATAGGCACCCACTAATTAGCTAGGGTGTAAAGTATCAAAAAAAAAAAAAGAAGAAAAAAAAAAAGATTCCCCCACAATGTTGCCAGCACCAACAACCTCTTCAAGAGGAGGGAAGGAAGGGCGGAGGAGAAGCACACGATGGTCAGTAGCAGCACCCCAATCACTAAGCAGGTAGGTCAGGAATTCTAAATAAATATAAAAACAAAAAGAGAGACAGCAGCAAAACCCCAAACATAAAAACCTTGCCTTCTTCACGGTAACTAATATACAATAATTAAAACAGAGTAAAATACTGGGTTATTTGCTCTAGAATAACTTATGACACACCTACAGAAACACCAAAGAACAGCAACCACAATCCAGCAGCAATAATAAACAAACAGCTATATTGCTATAGTACAGTACCAAGCTAAAACATTTAGTGGTTCACTTTAAAGTAATATATTCCACACCCACAGAACGCCAGAGGACTCCAACCACAATCCAGCAGCAATAATAAAGTAAAACAAACAGCAGCTATATCACTACAGTACAGTATTTACTTTTCTCTTTCTTCCCCACCAGTCACTGTTTCACAAGTTTCAGGCAGGCTCCGATAATACCACAATGCGTTTATAGCACAGCCTACTAACAAAACAAGAAAAACTTCTTGCCAGTATACCCGAAACCAATTGCAGAGCAAGAACAATAGCGGCTGAAAGCGAAACCAACCCCAGTAAACACCGTCAGCTTTGCAACAAAATATCTCCGATCAAGGTAAAAACGTCCAACTCCGCGTCTACCAAACGTCCCTGCTTCAGCTATCCCAAGCAAAACTAAGCTGCGCTCCCGATCTCCGGATACGCTTGCCTTTTATAGTACGTGGTCCTTAACCCAATAAACCACCACTTAAAGAGGTTAATGGCCCTACGCTAAACTACAACACATTGAAATTATTAGTCGCAGGTTGACAACGTCACTGCACCTTCAGCATCACAGCTACAACAGCGATGTGAAAAAACTAAACAAATATTGAATTCTCAATAACAAAACAATCCATCGTGAAAACGTAAATAAAATAAATAAAATAAATCCTACAACGTGATTGTGTATACTACAACTCAAAAGTATAAAAGTGAACAAAAAGGATTCTATAACAACGTGCACATTTACTTTACGATCCCGTAGCCGACTCAGCTGTTGGCTCGCAGCACGTAAAGAAGATAAAACACAGGTATATCTATTTCTTTTGTTACCAAATTACGGTATAGTAGTGGGGTTAGTAGATAAAAAATATAAAACTACAAAAGACAGGGTTGAAACATTCTTTTCTTTAAAACTAATATATGGCAGCTGACAGGGGTACTTATTCCTTTGTGTTCCTACCTCGTGCAACAACCGTACCAAAACAAAGTGCAGGAAAGATTACAGTAAGTTTACAAAAATACAGAAGGTACTTAGAACTCCCAAAAAAACAAGAACAGAGAAAAGATCCCACGATATGTCCCTCTCACAAACCCCCCGCCCCCAGAGCCCGGGGGATCCCCCCTCCCTTAGTTAATACAGGGTTTACAGAGTAAAGAACCCACGATATATCTGAGCATCTTGTTGGCCTTTTTCATAGCTTCCCCACATTGTCTAGATGAAGTCATTTCCGAGTCAATATAAACTAGGTCTTTTTCATAGATTCCTTCTTCAATTTCAGTATCTCCGTGTGACAGGAATGGCTGGGCGTTGACATTGCGGCAGAAGCAGGAAGGGAAACTGACACCAGGGAGTACTGCAGTTAAAGGCGCTTGCACCGTTTTATTTTAAATAATACAAAAATAAATAAAAGGTTTTAACAAAAAAAGACTTGCTCACAGAGCAAAATAAAAGGTTTAAACAGAAACAAAATCACGAACACAAAATATACAGGTGAGGCTGGGCAGTCGCTGTCACTGTTCCTGTATTTTTAAGTTTTGTTTTTCTCTCTTTCTCCGCTCTCTCTATGCTCCTCTCGTACACCCACCACGAGCTGGAGAGCTGCAGGCTTTTTATACCGTGGCCGAGGGGTTGAACTAGCTAACAATTATTCTATTACCACTTGGCCACTATCTGCACAAGTTTTTAAATTACTGTGGATGGGGCTACCCATCCACGCTACTAAACAAATATAATAACAAAACAAACACGGCTACACTGTCACATCTATAAACAACAAAACAATAACAAAATACACAGCGCTTCACCGTCATATAAATACAATAACTAAATCATAATACAAAACAAATACAAAATAACAAAAAACAGGAAACCCTGTTCTAAAAATAAATAAACAAATCAATGTAGAGGGCACCTCGCCCTGTTACACTCCCCATCGGCCACTTCCCCCAAAGTCCTGGAAGAGGGGGAAGCACAGTGTTTTTGGGGGTGGCCATGGTAGAATGTCCTCCACCTCCCACTTCTTTGTGGCTAGCAGCTCCATCTTCCGGGGCTTCAGCCACACTATCTCCTGCCGCGAAAGTGCAGCTGGGGGAGCTGGTCTCCTGACCTCCACCCACCTTCTTCGTGGCCGGCAGTTCCCCTCCGTGGGGCTCCGACCACCCAATTTCCAGCAGCGAAACTGTAGCGGGGGGAGCTGGTCTGACCTATCCCCCCCTTCTTTGTGGCCGACAGCTCCCCTCCGTGGGGCTCTGGCCACAGTGTTTCCTGCCACAAAAATGCGGCTGGGGGAGCTGGTCTCCTGATCTCCCCCCCTTTCGTCATGGCCGGCAGCTCCCCTTCATGGGGCTCCAGCCACAGAGTAGCGACCCCAAAAGAAGCAGAGCCCCCGGCGACCCCAGGCGAAGCAGGACCGTCGACGACCACAGGCGTAGCAGGACCCTCGACAACCCCAGGCGACGGCAGCAGCAGCGGACCCTCGGGAGGCGACGGCAGCAGCAGCGAACCCTCGGGAGGCGACGGCAGCAGCAGCGGACCCTCGGGAGGTGAACTCGGGAGGGGAGCCCCTGGCCATGGAGGCAGCAGCGGGAGCTCCACTTCTCCAATAATAACAGAATCTAAATCATTAATGTAGATTAGGAATAGCAGAGGACATAATACTGATCCCTGTGGTACACCACTGGTTACCTCACTCCATTTTGAGGTTTCTCCTCTAATCAGTACTTTCTGTTTTCTACATGTTAACCACTCCCTAATCCATGTGCATGCATTTCCTTGAATCCCTACTGCGTTCAGTTTGAGAATTAATCTTTTATGCGGGACTTTGTCAAAAGCTTTCTGGAAATCTAAATAAACCATGTCATATGCTTTGCAGTTATCCATTGTCGATGTTGCATCCTCAAAAAAGTCAAGCAAGTTAGTTAGACACGATCTCCCTTTCCGAAAACCATGCTGACTGTCTCCCGGGATATTGTTACCATATAGGTAATTTTCCATTTTGGATCTTATTATAGTTTCCATAAGTTTACATATAATAAAAGTCAGGAAAGCATCCAGTCCTCTCTGGTGAAGCTTAGCTCTGGCCTGTGTTAAGGCCTTCCTCTTGTTAGCTGTAGTCAGGTAATAATCCACAATGAAGTTGCGATTTCCGAGATCCCTGCAGAATAGTTTGGTGATCCAAATAGCAAAGTAAATTAAATATTAGTGTACGTGGTTTGTTAGAGCCATGTGTTGAGCTATTAAACACGCAGTGTGCTCTGTCTGTCTCGATCGGGATCGCTGAAGAAGATGAGGGGAGAGCAAGGCTGGGGATCCACAGAGGTACTGGATGGGATTGCTCCCCTCTTGTCCCTCTGGTAGATTAACAACACGCATGTTGCAGCACCTTGATCGGTCTTCCATATCATTAAGTTTGTCTTGAAATGCCTCCACATGGTCGGCAATGGTTCGTATCCTAAGGGTGTCCATTTCTACACTGCTTTTTTGTGTGCATCGAGGTCTGCTCTCATGGAATGAAGGAGCACACCATTATCCTGCATTGCCTCCCTAACAGGCCTCAAAGCCTTGGCTAGCATGTCCTTCACCATGTCGAGGAAAGTGTCAGCCTGCGCTGCCATGGCTCGCTCGCTCGATCACCGCTGTTATTTCGTCTGGAGGTGAGGATTTTTTTAAGCGTTTCCTTTCAGGAGTTGCTTGGGGGTAAGCTGGGGAACTTTTACGAGACGCCATCAGACCAACGGGGAACGAACAAAACACAGGAACATTTTGTGAAATAACTATGATATAAACAGAATAGCGGGGTATTAGCTGGAGGGTTAATGATAACAGAATAGCGGGGTATTAGCAGGAGGGTTAATAATAACAGAATAGCGGGGTATTAGCTGGAGGGTTAATGATAACAGAATAGCAGGGTATTAGCAGGAGGGTTAATAATAACAGAATTGCAGGGTATTAGCAGGAGGGTTAATGATAACAGAATAGCAGGGTATTAGCAGGAGAGTTAATGATAACAGAATAGCGGGGTATTAGCAGGAGGGTTAATAATAACAGAATAGCGGGGTATTAGCAGGAGGGTTAATAATAACAGAATTGCAGGGTATTAGCAGGAGGGTTAATGATAACAGAATAGCAGGGTATTAGCAGGAGGGTTAATGATATAAACAGAATAGCGGGGTATTAGCAGGAGGGTTAATGATAACAGAATAGTGGGGTATTAGCAGGAGGATTAATGATATAAACAGAATAGCGGGGTATTAGCAGGAGGGTTAATGATAACAGAATAGCGGGGTATTAGCAGGAGGGTTAATGAAGTGCGGTCAACTCGCATGAGTGTCACCGGAAGACCACCTTCTGTTGTACAGTTTTGTATGTACATGATATACAGTATCTCTATTTACACACATTTATTTTTAACTATTTGCTTATTTCATTTTTTACTGTTTTTTGAGGTTGCTCTTTATGTAATATTTCTGTTCAAATGTCCATTTATTTACAATGTTTTGATTGTGTAGATGCTTTATATGACGTTCCTGAATAAACTATGACTGATCAATTGTTTGTCCTTTCATTATAATATTGATGTTGTTTTTAATACGCTGTAAAATTGTCTGGTCATGGTTGTTCTTGGTATGTGTATAAACGCGGTCGTTTTTGTGTTAAAATGCTGATAGCTAACGGAGTGAAAGATTAATAGACTGAAACAGGATATTATTCTCAGAAATTCCCAGCCGAGGACCTGAAGACATTTTAGAAAAATAGATTTTTATTTGTATTTAAAAATATTTCAGAAACATATTGACATATATTTTAACATAAATTGAGATATATTCATTTTTAATTATATTGCAAGATATTTTGAAATCTATTTTGATTGATGTGAAGTATTACCCTGTAATAGACAAGAGGAATAAGAACCTCTCTATATAAATGTAAAATAATGTGTAACATACAGACCATGGGCACTATGTACTAATATTACTTACGCGTTCGTAAATACTGCAAATTCGCAGCCTCCGTCCTTCGTAGAATTTTTGCGTGCAATGTACTAAACAGCTCTGTAACAGGGGGAGACCTGTGCTGACTCTGCTGGCGTATTCTTAGTGCTGCAGGAAGAGGGCAGCACTCATCCAATACCCGCCTGTCAGTCATGGCAGTGACACGGAGAGGTGGGAAAGAGGGTGTGTGGGCTTTTCTTCTCTCTGAGTGGCTGAAGGGCGTGTCTTGGGGGGATTGCTAGCCCTATAAAATAATACTCCACTGTTTCCTCAGATCTGCCCTTTTAAAAGACGTACCGGGAAGTACGGGAGCTCGGGTCGAGAGCTGGGAACAGCCGGGACCGAGAGAAAACCGGGAACAAAAAGAAAATGGAAAGTAAACTTAATATTAGTGGGGAACCCGTGGGCAGACCCCCTGTGTAGTTCTAGGGTAGACTGAGGAGACGGTCAGAGTAGGACGGAGACCCGGGCCGTGCGGCTAGTGACGGCTGGGGTAACGCTGCTGAAGTGCAGCACCTTTTATTTGTAGTTTTGTTACTGTGTTTTATTTTCCTTTTTACTTTCGCCTTTGGTTTTTGAATTATTGTTTGAGCACTTGTAAGTGCGCTCGCACTTGTTCTGTACCGCATCTGGTATTTCCGTGGTTCTGTTTTTATCATCGCTGGTAGGCAGACCATGGTGAACAGCGCCCTCTGCGGGCTAAAAGAAAAAAATACACCTGGCACAATAACACTGGGCACCTGTGCGGTGCTTCAAGTACACCTTCTGTCTCCTGTGTGTCAGTGAATCACCCACCACCCTTCCACAAGCTCATTATAGGAGAGATCTGAATTTACATCTCATTAGAAATAGATTTGCCGAAAGACAAGATTTAGAACTTCCTTCTGTCAAAGATAAATGAGTGGCATAGTGAAGAGACAGAAGCAGTAGCAAATATAATAGGATGGAGTTCTGGCTTCTGAGACTCTGACCTTGATGCAACTGTGGCACCGGCCAAGAAGAAAAGGAAACCACATTTCCACAAAGACAAAACTGACCTGATAGTGAAATAAAAAAATCAAGAAATATTATTTACACTTCACAGGGCCAAAAACATTAAGAAAAGAAACATGGAAAGAAATAACTAACAACATTAATTCACTGGGACACTAAGCGACAAACACTTGATATTACAAAATGGCATGAGGATTATAAAAAAGAAAGCAGCACAAAATTCAAATAAAACAAACAGGACAAACTGAATGTGATGCGTTAAACACACGCAGACCCCGGGCACAGTGAATACAAACAAACACGAAGATCGAAAAGAAAGGGTCCCAAAAACAGAAAGCATGAATAAAACTAAGCTTGTTTCTATGTATGGAAGTTTACCATGGGAAATCTGCACGGTAATTCAGCAGTTTACCATGTTTGTACTCGTCTGTACACTGATTATGCTTCCCTATGCTTTCAGTGCTTTATTTAAGAATATCGCAGACTCTTTTGTTTGAGACGATGTATATTTTAGTTGTGTAAAGGAATAAAGTACAGTAAGTAGGCTTGGCAAGTAAATACTTTTCATGGTAATTCAGTTTTCTATACACTACATAATTAATGAAAAGAAAAGATTTCAGTGTGTGTTTAAAGAACTCTGCAATGATTTGTTTCCGTGCTTCCCTTCTGTTATTAATGTACAGTTTAAAATAAAGCACTTTCAAATATAAAAGAAACCAAAACAACATGTATTTATTAAGTTTCTTTTATATTTGAAGGTGCTTTATTTTAAAGTAACTAAAAGCCCGGAAACGTTTAAACAGGAAGTTTCAGATACAAACAGCTAGTTGAATCTATGCCAGTGAGAGGCATGCATAAAATAACAAACCAAAGTCAGGAAAAAAACAGGAAAAAAATAATACTACATCAAGGATAAGCACAAAACTTCGATACTATCATGAGGTTCACACATTTACATATGAAAGTAGTTTGCAGCCATGAAACTGAGTTACGGGAATGAAAATGACTTTAATACATCGCGGATAAATCTACAAAGCCTCAAAAACCTCTGAAAAGTCAAGATACGAAAGAAAAATGAATGATACATAGAGCCCAGTGAGACTGCCCCAGTATACCCCAGGATTCTGAGAATAACTTTGGACAGACAGACAGCCTCCATATCCTGTACATCCCAGATTAAGGTCTGTTGAAAAGCTATAGAATAAATAAATAAAAACACCTTTAGGGAATAAAACCAGATTTTATTTTTACTTTAAAAAGTCCCTTTCTTCTCAATTGGACACGCGATTCTCTACACATTTGTAACAATGTAGGTGTGACAGACAGACAGACAGCCTTCATATACCTCCCACAGTACCGATCAGTAGCTTGTGCTGAGCTGAGCAGATATAACAGCAGCCAGGTCTGCTCTGTAGAAGTGGAGCAGTGCAGTAAACACACAGACACCCAGGAATCACATGTTAGTTTCACATTGAGCGTGATTGAGGGACACTGCAGCTTTAAGAACCACATTAACTTTTCTGAGAGGGAATGTGGAAAATATCAAAGCAAATATTGAGAAAAACAGAAATAAAGGAAACCCACCTGCAAGCAGAAGGATGAGGAACCCCCTCTCCCCCATCACAGCAGACTCTGCATTAGAAAGAGAAGACTTTCCATTAATCACCTTCATAGAGGGAAAGCTTCAAATAAAAAAAAAACAGCAAAACAATAAAAACAGAACACTCAATCACATTGGAACCTCAATAGAAATGCTGGTATTATTATTAGTTCTATTTGATGACCAATAGGAGGACTATATCAGCTTTCACTCAGCACATGGTGTTCCAGGTGGTCTCCCATCCAAGTACTAACCAAGCCCAACCTTGCTTAGCGTCTGAGCTCAGACAAGATGAGGCTTACTCAAGATGATATGGCTGATGTAACTGCTGATAAAAAAATACTAATTAACATCCCCTAAACAAAAGGGAGGTGCTAACAGAAACACGTCATTAACTAATTGTAACAAATAAACGTTTTTCAAACTGTAAATTAAATGTTAAACTGTAATAATGAACCAAAATAAATGAAACAGAGCACACCACTTAGAGCCCACTGGTCAACAAAAGCTGTCATGTCGCCAGCGGACTCCGCGTTGGTGTACTCTAAAGTAAGCCTTGATTGGACAAGGGCCCTGAACATGTCTCCACAGTCAAATAGACCCTCCCCGATGGTCTTGCACTTCCTGGTCTTGTAAATTGCCACCAATAGGGTTCCTGAAAATAAAAAGGTGGGGGAGAAGTGCAGCCAGAACTGCAGCAGGAGGTTCTTCAGAAAGAGAAAGAACGGCTGCAGCCTGGTGCACAAAAAATAAATATGGAACACAGACTGAGATTGACCGCAGAAAGAGCATGAAGCGTCTGAGTCGGTGAAGTGACGCAGGATCTCTCCTGACGTGAGTGTTCCGTGTAGCACCCTCAATCCTAGCTCCCCGGCTCCTCTAGGGACCACTGGGGAGTACAAGGCCTCCCACTGGGAACTCGCCCTCTGGGGGTTGGAGGGGCTCCTGCCAAGAGGTCTTTTGGCGGGAGACAAGGGGGAGGAAGTGGAGAGTGTGGAGCACCGTCACTTACAGGGGCCTCCTCGACATGAAGCGGAGGGGCGGTTGAGGAGAAATCAGAGATCCTGCTCAGGTTGTTCTCGAGGGGAGGCTGAGGAGGGTCCAGCACCTTTAGTTGGATCAGCAGGGCTGGCTCTCCGGTCCTAAAGACCCCCTCGAGATACCTAACAGAGCCTGTGTGCAATGCTGCGTTGCACTCCTGGATCGCTTGGCGGGCCGTTCTGCTGGTCGCCCGAGCCGCCCTGACAACCAGTGACTCAGGAGTCAGCCACTCCAAGCATTGGCGATCCAGGGGATCAAGAGCCTCAGCACCGAAGGGGACTCCCCCTTGGTCGGAACGGTGTGTCAGCCAACGGTGAACATGCGCCGGGTCTTGAGCAGGTCCTGATAAAAGACCGGCAGCTCGGGGAGATGGAGCCGGTCATAGCCCAGGTCATGCAAATGGCGCATGAGGAGGGAGGCCAGTGCACACCACTGCTGGGCTGGGTCTGCATACAAGTATCTCTGCAGGGTCTGTAGTCAGAAGGTGTGCACCTGGCTCTTGATGCACACCAACCTTTGCCCTACCTCGTCCAGAGGGAGACAAAGAACCCCGACAGGGACCCAATGCTTTCTGGCCCAGAAGAAGTTTGTCAGCTTCCTCTGGACCCTGGCAACAAACTCAGGGGGCGGGCTCAGGGTGGTGAGTCAATGCCACAGCATCGATGCCACCAGCTGCTTGATCACCAAGGAAGGCAATTTTAGAACACCCGACCACAACCTCAGTCTTGCAGCAACCTTGTCCTCCAACTTCACCCAGTTGGCAGCGATCGAGGTCGCTGGGCTCACCTGGACTCCCAGGGACTTGCAGCTGTCCGCGCTCCACTGGAAGTGCTGGAGGGTGATAGGAAGAGAGTCCATCTGCCAGGGACCTACTAAAAGCCCGGAGCATTTGTTTCAGTTGATCCTGGCAGAGGACGCAGCAGAGTAAATGCTCTGGCAGCTCCGCATCCTCTCCAGATCAACTGGATTGAAGGCCACTAGGAGCATGTCGTCGGCATAAGACGTCAAGACTACCCTTGTGTCCGGTTTGCCGAGCACCATCCGCGTGATCCTCCTGTGAAGGAGGCAGAGGAAGAGCTCGATGCACAGCGCATACAGTTGACCGGACAGAGGGCATCCTTGATGTTCTCCTCTCCTGAAAGCGAGGGGTGCAGTCAGGGACCAATTTAGAGAGAAAGAGAGAGGGTAGGGTTCTTGCCTCACCCTGCCCGCAGCCTTGAGGGTGCAGTTGAAGTCACCCCCGAGGACCACACACTCGTCTGCGCTGATGTTTCTCATGTAGGTCAACATCTGGTGAAAGAATTGGACTCTCGCCAGACCCGAGGACGGAGCGTACATGTTCAAGAGGTGAATGATATTGTCTCCGTCCTGGATCTGGTGGTGTAACAAATGGCCTGGCACAACGTCAACCACATTGAGTACCGTGGGAATGAAGGTCACGGAGAAGAGTGTCGCCACCCCACAATATGATTCAGTGAGGTGGCTGAAAGACATTCTCCCCTGACTCCAGAAGCCAGTTGGCTTCAGCCTCTGGAGTCGTGTGGGTTTGCTGCAGGAAGCACACAGAGTAACCTCCTTTTTTCAGGTAGATTACCTGGGCCCTGTGGAAATGGTCCTTGTACCCATTGACGTTCACAGTACCGATGCAATACATGATCTTCTGTCAGGATTTGTTGGTGACACTCACGGGAGATCCTGAGTTTTCCCGAAGTTCACCAACTGGTTGTGTAATTTTTGGGCCCGAATGTGTACGGCTGAGCTCGAAGTTTTGTTGGCGTGGCCAGCCCTGAGGAAGGATCTCACCGAGTTAAAAACCCTCTGAAAATCCCCCCATTTGTCCAGGGCCAACTGTACCTTGTCCCTGCGGTAGATAGTGGCCTCCAGGAACTCAACAAGCTCCACCGCAGGGATGGCCGGAGAAGGCGCGGACAGACTCTCCAAGTCCACACTGCATGTAGACCCAGCGTCCAACTCCCTCTCCCCCTGCTCTCCATCACCACCTCACGATGGTAAAGCACAACGCACTCATGTTATTGTGTGAGCACTTTGCACCTTATTTTGAGCCTCACCGGTCCTCCCTGCGCCCCACCTCCAGGTTTCCTAGTCCTTTTGTTCCAGGGAGTGGGGATGGCCCTACCTTATGTGCTCTCTGGTTTTTCCCCTCCTTCCAGTCCCTCAGTGGTGGGCTGAGGACCGGTTCCCTGGTCCATTTGTTCTACAGGGAGGGGCTTTAACTCGAGGTCATTATCTTCTTGTGCACTCTCCTGTTCTTCCCCTCCCTCTGTCCCCTAAGTAGGGGTCGCTTGCATAGGCTCCACATTGTCAGCTGAGCCCGCACCTGCCTCAGGACGTGTGTCTTTCACCTCCTCCTTGGCAACACAGTGTTCAGGACCCACGTTGTCGCTGGATGGGGGTGGAGCCTGAGGCAGTTGTTCTTTTGGGGGCCCCTCCTGTGCCCCTCCACTGCGGCCAGCCCCTCGGTGGTAGGTTCAGGGCCGGTTTCTGGGACCAATTGTGAATCGGGGAGGGGATACACCTGAAGGGCTGCCTCCCAGGGTCTTCCCCGGCAGCACAAGGGCCAAGGCCTTTGTCGCCAGTAGAGGGGGGAAGCCAAGGCTTTGGGGTATTTTGTTTACAGGGGCCTTTCTTTGACCCCTCAGAAACACCCCCTGCAGCTGGCCCCTTAAAAGGTGGAATCGGGGCTGGTTTTGCTGCACTTGCGTGCAATTGTGGGCAGGTTAGCCTGCACCTTCCTCTTCCCCCTTATGCCACCAGAGACGGTTTCCCCCCGTATCATGATGGGAGGGATTTTGCCTCCGGGGGCACATTGTGCCTGTCCCTTGAGGGGTGAGGTGTTTGGTCTTGCAGGCGGATTTGCTGCCCTGCCTCACAGGGGGTTCTGGCTTGGGAGTCTCCTTTTGAGGGGCTCCCTCTGACCCACCACCCAATGGTGTGTGGTGGGCTTTATCACCCTCTGCTTCCCCAACCCCTCCATGGGATCTATGAGGATGTACACCCCCCAACTGCAAGACCCCTCTCACTCACAGTGTGTGAGGCAGCCGCAAAGATCGACGGTCCGACCACCTTGGCCATGGCTTTCGCTATGGCCTCAATTGAGAGGGTGTCTCTCAGGAGGCACGGCACCCCGTGCCTCCTTGTAATATTTTAAAAGGGGGGTGCAGCTTCCCCTGCAGCCACTTGTGCCCACTGTTTCAGGGGCTATGGAGCCTGTCCGCTCATTTTTATTTATTTATTTATTTATTTATTTATTTATTTATGTATTTATTCACTTTTAATTAAACAAATAACACACAGACACCGATACAGACATACAGACACACCCCTGCCCTGCAAAAAAACACCAGCACAGGGGCACACAAAAACGCAGCACAAAACAAACAGTTTATTTCTTAAAGGAAAAAAATATTACAAAAAACAAAAACAAACCAAACAAAGTTTAAGGTAATTAAAATGAATTAAAAATAAGAAAACAGAGCAGAGCAATGTGCCTGCCCTTCCCCCACTCTGCACAAGGCAGAAGCAGGGGATTGAAACTAAAATATAAAAAAATGAAAAAAGTTGTTATTAAAACTACAAATAAAATTAAAAGAAACAAACAAGTCTTCATAATTAAATTAAAAAAAAATGAAAGTGCTTCAATGAAAATGGCTGCTCTCCTGCACTTGGAAACAGTGCATGTGCAGGCAGAACAAAAGAAAAAAGAAACAAAAAGATTTTTTTTAACAGAAAGATGCCCTACTACTAGAAAAAATAAAAAGTAAAAAGAATTAGAAAATAAAAAAAAAGTTTAAATAATTGTGTAACAGGGCAGGGTCTGTGCTGCTATCTGACACATACATGATCCTGCAGGGGGAGGTCTGTACTGCTATCTGATGCATGCATGATCCTGCAGGGGGAGGTTGAGAGCCCCGTAGGATCTGCCTGTCAATCATGGCAATGACACAGAGAGGTTGGGTGAGAGTTGAACTAAGAATTTGCTTAAATTACATTTTTTAATTGTTTAGTTTATAAATGGCTGGAGAATTCAAGTTCCTTATACAATTTTATATGTAACTTGAAATCTCCAACTGTCTAAAATAATTAAAAAGCTCTGATTAGGCTAATTGTTAGTTCAATTAAGGGTTCAATTAAGTAACAGAGCTCGGTTGGGACAAACCCCAGCAGACACAGGGGTACCTGAGGACCGGAACCACTGCTCTAGATGAATTATCACTTATTGATGTCACTACTGTGCTATTATGCCTTTTATTTTCAAATGGTTCAGGATGCAAATATAGCCTTGCATTTCTTAAATAATGTGCTATGATTTGTGTGTATAGGTCAGTAGTATTGAGGATGCTGTTTGTGAACTGCGGCTTTAATGAAGCTTTCAACACCGTTCTATCCTTGCACAGCTACAGACTGCGCGTGTTCCTGCCAGAAATCAAATCTCCCGTCGAGCGAGCGAGAGAAAGCGAGAGTTGAGACAAGCAGCTTGCAGCGAATGGAAGAATTATTCAGTTTTCTATTTAAAATACTTTAAATGAACTGTGGAAACACTTTCAAAGTCTCACTGTACTAACAATATAATCATCTTCAGAAGCGTAGAATTGTGATTGTCATTCCATCACTACAGAATAGGGAACATGTTTCAAAAATACTGAATAATTGCTCAAATAAAAAAAAATAAAAGATAAGATTAAATGACCTAACTAAATAAAATACTATTCGCTCTGTTATCTGCATAACAATATGATTCCACACTAAGCCAAGCTGTTTGAGACACGGGATCAAGCTTTGTAAAGATCCAGTCACATCATTACTGTGGTAATAATTGTAACATGCTTTTACAAATGACTTTCCTTGTTTTGTTTCTCCTATCATTTAGCGGACTGTCTCGTATGAATTGTTTGAATTGCACATTTATTAGGACATGTCAATACTTTACAATGCTTTAGTATTTCAAATGGCAAATATGATTTTAAAGAGTATGCAGCTCCAGAACACCGCTGCTAAGCTGCTATCATGGAATACACATCAATTATAATGATTTCGTTTCACTATGTTTGCATAAAGACCCAATATTGCACTTTGAAGTATTGAAAACATCTGATTTGAATGTATTCTTGGCAGGTTTGAGTAGGGTAAGCAAGGCTATGCAAAAGCACAGCACAGTCCATCGACCAAATGACTTTTTATGCTGCTACAGATTTAATTGAATATATTTCTACAGTTTATATATTTTTAGAAGAATTCCTGCTCAAATGACTCCCGCATTTAACCAATCAGAACAGACTTAAACAGAGTAGGGCTGTATTAGAAACACATAAGCATCTGCAGTAAAACAATACAGAATAAAAATATTAAAAAGCAATACATCTCAATATAATAATAATAATAATAATAATAATAATAATAATAATAATAATAATAATAATAATAATAATAATAATAATAATAATAATAATAATATTTTTTTTGAGTTTATTTCCTATAGCTATAAAGCTAAACTCCCTCCTTAAAATCTATATTTAAAACCTATTGGGACACTGGACTTTCACAAATACACATGCTGCTGTTTTTAATGGATATTTACTAATCTACATACAGACAAACACATCTAGATCATGTTTTTTGAAAGTCTTACCTTAGACGCAAAGCAGTGCCAAAGTGTTCTCCCTGGTCTGAAACGCGCTGACACTGTGACAGCTCAGTTTAGACATGCTGTGATATACTGAGCATGATGGGTGGAGACAACCAGCACAGCCAGTGACGTCATTCAGTAAGCAGTGATAGTCACGCCCAATTTAAAAAAGGTACACGTTTTATATATATTAAAATATACAGCAGCACCAAGCATGATTAAGACAATTACCCCCACGTTTTAATATATGTGCTTCAATACATATATTAAAACGTGAATTGAATTTAAATCAAGGGAAGTAATGTTAAAACTTTACAATGCATTAGTAAGACCTCATCTAGAATATTCTGTTCAGTTCTGGTCACCTCGTTACAAAAAGGATATTGCTGCTCTAGAAAGAGAGACATTCAAATCTCTCTGATTTGTATCTGCAGTAACAACAGGTGTGTGCTGTAGACAGTGTGAGCAGCTCAGTTAAAGAAATGAAAAAACTAAACCAGAGCAAAGTATATTTCTGGCTTGGTTATACAAACACAGCATGATCGCTGCACTTCATATATTTATACAAACACAGCATGATCTCTGCACTTCATATATTTATACAAACACAGCATGATCGCTGCACTTCATATATTTATACAAACACAGCATGATCGCTGCACTTCATATATTTATACAAACACAGCATGATCGCTGCACTTCATATATTTATACAAACACAGCATGATCGCTGCACTTCATATATTTATACAAACACAGCATGATCGCTGCACTTCATATATTTATACAAACACAGCATGATCGCTGCACTTCATATATTTATACAAACACAGCATGATCACTGCACTTCATATATTTATACAAACACAGCATGATCGCTGCACTTCATATATTTTCTTTACTTTGAAACTTTGCAAATCCATCCACCACCACGCTCCCCCATGCTGACCTGCAGGTGTGAGAGTCACTCGGGGCTTTCTTTCTTTCTTTCTTTCTTTCTTTCTTTCTTTCTTTCTTTCTGTAATCATCCTTTTAGACTTTTAAAAAGCACAAAACAACAATTTAATGGTAATTTAGGACAGTGCTGCCAGAATTAAAATGCGTCCTTCAGGGACTAGACTACTCCTCTAACAAGTACAGGGACAGAAGCATTATCTGTTAACATACTTCCATATTAATACATCCATAACTTCTTATACACCAAATCCTGAGCAACAAAGAATCAATATGAAGCTGGAGAGCTGTAATATTATTATTATTATTAATAATAATAATAATAATAATAATAATAATAATAATAACACATACACACACTTAGACACACACACACACACACACACACACACACACACACACACTCAGACACACACACACACACTGAGACATACACACACACACACTCAGACACACAGACACACTACAACACACACAGTCTGAGTGTGTCTCAGTGTGTGTGTCTCAGTCACTTCAAGTCATACAAAGAGCATTTCAACCTTTCCAATTGTGCCTATTTCCTTGATGCTTGACAAGTTTGGCATAATTGCTTCTCCTAACTTGGACTTTTGTGTTTGATATCACCCCTTTAAACGGCTGTTGCATTTTTCTAACTGGTTTTTTGACATTGACAATGTTTTTGTTATAGATTCTATATACAGTTAATATGTATTGCTAATTGATTTTATATTATTAAACATCATTCTGCTATAAACATCACAACTTTCTCACGTAGCTCGGAGTGACAGGTAAGAATGCGGTTGTTGTTGTTATTGTTTATTATAAGAGTGAGTAAATGTCAAAAAGGAGCTATTCTAACTGTATATTATATAAAACTAATATACTTTCTAAATACCGTTAATGTGGATTGCATGCGGTTATAACTGATTTGATATTATTATTTGTTTGCTTATCCAGGTTGAGTTACCGTTGCAAAGTATTACAATGAGTAATGTGCAAGTTAAGCATATCGTTAAGCATTACAGATAGTGTAGTTTAAGTGCAAGTTCAAAATGTAAATATAGTTACAAGTACGAGCAAATACAATATACTTACAATTAAAGCAAATGCAACCAGTGCAGATACAAAGGAGTGCCTAAGAGGCAAGCGCAAGAACAAAACAAATATATGATGGCTTGCTTTTGTATTTGTTTGATTTATAATCAGTTAATAACCAGAGTGAAGAGAGTTTCTTAATGTACAAGACATGTCATCTCACACAAGGACCACAAAGCAAAACTCAACAGTTCAGGCTAAGCAAACAGCACAATGATATCTTATTTATACAAGAGACAGATTAACAGATTAACTTACACTTTTCT
The DNA here is from genome assembly GCF_902713425.1 of Acipenser ruthenus. Classification (NCBI taxonomy): domain Eukaryota; kingdom Metazoa; phylum Chordata; class Actinopteri; order Acipenseriformes; family Acipenseridae; genus Acipenser; species Acipenser ruthenus. Next base: position 6,986,628 of record NC_081239.1, on the reverse strand, counting down.
GTTTTTTCCTCTACCAGAAGTCCATCTCCACCACCCCTTCCCCAGGTGTCTACTGGAAAGAAAATCCACACAACATCATTAAGACTGGTTGACCATGATTATTCCGCCATGGTGAACAGATCCTGCATAGATCCACACAGTGTGCTTCATCCAACAACCAAGCAGCACATATCTAGGTATGTGAAACACCTGACAAAGATGAAAAACACCAGCTCATCGCTACAACACCAGTCCTGAAAAGCTCCAGGAGACTCCACTGCTGTGGCATCATTTAACTGAAGGCAGTGCCACTGTACAGGTCCCAGTGGTAACCGTGTCACCTGCAGCTGTCAACCCACCTGCACTGCTGTTAACACCTACTGCTCCATCCACTGCCTTAACACCAGAGTCAATTGAAAAAACCATGCAAGAAATTATGAACAGATGACATCAGAAGCAACAGCAGTTCAAGAAAACCAAAGAAGGGACCATCAGGTGCTTTTACTGCTCTACCAAAGTGTTGAGATGTCACAAAGCAAAGATTAGAGCAGAAAAAGAGGAAGCAGACAGAACCTCAGCCGTCTGGCCAACTGCGTAGGTTCTGCAGATTGGCATTAAAACAGGGACCAAACAGAAAAATACATCTATTGTCCTGCCTGGGTGTTTAACCTTTACAAAGATCAGGGGATGACAGGAAATGACCTGGTCTGAACTCCAGGCATCGAAAAGCAGAGATGGCAAAGAGAAAAGGGAAAATAAAATTGTTTAGACAACATATACAAAATAGTTCTGTAAATACAGTTATTGTTTGGACAACATATACAAAATAGTTCTGTAAATATAGTTGTTGTTTGGACAGCATATGCAAAATAGGACTGTAAATATAGTTGTTGCTTAGACAACATAAAAATTGTACTGTGATGTAATTGTTGCTTGGAAATATCAAAACACTACTGTAGGCTGTTTTTTGGACAACATAAAAACACTACTGTAAATCTAGTTGTTGTTTGGACAACATATCAAAAATAGTACTGCAAGTGTTGCAGGTGTGCTTCAGCACCTTATTATTGATTTATTTGTATTGTTTTTGTTCATGTGTATTATTGCTTATTTTGCTTTAATCACGATATGATTTTGTATATTCACTCTGCACTGTTATTTATAGCACTGCTGTGTCCAGCTGACACCCCTTCCTCTAGAGCTGTTACAGCCTGCTTGAGTCCACACTGCTTCAGGACACTGAGAATCGGGATCCTGGATACTTGTTTTGTTTTAAACTCTTATTATTTTGTTCATTCTTGCTGCTGTTGATATAGCTGTATTACTTATATTGCTATAGCCATTGCTAACATTGCTGCTGTTGATACATCTATCATTTTGAATTCTATTGCTATAGTGACTGTTACCTTTACTGCTATTGAATTAGCTATTACTTTTATTGTTAATTGCATATGCAGGGATGGAAGTAAGACTCATAATGGATAGCAGTTTGGTCCATTTCAGGTTTTACTAACAGCAGGCCCTCGTAGAAACTGTACTGAAGAAGCTGGAAAATAAAAGTCTGCAGGTCACAAAACCCGAAATGGCTCCTACTGCTATACAATGGGAGTCTTATATCAAAATACTGTATTGTAAATATATATTCAGTTTACATTTAAATCTCTTAATGTTACACGTGATTTATTCTTTAACTTTTAATAATAAGCATAATAGTTTAACCAGCATGGTTGTTCCATTATAATTTATTCATTTAAAAGTAAAAGCATGTGCTCACTGACTCACAGATTTACAAAAAAAGTACAAATGGAGATTCTACAGAAGTGACGGGAAAGTTCTTGAATTTGCAGTTTGTTTATTTGAGGTCACACAGAGATAGTGATCAAGTGGGAACTCTTTCAAGTGTTTTCAGAACAAAGGATTCTGGTATTTTTTATTTTACACTTTACAAAAGCAGACTCTGAAAAGTTGTCTTTGCAGACTGATTGTCTACAAAGATTCCATAAACTCACAGGTTTCGTTGGCCAATCATGTAACTAGATACAGGGGCTCTCAAAAGTATTCACCCCCCTTGGACTTTTCCACATTTTATTGTGTTACAACATGAAATCAAAATGGATTTAATTAGGAGTTTTTGTCAATGTCAAAGTGAAAAATAAAATCTACAAATTAATTACAAATATAAAATAGAAAATAATTGATTGCATAAGAATTCACCCCCTATGCTATGACACACATAAATAAGCTCTGGTGCAACCAATTGTCTTTTAGAAGACACATAAGGAGGCTGTGTGGTCCAGTGGTTAAAGAAAAGGGCTTATAAACAGGAGGTCCCCGGTTCAAGTCCCACCTCAGCCACTGACTCATTGTGTGACCCTGAGCAAGTCACTTCACCTCCTTGTGCTCCGTCTTTCAGGTGAGACGTAGTTGTAAGTGACTCTGCAGCTGATGCATAGTTCACACACCCTAGTCTTTGTAAGTCGCCTTGGATAAAGGCGTCTGCTAAATAAACTAATAATAATAATAATAATAATAAGTAGTAGTTGAATGGAGTCCACCTGTGTGCAATTAAGGTGTTTCACATGATTTCAGGTTAAATACACCTGTCTCTGGGGGGTCCCACTGTTGGTTAGTACATTTCCTAACAAAAACTACATCATGAAGACAAAGGAACATTCAAAGCAAATCCGGAATAAGGTTCTTCAAAAGCACCAATCAGGGGTAGGATATAAGAACATTTCCAAGGCATTGAATATCCCCCGGAGCACAGTAAAGTCCATTATTTAGAAATGGAGAGAGTATGGCACAACTGTGAATCTGTCTAGAACAGGCCATCTTCAAAAACTGAGTATCCGGGCGAGAAGGGCACTAGTCAGGGAGGCCACCAAGAGGCCTATGGCAACTCTAAATGAGTTACAGTCTTCCGTGGCTGAGCTGGGAGACACTGTGCATACGGCAACAATAGCCCGGGTGCTTCACAAAACTGGCCTTTATGGGAGAGTGGCAAAAAGAAAGCCATTGTTGAAAAAAACTCACATCAAATCTCAGCTAGAGTTTGCCAGAAGGCATGTGGGAGACTCAGAGACCTAGTGGAAGAAATTCTATGGTCTGATGAGACCAAAATAGAGCTTTTTGGCCTTAACACTAAGCGCTATGTTTGGTGCAAGCCTAACACCGCACACCATCCCGAGAACACCATCCCTACCGTGAAGCATGGTGGTGGCAGCATCATGCTATGGGGATGCTTCTCTGCGTCAGGGCCTGGAAAGCTTGTCAAGATAGAGGGCAAAATGGATGCAGCAAAGTACATAGAAATCCTGGAGGAAAACCTGCTGAAGTCTGCAAGAGACCTGGGACTTGGGAGAAGATTCATCTTCCAGCAGGACAATGACCCCAAACATACAGCCAAAGCCACACTGGAGTGGCTTAAAAACAAAAAGGTCAATGTCCTGGAGTGGCCCAGTCAAAGCCCGGACCTCAATCCAATTGATACTATGTGGAAAGAGTTGAAAATTGCTGTTCACCAAAGGTCCCCATCCAACTTGACGGAGCTTGAGCAATTTTGCAAAGAAGAATGGGCAAAAATTGCAGTGTCCAGATGTGCAAAGCTGGTAGAGACTTATCCAAATAGACTCATGGCTGTAATTGCTGCCAAAGGTGCCTCTACCAAATATTGACTCAAGGGGGTGAATACTTATGCAATCAATTATTTTCTGTTTTGTATTTGTAATTAATTTAGAATTTAGATTTTATTTTTCACTTTGACATTATGGACTTTTTTTGGTGTTGATCAGTGGCAAAAACTCCTAATTAAATCCATTTTGATTCCATGTTGTAACACAATAATTATTATTATTATTATTATTATTATTTATTTCTTAGCAGACGCCCTTATCCAGGGCGACTTACAATCGCAAGCAAATACAAATACATTCAAGTGTTACAATATAAGTCATACAATAAAAACAAGAAATACAATAATTCTCAAGTGTGACAAACCACAATTCAATAATACAGCAGATAATAGTGAAAGTTACATCAGGATATGATTAAATAGTGATAGTTACATCAGGATATGATTAAGTACAAAATACTTCAGATTAAACACTTGGCAGATTAAAATATTCTGAGGTACAGGTTTAAATGCAGTAAAATAGGCGGCAGATAAGAGCAAAGTAAAGCATATTTAAATGAAGGGTGATAGTGTCCCAGGATACAACAGAGGAGTTCTACAGGTGCTGTTTGAAGAGGTGAGTCTTAAGGAGGCGCCGGAATGTGGTCAGGGACTGGGCAGTCCTGACATCTGTAGGAAGGTCGTTCCACCACTGCGGTGTGGAAAATGTGGAAAAGTCCAAGGGGGGTGAATACTTTTAAAAGACACTGTATATAAATAATATGCAATATATGTGTGTATATCTATATATAATGCATTATGTTGTAGCTTTTTATATATTTTGTTTAATACTGTAAATAGCCACCGCCCTGGGAGTGCCTGGCCACGGTCGGCTGTGGAACAGCCTGGACTCGAACAGGGGACGTCCAGGCTATAGAGCGCATTCTGCACTCCACGCAGAGCACCTTTACAGGATACGCCACTCGGGAGCCCTGAACCCTGCAGGTTTCTTTTTAGTGTTTTTTTTTCCGTGATATGTGCTGTTTTAAAACAAAAAAAATTCCGTAATATAACTGGTATGTATGTCAAAGTGCTTGATTTCTCTGGTTTACTTAGATGTTGACCAACATGTGAAATGCCATGACTGGTACATATCCCGTTCCTTAGTTATTGTTTTCCAAGATCACTACATATAAAAAGTAAGGAACGGAAGATGATGATGATGATGATGATGATGATGATGAAGGACACTTTCTACCTTGCTCTGGATATATATATATATATATATATATAGATATAGATATAGATATAGATATATATATATATATATAAATCAACCAAATCGATTAGTGACATGTATTTTCCTGGTTTGCCATTTATTAATTTATGTCCGTTTAAAAATTTAAATACATTTCAACAGCTACCTAGAGGCGCAGCGGGTTGCACGTTCGAACCTCGGGAATTTTTTTTTAAAATTTTTTTTGTACGATATGTGCTGTTTCAAAACATAATAAATAGCTTTGTGTAACTGGTATGGATATCAAAGTGCTTGCGTTCCCTGGTTTATTTGTATTTTTTATATATATTTTTTATAAAAATGTAGTCGTCGCTCCCCTCCCCAACTCGGGAAATGGCGTCTGGAACACACGTCCTCCGAAACGTGCTCCTGCCAAGCCGTCATTTTTCGCACTGCAGATCCACAGCAATGCCACCAGACCTATAGTGCCGGAGGACAACACAGATCTGGTGGCTCCACTACAGAGCCACAGGCGCACTATCGGCCACAGGGGTCGCTTGATGCGCGGTGAGCCGTGGATTCCTCTGCTGAAACCTGACAGCTCCATTTAAACTCGTGTATTTTAATCAATTGTTATCCCACTTTGAGAGAAAAACTGATGAGAGGGTCCGGCTTGAGAACGTACACAACACTTAATAAAGGAAGCTCTCATAAAAATCACACTTACAACACGTCTTTATTGTTACACAAACTATTTTACTGCTGTTGGGAAACTGATGCAGACCCAACCTGAGACCCTGTTTGCATTATGAAATACCCGGTCATTTATCAAACTGACTTTGCAGTTTACGGCTAGACAGCTACAGGGCCTGTGTTAAGAAACCATTTAAAACAATACAGGGCACAGAAAAGGAGCCGATACCATCATACTGGGACAGGTTTATGTGGAGAGAAAGGTACGGCAGGAATTGTCTAGATGCATTTATAAATACTGCATCAGATCACACAGCTGCACAGGGGGTGCAACCCACATCTTAAAAGAAAAAAAAATAAAAGCTGAAAGTTGAAGATATCTTTTAAAAACTATTTCTTTTCAGAATAAGATTTTCAAATTCTGTAGTTTAGGGAGAAGTTTCAGATTTGATTTAAATACTCGTTTTTGAATTGATTTGAATGCTCATTTTGAATTGATTTGAATGCTTATTTTTAATTGATTTGAATACTCATTTTGTAGTGAATGATACCTGATGTTCCAGGGACAGCCTCTTGTGTCTCCACTCCAACACCATCACTATCAATAGCATCTTCCAGTGCTGTCATCAGATCTGGTATCCTTGACTTTATTAGGCTGTAAATCTGGGGCAGAGGTTGTGCAGGCTCTCCAGATGAATGCTGCTGGCATTGCTTTGTAACAGCATTGCGTGGCTCTGCTTTCAGCCTCTTCCACAGATAGTGGTGTAGCGCACAGCACTTACGGAAATCTGTTAAAGAGAATGTAGTTCTGGGATTTAAAATGGCATCAGAACTACATTTCCCAGTGCCTAGTGCTCCTAATGAAGCCAGCAATGACAACCATCTGGGTCAATTGCAATGAACTTGTGGATTCAGTACAGAGCTGCATACTAAGCTGCGGAGCAGCTAATCATAATCTACTTCAACCAAAAGATGGAGGCATTGTTGCTAAAAGTCCCATTTCCAAGTATTGAAAATGCCTGCTCTGTCTTCCATGCCTGATTCTGCAGTTTATAAATCCTCCATCCCTGATTCTAACCTCCATGCAGGCGTGTGAGATTGCTGTTTAAAATCTCACAACCTTGCAATCTAAAACACTACAAATAATAACGACTTCAAACTACAGATCATAAAATATCTAACGAGAGTGCATTTCCCAAAATCATAAATAATAAAAAGTTATAACAAACTTGTAACAGCGGGGAACATTTTACAGGAAAGCGTAGAACTGAAATGGGCTTCAAGTTAAACATGTAAAAGCTATTTTTATAAACCACAGAGCTACAGAATACTCAATGACAAAATATATGCCTGATTGCACATGGATCGCTTGTATGAGCAGACAGCAGTTTAAAAAGCTGCTCCAGTCATGGTATATATAAGAAATGCAGAAACAAGGACATCTACAGTATTTATTACTGGATGTTTAAAATTAAATCCTTGATTGACAAGACACTGAACAACATTTAAAACAGCATTTAATACAGACAGCAAAACATTTTTAATATAGATTTTATTTGGTTTAGTAGTCTCGAAGTCAATCAACAAATTGATATTAAAAACACAGAACCTGCGTTTGTTAATAGATTACCCGAGAGAGAGAGAGAGGGCAGTATTAAAGAAATCATCTCGTTAAGAAGCAATGGTATGCAGACCATTACATTCCTAAAAGCTCTCTGGTGCCCCCTGCTGGAAACAGTACTGCTTACACTGCAAGCTGCCCGCATGATAACTGCAGTACACTGTGCTGTGTCTTGAGGTGCCGCAGATTCACCGTGGTATCGGAGAAGCTTCCACAGAACCCACTGCAAGAGGCTGAGCAACGCATGAGAAAGGAAAGAGAAACGTGCATTCATAATAACACATCTATTTAATATATTACTAATGTGAGGTAACACAATCCGAATGCTCAACAAGACGATGAATACAAGATGTACTCGTTCATATTTGAGTCTGTGAGCTTTTGATCTGAACAGATTGTGATTAGGGGGGACCCTGTTTATCAAGCAGGTTTATTGTTTTGTTTTCAGTAAATATTTCTGTATTTAGTCAAATGCACTCCTGTTGTTTAGGTGTCCCCAAGCGTCTGCAATTCTGAGAATGTTCTCGAGTCCTGTAAGAGCCTGCAACTGACTTCACTTCTCCACACTAAGTGCAGGGAGAGGATTACACACCTGTGTGAATTTTATGGTGTCTTTTAAGGTTTCCAAACAGGCTGAATCTCTTCCCACAAACAGCACAGTGATAAGGTTTCTCTCCTGTGTGAATCTGATGGTGTCTTTTAAGGTCTCTTAAATGGCTGAATCTCTTCCCACAAACATCAAAGTGATGAGGTTTCTCTCCTGTGATAATGCGCTGGTGTGAATGAAGATTTCCTAACTGTGTGAAACTCTTATCACTGGTCTGTATGTGGGAATGTTTCTCTCCTGTGTGAATGCGCTGGTGTCTTTTAAGCAGTGATATATGATTGAAACTCTTCCCACAATCAGCCCAGGAAAACGTAGTCCCTCCTGTGGGATTTCCCTTGTGAGTTTCAGGAACGTCTAATTGACAAGAACTGCTCCCACCTTTAATAGAATGAGGCAAGGTCTTCAAGTTGCCCTGGGTTTCTGAATTGTTAAAACATGCAGAATGTGGTGTCTCTGTACACTCCACAGTAAGTGGGTGTCTGTCTTGTAAAGAAGGGATTTTAACTGAGTGAGTTCTCAATGTCTTCACATACTCTTCTTGGGGTGTTGTTTCTCTGTGTTTCTTGCACTGAGGTTTGCCTCTAGAAGAGTTTTTGCACTGGGGTGATGGAGTGGAGTCGTGTTCTCCTTCATCTACTTTAAAAGCTAAAGAAAGAAAGAGAAGAGAGACAAAGGTTATTGTACAGCATTCTCCCACGTGCACTGTTCTGCAGGGCTTCATGTCATAAACATGACAATAACAACACAGCAATGCTTACTGTGAGACGCACAAGAGTGAAATGTGCTGCTGAGAGCAAACATTACAGTCCCTGGGATAGTTGTAGTGAGATGAGCTTTTAAACATGATATTGTATTTGAATAAAGTGTAAGAAATCAAATAAGACTGATGGGTCATACAATACGGGTTCACTCTCATTGTGGCGATGCTGCTGCATACTGTCCACAGAAATGCTCTACTGAAATGTTTCTTCTGGGGACACTAAGCAACCAGACTGGATGTGACATCACCCAGTGATGGGAAATGTGATCCCTGCAGCTCTGTAAAGCTGTGGGAGCAGCACAACTGCAAACAGTCTATCAGAAATGGGGAAAGGCACAGATCTAACACAGGGGTTTCCAAAGCTGGCCCTTCCACTCCTGCTCTTTGTTCCAACCCTGTTCTGAGTTGTTTAAATGAACCAATTAAAGCTCCATCCAGGCACAGGAGCAGCACTTTATAGAAGTGAACCTGTTCAATGAGGAGTGGAATGGCCTCCAGGAGCGTGATTGGACAGCTCTGATATCACAGCATTCTAAAGAGGCGTGGCAGTGGCTGCACATCTAGCGTGATTGGACAGCGCTGATCTCACAGCATTCTAAAGAGGCGTGGCAGTGGCTGCACATCTAGCGTGATTGGACAGCGCTGCTCTCACAGCATTCTAAAGAGGTGTGGCAGTGGCAGCACAGTTAGCAGGAGCCTCAGGAGCAAGCACAGTGATGTCCTTGTTGACATAGTGGTTGGGCAGCTCCCCTTGGTTAATATATTAATCTCAAGCACACTGCTGGTGTTCAGTACCAGGTTCTGCACGATGAATAGGCAGCTCAATGCTGCTTGTTTTGTAGGATTACCTCCAAATCCCAGATCACATCCAGATGGAGAATCATCACACAGGTTGGATCCCAGCTTATTGTTCTCCTCAAGTGTACAGACATTATTTTCAGTAGGAAGTTCCTCTGCGATGGGGACACATTCCTGTTCTATGAATTCCTCTTTAATAGGAACACATTCCTGTTCAGGGACGTCTTCATCTTTAACACATGGCAGCCCTGTAACCTGTATTAGACTTGCACACCACTCCGGCTCAAAGGACTCCTCTTGTGTGTAAACTGCTTCTATCTTTGGCCCCTCCTGTGCTTCAGATTCAGGGATAGCGTGGCTCTCTATGGGATCTGTGGGAAACAATTGTATAAAATTACAACTCTTACTTACTAGCTAGGTTCCTCTACAAAGCCAGCCCTTTGTCAGAATGACTGAATAGATTCAATTCTTTTAGCCTGTCTGCATACGCCTTTTAAACCCAGGATAATTCTGGTTGTTCTTCATTGCACTCTTTTTAGAGCAGCAGTATCCTTTTTGTAACGCGGTGACCAGAACTGAACAGAATATTCTAGATGTGGTCTTGCTAATGCATTGTAAAGTTTTAACATTACTTCCCTTGATTTAAATTCAACACTTTTCACAATATATCAGAGCATCTTGTTGGCCTTTTTTATAGCTTCCCCACATTGTCTAGATGAAGACATTTCCGAGTCAACATAATGCCAGCGGGTCTAAGAGGAGCTATTTCTCTTATTTTATTGATTTATTTTTAATTAATAGTGTTACTTTACCCTTTTTTAACTCCCAAATTAAAACACATTGTCCCTCGCAGCAGGAAACCGCACAACAGCTGAGGACAACAGAGGCAAGTCTCAGCAGAGTGTCTGAGGAATGTCTTTCTGTGAACTCATACTGTATTGTGATCATGGTTGGTATGGAAACTGTCAACACAGAATACAAGTTTCAATGTGTCAAATACAACGAGCAGACAAGGGGCTGCAGCAGGAGAGCTGCTTAATCTCAAAGCAGCTTCATGGAAACAAGTGATTTACACAATTCTGACTTTTCAAAGTGCAGCAACATTGGAAGCTTACTTGTGCAATGTCATGTGAACTGTAGATATGCATCCAATCACATCCCTTCTAGTATTACAATACATTTGTACTGGTGTGGCTCTCCCTATTGCATGCATCCTCTGCTCTTAAATAGTAACCTGTATTAGTAAGTGTCTGGATTTGAAACAATATGAGCGATCGTTTCCTAATTCTGTTATACTCTGTATTAGTAAGTGTCTGGATTTTAAACAATATGAGCGATCGTTTCCTAATTCTGTTATACTCTGTATTAGTAAGTGTCTGGATTTTAAACAATATGAGAGATCGCTTCCTAATTCTGTTATACCCTGTATTAGTAAGTGTCTGGATTTTAAACAATATGAGAGATCGTTTCCTAATTCTGTTATACCCTGTATTAGTAAGTGTCTGGATTTTAAACAATATGAGAGATCGCTTCCTAATTCTGTTATACTCTGTATTAGTAAGTGTCTGGATTTTAAACAATATGAGAGATCGTTTCCTAATTCTGTTATACTCTGTATTAGTAAGTGTCTGGATTTTAAACAATATGAGCGATCGTTTCCTAATTCTGTTATACTCTGTATTAGTAAGTGTCTGGATTTTAAACAATATGAGAGATCGTTTCCTAATTCTGTTATACTCTGTATTAGTAAGTGTCTGGATTTTAAACAATATGAGCGATCGTTTCCTAATTCTGTTATACTCTGTATTAGTAAGTGTCTGGATTTTAAACAATATGAGCGATCGCTTCCTAATTCTGTTATACTCTGTATTAGTAAGTGTCTGGATTTTAAACAATATGAGCGATCGTTTCCTAATTCTGTTATACTCTGTATTAGTAAGTGTCTGGATTTTAAACAATATGAGCGATCGCTTCCTAATTCTGTTATACTCTGTATTAGTAAGTGCCTGGGTTTTAAACAATATGAGCGATCGTTTCCTAATTCTGTTATACTCTGTATTAGTAAGTGCCTGGGTTTTAAACAATATGAGAGATCGTTTCCTAATTCTGTTATACTCTGTATTAGTAAGTGTCTGGATTTTAAACAATATGAGAGATCGTTTCCTAATTCTGTTATACCCTGTATTAGTAAGTGCCTGGGTTTTAAACAATATGAGCGATCGTTTCCTAATTCTGTTATACCCTGTATTAGTAAGTGTCTGGATTTTAAATAATATGAGAGATCGTTTCCTAATTCTGTTATACTCTGTATTAGTAAGTGTCTGGATTTTAAACAATATGAGCGATCGTTTCCTAATTCTGTTATACTCTGTATTAGTAAGTGTCTGGATTTTAAACAATATGAGAGATCGCTTCCTAATTCTGTTATACTCTGTATTAGTAAGTGTCTGGATTTTAAACAATATGAGAGATCGCTTCCTAATTCTGTTATACTCTGTATTAGTAAGTGTCTGGATTTTAAACAATATGAGAGATCGCTTCCTAATTCTGTTATACTCTGTATTAGTAAGTGTCTGGATTTTAAACAATATGAGAGATCGCTTCCTAATTCTGTTATACTCTGTATTAGTAAGTGTCTGGATTTTAAACAATATGAGAGATCGTTTCCTAATTCTGTTATACTCTGTATTAGTAAGTGTCTGGATTTTAAACAATATGAGCGATCGTTTCCTAATTCTGTTATACCCTGTATTAGTAAGTGTCTGGATTTTAAATAATATGAGAGATCGTTTCCTAATTCTGTTATACTCTGTATTAGTAAGTGTCTGGATTTTAAACAATATGAGCGATCGTTTCCTAATTCTGTTATACTCTGTATTAGTAAGTGTCTGGATTTTAAACAATATGAGAGATCGCTTCCTAATTCTGTTATACCCTGTATTAGTAAGTGTCTGGATTTTAAACAATATGAGAGATCGCTTCCTAATTCTGTTATACTCTGTATTAGTAAGTGTCTGGATTTTAAACAATATGAGAGATCGCTTCCTAATTCTGTTATACTCTGTATTAGTAAGTGTCTGGATTTTAAACAATATGAGAGATCGCTTCCTAATTCTGTTATACTCTGTATTAGTAAGTGTCTGGATTTTAAACAATATGAGAGATCGCTTCCTAATTCTGTTATACTCTGTATTAGTAAGTGTCTGGATTTTAAACAATATGAGAGATCGCTTCCTAATTCTGTTATACTCTGTATTAGTAAGTGTCTGGATTTTAAACAATATGAGCGATCGTTTCCTAATTCTGTTATACTCTGTATTAGTAAGTGTCTGGATTTTAAACAATATGAGAGATCGTTTCCTAATTCTGTTATACTCTGTATTAGTAAGTGTCTGGATTTTAAACAATATGAGAGATCGTTTCCTAATTCTGTTATACTCTGTATTAGTAAGTGTCTGGATTTTAAACAATATGAGCGATCGTTTCCTAATTCTGTTATACCCTGTATTAGTAAGTGTCTGGATTTTAAACAATATGAGAGATCGTTTCCTAATTCTGTTATACCCTGTATTAGTAAGTGTCTGGATTTTAAACAATATGAGAGATCGCTTCCTAATTCTGTTATACTCTGTATTAGTAAGTGTCTGGATTTTAAACAATATGAGAGATCGTTTCCTAATTCTGTTATACTCTGTATTAGTAAGTGTCTGGATTTTAAACAATATGAGCGATCGTTTCCTAATTCTGTTATACTCTGTATTAGTAAGTGTCTGGATTTTAAACAATATGAGAGATCGCTTCCTAATTCTGTTATACTCTGTATTAGTAAGTGTCTGGATTTTAAACAATATGAGAGATCGCTTCCTAATTCTGTTATACTCTGTATTAGTAAGTGTCTGGATTTTAAACAATATGAGCGATCGTTTCCTAATTCTGTTATACTCTGTATTAGTAAGTGTCTGGATTTTAAACAATATGAGAGATCGCTTCCTAATTCTGTTATACTCTGTATTAGTAAGTGTCTGGATTTTAAACAATATGAGAGATCGCTTCCTAATTCTGTTATACCCTGTATTAGTAAGTGTCTGGATTTTAAACAATATGAGAGATCGCTTCCTAATTCTGTTATACCCTGTATTAGTAAGTGTCTGGATTTTAAACAATATGAGAGATCGCTTCCTAATTCTGTTATACCCTGTATTAGTAAGTGTCTGGATTTTAAACAATATGAGAGATCGCTTCCTAATTCTGTTATACCCTGTATTAGTAAGTGTCTGGGTTTGAAACAATATGAGCGATCGTTTCCTAATTCTGTTATACCCTGTATTAGTAAGTGTCTGGATTTTAAACAATATGAGCGTTTGTTTCCTAATTCTGTTTACAATCAGCTGAACAATGTACTTTATTTATTTATTTTATGATTAGAATTTTTCTAACAAACAAACTGCAGCTTCACGCTGTTTTGAGCAAATGATAGATTTTAATAATAGAATAGACACTGTTATAGTATAATATATACTGCACCGCTATCCATTCTTAATAATACACACTGTTATAGTATAATATATACTGCACCACTATCCATTCTTAATAATACACACTGTTATAGTATAATATATACTGCACCACTATCCATTCTTAATAATACACACTGTTATAGTATAATATATACTGCATCACTATCCATTCTTAATAATACACACTGTTATAGTATAATATATACTGCACCGCTATCCATTCTTAATAATACACACTGTTATAGTATAATATATACTGCACCGCTATCCATTCTTAATAATACACACTGTTATAGTATAATATATACTGCACCACTATCCATTCTTAATAATACACACTGTTATAGTATAATATATACTGCATCACTATCCATTCTTAATAATACACACTGTTATAGTATAATATATACTGCACCGCTATCCATTCTTAATAATACACACTGTTATAGTATAATATATACTGCACCGCTATCCATTCTTAATAATACACACTGTTATAGTATAATATATACTGCACCACTATCCATTCTTAATAATACACGCTGTTATAGTATAATATATACTGCACCACTATCCATTCTTAATAATACACACTGTTATAGTATAATATATACTGTACCACTATCCATTCTTAATAATACACACTGTTATAGTATAATATATACTGCACCACTATCCATTCTTAATACACACTGTTATAGTATAATATATACTGCACCACTATCCATTCTTAATAATACACACTGTTATAGTATAATATATACTGCACCACTATCCATTCTTAATAATACACACTGTTATAGTATAATATATACTGCACCACTATCCATTCTTAATACACACTGTTATAGTATAATATATACTGCACCACTATCCATTCTTAATAATACACACTGTTATAGTATAATATATACTGCACCGCTATCCATTCTTAATAATACACACTGTTATAGTATAATATATACTGCACCACTATCCATTCTTAATAATACACACTGTTATAGTATAATATATACTGCACCGCTATCCATTCTTAATAATACACACTGTTATAGTATAATATATACTGCACCACTATCCATTCTTAATAATACACACTGTTATAGTATAATATATACTGTACCACTATCCATTCTTAATAATACACACTGTTATAGTATAATATATACTGCACCACTATCCATTCTTAATACACACTGTTATAGTATAATATATACTGCACCACTATCCATTCTTAATAATACACACTGTTATAGTATAATATATACTGCACCACTATCCATTCTTAATAATACACACTGTTATAGTATAATATATACTGCACCGCTATCCATTCTTAATAATACACACTGTTATAGTATAATATATACTGCACCACTATCCATTCTTAATACACACTGTTATAGTATAATATATACTGCACCACTATCCATTCTTAATAATACACACTGTTATAGTATAATATATACTGCACCACTATCCATTCTTAATAATACACACTGTTATAGTATAATATATACTGCACCACTATCCATTCTTAATAATACACGCTGTTATAGTATAATATATACTAGACCACTATCCATTCTTAATACACACTGTTATAGTATAATATATACTGCACCACTATCTATTCTTAATAATACACGCTGTTATAGTATAATATATACTGCACCACTATCCATTCTTAATAATACACACTGTTATAGTATAATATATACTGCACCACTATCCATTCTTAATAATACACACTGTTATAGTATAATATATACTGCACCACTATCCATTCTTAATACACACTGTTATAGTATAATATATACAGTTACATGAAATAAAAGCGAGTCTAAAACCACGCCGACATCACCTGCACATAACAGCACTACGACATCACCACGAGGGACATGACAGCGACTGCACATAACAGCACTACGACATCACCACGAGGGACATTACAGCGACTGCACATAACAGTACTATGACATCACCACGAGGGACATCACAGCGACTGCACATAACAGTACTATGACATCACCACGAGGGACATTACAGCGACTGCACATAACAGCACTATGACATCACCATGAGGGAATTTACAGCGACTGCACATAACAGTACTACGACATCACCACGAGGGACATTACAGCGACTACACATAACAGTACTATGACATCACCACGAGGGACATCACAGCGACTGCACATAACAGTACTATGACATCACCACGAGGGACATCACAGCGACTGCACATAACAGTACTATGACATCACCACGAGGGACATGACAGCGACTGCACATAACAGCACTATCACATCACGGCGACGAACTACAATTCCCAGAAGACTGTGAAGTTCACAAACGCGTCACTTACCAGGAGCTGGGACACACGACGCAGTCAGAGTGGCTTCACCAGTTTTCTGATTGCAGACGACTATAGTTTTTTTTTTCACTGTTCCCATACAGCTCCATCATAACTAGACTGGTAAATACGAGGAGTAAAACCTCCATTCAATAAAAGCGTGTTTCCACAAGCATTTTTTATGTAGTTGGGCTGCATATTTTTTTCACTTGTTGCAGAATGATATTCAGCACGTGTTTTGATTATATATATAATGTATATGATTACTCCTCCAATGGACATCTGGGATTGGGCTAGGACTATATAAAGAAGGACAGGACAGTCAATCCCATGATGCAGTTCGGTGCTCAATTACAGGTGCCATTTGTGGAGCCCACTCAGCACTGAATACATTGCGATGATGCTGTGGTGCAGCGCCAGGATATACCGGTATTATTTATAATAACAATACAAAATATCGTTAATATAAAGTGTCTGGCTCTTATTTATGCTTGATTATGTCAAGAAACCTTTTGCCAGGGCGAGCGTGAATAAGTTAAAAGCATTGTGAGCGCGCTATTATTTCTAGTACTGCTGTTAATCAGGGTCTGTACACTGTGTCTAATAAAAGGCTCTATTAAAAGACCCTCACAAATACATCACAGAGATATTTACATTCTCAAGCTCTGCAGCATGGTCTGTGACTGTCTCAGCGGGACTCTATACACTTTACCAGAAGGACACTGTGTAAGTCTCTCCAATTACAGACTGCTTAAGACTTACCAATATAGTAGTTTCTTAGTTTCTAGAATACATATTTAAATATGAATTAGACTAGGTTAGATGCACTACGTTCTTATAATCTATAAAATAACACAATGCCTCAAGTAGACTCCTTATAACCAATATTAGGACAGAGCTGTGCTATTAACCGCGCTTATAATAATCAAACACTTTAAAACGCGTCTGAAGAGAGATTCGACCCAAGATCTTTCCAGGATAAGGTGGTTTGAGGTGTTGGATTGACCGAGCAATACCACACAATAAAACCCATCTTACCTTGAAATATGAAAGGCTGTTTAATATCTGCATCTGCAGCGTTTATACACCCTCGCACGGCTTTCAGCTCGCTCTCTGATATTTCCAATCTCAGCTTCAGAGTTTCATTCTCTCTCTCCACTGCAGACATGTCCTCTTGTAATTCAGTGAATTTGCTGCTCACAGCTTCAGTAATCGCGCACACGACGCTGTCTGCAGCCGCTTTCACTGCGAGCTCGACGGTGGAGGCGAGCTCGTCTTGAAACAACCACACGGAGACACTGACGTCCATCTTCACTGGTTTAGTTTGAGACTGCTCTAGCGGAATCCTCTTTGCATTCAGAAACACCGCCTTCGGTTTGTATTTAGTAAGATATATCTGTTTTTATCGTAGCCTTCCCATTCAAATATATGCATCACACACAGACTTTGCAAGCAGTAGCAACCCTTTCTATTCCAGGTACTAAGTCTGAGCACATTCTGCGGAAAACGTGTCCAGATTCAGATCCAGGTCACGCATCCACGGGTTTAAAAGTCTGCAGAGCCGCGCAGCTTCTCAAGAGGTCCTGCGCAGGCGCAGCCGCGGCGCAAAACAAGAGACGAGCGCTGGATGACAAAGAAGTGTGTAGCAAACAGATCCAATCCTCACTCCATGTGCTACTGCCACCTGGTCAGGGGGTGTGAATCACCTTCGAGTCATGACATTAATGATCTTATAAATGATTTGTAATACAAATTAAAATGATTTGACTCTTTTTCCACACAGTTATTATACTTTTCAAATATTCAGATATTTATTCTAAAGGTTTAAACATGTAAAAAAAATAAAATAATGCTAAACTGATTTATGAGTTTCTCTGACATATTATCTGGGCAGCAGTGTGGAGTAGTGGTTAGGACTCTAGACTCTTGACCAGAGGATTATGGGTTCAATCCCAGGTGGGGGACACCGCTGCTGTACCCATGAACAATGTGCTTTACCTAGATTGCTCCAGTAAAAACCCAACTGTATAAATGAGTAATTGTATGTAAAAATAATGTGATATCTTGTAAATTGCCCTGGATAAGAGTGTCTATTAAGACATTAATATTATCTGATTTCATTATTCATTCAATAGATTTAGTTTAAGCCTGCTCTGTCACTCCACTGGGTAGTTATTCATATAATAAAAAGCATTTCATTCAAAGAGCTTTAGTTTTCTAACGCCTCTCAGGTTTTTCTTGTGGAATGGGACGCTTTTTAATCCCAATAAGACACCTCAGGACATCTTTTCAAAGCTTTTACGCCAGTCTTTAATTAACTCCTACTTATTTTAAAGAGGTAAACCACCTGTTCATTTTACAAAACTAGAACCACACAGCTGAGTAATACACTGTATTTCAAGCCCTCTTCAGCACTCTCCGTGTGTTTAGTTTTTCATGTTGTAACATTAACATGATGTCTTGTCCTTTTTTAAATCAATAGCAGTTAATTAAAGGCTGGAGGAAGCGCTTTGATAATGCGTCCCCTCGAGTCTCACAGAGCAGCGCACTCCTTGGCGTGTCTCATTGCTGGTGACTCTTCTGCTGCTGTGGACGCGGCTCTGTTGCCTGGTTTAGTTCGCAGCGCAGTCTGAGGAAGATTCTAAATCTGTGCCGCTGGACAGCAGGGAGGAATACTGTCCTGGATAAAGAATAGGAGACAAGAGTACAGTTTAAGAGAAACTAAATAAAAGCATGGGGTAGAAATAGCAGAGGTTACTGCCTGGAAGTTTACTCGTAAAGAATGACCTTTCTGCGACCCTGTGCTGTATTTACCAAAAACAAGTTCACACGCCCTGAACCTGCAAGACTAGCGAAGAGAAAGCTATGAAACTGCGAGCATGCCTGCGCCATTGTGGATCTGTTTGTGACAACGACGCTCAACTTGAATTAACCTGATATACTTCTAAAAAACATTATCAGGGGTATCGCGTTAGTGTTTGAACATCTCATTCGGAAGAAGAGGACGGGAAATATCAATATAATTACACGAAACACAGATTATATATCTGCGTGAAACTCGCAGCATCGACGCTGCTGCCGCCGGATAGAGAAAGGACTATACCAACTCCGGCATGGGGGAGGGGTTACCTGAATTCAAATTGTATTCACTGGGAAAAATATAGAGCTACAAACAGCTCGATTATGATGTTAAAATTGAAAGTCATATTCATTTTTTATTAAAAGATCCCCGGTATCACGATTCCCTTTGCGGTCCATATTAGATGAATTGTCAGACCGCGCTGATCAGTTTGTATTTTGTGATTGGTATATTCCTCGTCCTGTGGGAGACAGACCCGTTCAGACACTGAGGGAGAGCAGAGAGGAGGTGAGAGAGTCTGCATGGAGCTCTACAATGTGTTTATAAACTACAGAGCGCTGTTATATTGTATTATTTTGAAAGGTCCGGGTTGTAGTGTGGTAGGAGCGCGTTGTTTTATCCGTTCAGACACTGAGGGAGAGCAGAGAGGAGGTGAGAGAGTCTGCATGGAGCTCTACAATGTGTTTATAAACTACAGAGCGCTGTTATATTGTATTATTTTGAAAGGTCCGGGTTGTAGTGTGGTAGGAGCGCGTTGTTTTATCCGTTCAGACACTGAGGGAGAGCAGAGAGGAGGTGAGAGAGTCTGCATGGAGCTCTACAATGTGTTTATAAACTACAGAGCGCTGTTATATTGTATTATTTTGAAAGGTCCGGGTTGTAGTGTGGTAGGAGCGCGTTGTTTTATCCGTTCAGACACTGAGGGAGAGCAGAGAGGAGGTGAGAGAGTCTGCATGGAGCTCTACAATGTGTTTATAAACTACAGAGCGCTGTTATATAGTATTATTTTGAAAGGTCCGGGTTGTAGTGTGGTAGGAGCGCGTTGTTTTATCCGTTCAGACACTGAGGGAGAGCAGAGAGGAGGTGAGAGAGTCTGCATGGAGCTCTACAATGTGTTTATAAACTACAGAGCGCTGTTATATTGTATTATTTTGAAAGGTCCGGGTTGTAGTGTGGTAGGAGCGCGTTGTTTTATCCGTTCAGACACTGAGGGAGAGCAGAGAGGAGGTGAGAGAGTCTGCATGGAGCTCTACAATGTGTTTATAAACTACAGAGCGCTGTTATATTGTATTATTTTGAAAGGTCCGGGTTGTAGTGTGGTAGGAGCGCGTTGTTTTATCCGTTCAGACACTGAGGGAGAGCAGAGAGGAGGTGAGAGAGTCTGCATGGAGCTCTACAATGTGTTTATAAACTACAGAGCGCTGTTATATTGTATTATTTTGAAAGGTCCGGGTTGTAGTGTGGTAGGAGCGCGTTGTTTTACCCGTTCAGACACTGAGGGAGAGCAGAGAGGAGGTGAGAGAGTCTGCATGGAGCTCTACAATGTGTTTATAAACTACACAGCGCTGTTATATTGTATTATTTTGAAAGGTCCGGGTTGTAGTGTGGTAGGAGCGCGTTGTTTTATCCGTTCAGACACTGAGGGAGAGCAGAGAGGAGGTGAGAGAGTCTGCATGGAGCTCTACAATGTGTTTATAAACTACAGAGCGCTGTTATATTGTATTATTTTGAAAGGTCCGGGTTGTAGTGTGGTAGGAGCGCGTTGTTTTATCCGTTCAGACACTGAGGGAGAGCAGAGAGGAGGTGAGAGAGTCTGCATGGAGCTCTACAATGTGTTTATAAACTACAGAGCGCTGTTATATTGTATTATTTTGAAAGGTCCGGGTTGTAGTGTGGTAGGAGCGCGTTGTTTTATCCGTTCAGACACTGAGGGAGAGCAGAGAGGAGGTGAGAGAGTCTGCATGGAGCTCTACAATGTGTTTATAAACTACAGAGCGCTGTTATATTGTATTATTTTGAAAGGTCCGGGTTGTAGTGTGGTAGGAGCGCGTTGTTTTATCCGTTCAGACACTGAGGGGGAGCAGAGAGGAGGTGAGAGAGTCTGCATGGAGCTCTACAATGTGTTTATAAACTACAGAGCGCTGTTATATTGTATTATTTTGAAAGGTCCGGGTTGTAGTGTGGTAGGAGCGCGTTGTTTTATCCGTTCAGACACTGAGGGAGAGCAGAGAGGAGGTGAGAGAGTCTGCATGGAGCTCTACAATGTGTTTATAAACTACAGAGCGCTGTTATATTGTATTATTTTGAAAGGTCCGGGTTGTAGTGTGGTAGGAGCGCGTTGTTTTACCCGTTCAGACACTGAGGGAGAGCAGAGAGGAGGTGAGAGAGTCTGCATGGAGCTCTACAATGTGTTTATAAACTACACAGCGCTGTTATATTGTATTATTTTGAAAGGTCCGGGTTGTAGTGTGGTAGGAGCGCGTTGTTTTATCCGTTCAGACACTGAGGGAGAGCAGAGAGGAGGTGAGAGAGTCTGCATGGAGCTCTACAATGTGTTTATAAACTACAGAGCGCTGTTATATTGTATTATTTTGAAAGGTCCGGGTTGTAGTGTGGTAGGAGCGCGTTGTTTTATCCGTTCAGACACTGAGGGAGAGCAGAGAGGAGGTGAGAGAGTCTGCATGGAGCTCTACAATGTGTTTATAAACTACAGAGCGCTGTTATATTGTATTATTTTGAAAGGTCCGGGTTGTAGTGTGGTAGGAGCGCGTTGTTTTATCCGTTCAGACACTGAGGGAGAGCAGAGAGGAGGTGAGAGAGTCTGCATGGAGCTCTACAATGTGTTTATAAACTACAGAGCGCTGTTATATTGTATTATTTTGAAAGGTCCGGGTTGTAGTGTGGTAGGAGCGCGTTGTTTTATCCGTTCAGACACTGAGGGAGAGCAGAGAGGAGGTGAGAGAGTCTGCATGGAGCTCTACAATGTGTTTATAAACTACAGAGCGCTGTTATATTGTATTATTTTGAAAGGTCCGGGTTGTAGTGTGGTAGGAGCGCGTTGTTTTATCCGTTCAGACACTGAGGGAGAGCAGAGAGGAGGTGAGAGAGTCTGCATGGAGCTCTACAATGTGTTTATAAACTACAGAGCGCTGTTATATTGTATTATTTTGAAAGGTCCGGGTTGTAGTGTGGTAGGAGCGCGTTGTTTTATCCGTTCAGACACTGAGGGAGAGCAGAGAGGAGGTGAGAGAGTCTGCATGGAGCTCTACAATGTGTTTATAAACTACAGAGCGCTGTTATATTGTATTATTTTGAAAGGTCCGGGTTGTAGTGTGGTAGGAGCGCGTTGTTTTATCCGTTCAGACACTGAGGGAGAGCAGAGAGGAGGTGAGAGAGTCTGCATGGAGCTCTACAATGTGTTTATAAACTACAGAGCGCTGTTATATTGTATTATTTTGAAAGGTCCGGGTTGTAGTGTGGTAGGAGCGCGTTGTTTTATCCGTTCAGACACTGAGGGAGAGCAGAGAGGAGGTGAGAGAGTCTGCATGGAGCTCTACAATGTGTTTATAAACTACAGAGCGCTGTTATATTGTATTATTTTGAAAGGTCCGGGTTGTAGTGTGGTAGGAGCGCGTTGTTTTACCCGTTCAGACACTGAGGGAGAGCAGAGAGGAGGTGAGAGAGTCTGCATGGAGCTCTACAATGTGTTTATAAACTACAGAGCGCTGTTATATTGTATTATTTTGAAAGGTCCGGGTTGTAGTGTGGTAGGAGCGCGTTGTTTTATCCGTTCAGACACTGAGGGAGAGCAGAGAGGAGGTGAGAGAGTCTGCATGGAGCTCTACAATGTGTTTATAAACTACAGAGCGCTGTTATATTGTATTATTTTGAAAGGTCCGGGTTGTAGTGTGGTAGGAGCGCGTTGTTTTATCCGTTCAGACACTGAGGGAGAGCAGAGAGGAGGTGAGAGAGTCTGCATGGAGCTCTACAATGTGTTTATAAACTACAGAGCGCTGTTATATTGTATTATTTTGAAAGGTCCGGGTTGTAGTGTGGTAGGAGCGCGTTGTTTTTGTGTGTGTGTGTGTTGTATTTGTGAAGCGGCGTGTTTGTTTTTATTCATATCTCTCAGTTGCAGTCTCCGTGCCGCGGGCTCAGTGCTGCTCGAGTGGCGGGTTTGCAGACAGATTGATCTTGTGTTGAAAACATCTAGCGAGTAAATGCAATCGGGGAAGTTTTTATTTTATTTTTATAAACGAGATCAAATATATTTTCAGTATCAAACAATTATTATTTCACTGAGTGGAGTGCGTGCGTGTGTGTGTACCGTAATGATTGTAAAAGCAGCGCATTCAAAAACGTTAATACAGTGACTATCCCATTTTCACACTTACATGAACACGCATGGAAACCGGCTTTCTGTCCTTCTTAATGTGTTTGAAATCATGTTTAAACATTCTTTCAATGAAGTATATCTGTGTTTCCTTCACTAGTTTTATTCTGCTGGTATCATTTTAAACACTGAGGGAGACCTCAGTTCCAAACTCGTGCTGTGGAGCGTCACACAGGGTTTTTAATATTGCTACCTGAAAGAAACTCGTTTTTATTTTGATGCAGGATATCTGGTACTACACGAGGTTACAATACGGGTTTACAAGCCTTGGTTTCAGATAATGCTGCACTTCCTTGATCACCTGGGGGGTGAAATTGTCCCCTCCTCTTGAACGGCTTCTTTCACAGTATCTTAATCTGTATTCTTGTAATCTCATAGTACAGCATACATCTGTGAAAGTGAACTAAAGCAAATAATACATGTAAAAAAAAAATCTTTGTTCTCCTTGAACTAAACAAACACATTTTCAGATCTGAAGAGCAGAAAGGACACATTCACTGAGGAGACGGTCAGAGCGAGTGACTGGAGCACTAGAGCCGTGCTGCACATCCCACTGACAAGACCTGAAGTAAGCGTCTCTCTCTCTATTCATTCAACTTCAATCAGCTTCATACTGGGTTTATATTGTCTCATTGTAACTGAGTGTGTCAGAGCAGTCACTGTGTTACTGGGCAGGATTGTAATTGTGTGCAATGCTTTGTTTATTATTGTGACATTGTTGCTTAATATTACAGAAAGAAACGTATCTGAAAGGCTAAGAGTTTAGCACAAGAATGTGCTTTACAATACAATTAATCTCTGTTATTTTCACAGATTAAAAAGGGCTGATCACTTGCTTTTAAATTAATTTTTCAGTAGATCTCTTTTCCATGACTCATTTCTGACTGTTTAAGTGAACAGTACTATGCAAGTTATTGCTCTGCACACAGAGGTGCCTCAAATCAATACTATGCAAGTTATTGCTCTGCACACAGAGGTGCCTCAAATCAATACTATGCAAGTTATTGCTCTGCACACAGAGGTGTCCTCAAATCAGTACTATGCAAGTTACTGCTCTACACACAGAGGTGCCTCAAATCAATACTATGCAAGTTATTGCTGTACACAGAGGTGCCTCAAATCAATACTATGCAAGTTATTGCTCTGCACACAGAGGTGCCTCAAATCAATACTATGCAAGTTATTGCTCTGCACACAGAGGTGCCTCAAATCAATACTATGCAAGTTATTGCTCTGCACACAGAGGTGCCTCAAATCAATACTATGCAAGTTATTGCTGTACACAGAGGTGTCCTCAAATCAATACTATGCAAGTTATTGCTCTGCACACAGAGGTGCCTCAAATCAATACTATGCAAGTTATTGCTCTGCACACAGAGGTGCCTCAAATCAATACTATGCAAGTTATTGCTCTGCACACAGCGGTGTCCTCAGATCAATACTATGCAAGTTATTGCTCTGCACACAGAGGTGCCTCAAATCAATACTATGCAAGTTATTGCTCTGCACACAGAGGTGCCTCAAATCAATACTATGCAAGTTATTGCTCTGCACACAGAGGTGCCTCAAATCAATACTATGCAAGTTATTGCTGCACACAGAGGTGCCTCAAATCAATACTATGCAAGTTATTGCTCTGCACACAGAGGTGCCTCAAATCAATACTATGCAAGTTATTGCTGTACACAGAGGTGCCTCAAATCAATACTATGCAAGTTATTGCTCTGCACACAGAGGTGCCTCAAATCAATACTATGCAAGTTATTGCTCTGCACACAGAGGTGCCTCAAATCAATACTATGCAAGTTATTGCTCTGCACACAGAGGTGCCTCAAATCAATACTATGCAAGTTATTGCTGTACACAGAGGTGTCCTCAAATCAATACTATGCAAGTTATTGCTCTGCACACAGAGGTGCCTCAAATCAATACTATGCAAGTTATTGCTCTGCACACAGAGGTGCCTCAAATCAATACTATGGAAGTTATTGCTCTGCACACAGCGGTGTCCTCAGATCAATACTATGCAAGTTATTGCTCTGCACACAGAGGTGCCTCAAATCAATACTATGCAAGTTATTGCTGTACACAGAGGTGCCTCAAATCAATACTATGCAAGTTATTGCTGTACACAGCGGTGCCTCAAATCAATACTATGCAAGTTATTGCTCTGCACACAGCGGTGTCCTCAAATCAATACTATGCAAGTTATTGCTCTGCACACAGCGGTGTCCTCAAATCAATACTATGCAAGTTATTGCTCTGCACACAGAGGTGCCTCAGATCAATACTATGCAAGTTATTGCTCTGCACACAGAGGTGCCTCAAATCAATACTATGCAAGTTATTGCTCTGCACACAGAGGTGCCTCAGATCAATACTATGCAAGTTATTGCTCTGCACACAGAGGTGCCTCAGATCAATACTATGCAAGTTATTGCTCTGCACACAGAGGTGCCTCAAATCAATACTATGCAAGTTATTGCTCTGCACACAGAGGTGCCTCAGATCAATACTATGCAAGTTATTGCTCTGCACACAGAGGTGCCTCAAATCAATACTATGCAAGTTATTGCTCTGCACACAGAGGTGCCTCAAATCAATACTATGCAAGTTATTGCTCTGCACACAGAGGTGCCTCAGATCAATACTATGCAAGTTATTGCTGTACACACAGAGGTGCCTCAAATCAATACTATGCAAGTTATTGCTCTGCACACAGAGGTGTCCTCAAATCAATACTATGCAAGTTATTGCTCTGCACACAGAGGTGCCTCAAATCAGTAATTGCAGTAACATTCTAAACAATTCGCCTTGTTTTTAATAAGTAAAAGCATTATAAGGACAATTCCATGAAAGTGCCACGGCCATGAAAAAAAAAAAGTTGTATTTATCAAAAGCATCTCTCCCTGTATTTGTACTGAAGGGTGTGTGTCAATGCAGGCTGTATTATTATTGTTCTCTTTGTGCCTTTACTTTACAGGCATTTAAAATTACTGTTAAAAAAGCAACATTTTCAGAAGTCTGCCTTCCATACACTGTAGCTATCAATGGTAGATGCATGTTTTAGTCACACATTTGTAAATAAGTCACATTTTGACTCTGGGTATGTAATACCAAGTTGTTATTATTATTGTTATTTAATTCTTAGCAGATGCCCTTATCCAGGGCGACTTACAATTGTTACAAGATATCGCATTATTTTTTTACATACAGTTACCCATTTATACAGTTGGTTTTTACTGGGTTAGCAATCTAGGTAAAGTATCTTGCTCAAGGACACAGCAGCAGTGTCCCCCACCTGGGATTGAACCCATGACCCTCCGGTCAAGAGTCCAGAGCCCTGACCACTACTCCACACTGCTGCCCAGTTACTAATATTACATTTTCTTGGGATGAAGGAAAATATTTTAGTGATTCAAAATAATGGTGTTTAAATTAAACCAAATGTCACAGCCATAACATTTTCTTGGTAAAGTTTCTATAAAAGTTGGATACTACATTATATATTTTGTTCAGACTTTCTCTGCAAAGCTAATTTTTTAAAATGTATGTTCTGGAATAAACATGTTGACCCTTTCTAATAGTAAGTGCCCAGATTAGCGTCATGGACGTGACAGTTCTGGATGTGACTGGTAGTAAACTTGATGAGATTGCAGAGTAATCCCATGTCTTATCATGCACAAGCTAAATATTAATTGAAATCACTGAAGGGCATCAGAGCACATTGTCATGAGACCATATAAACAGATCTCAAGACCAAACAATCACGTCGCTCATCTTAATGGGGATTAAAGTGTTTTCTGTCATCTGCTGGTCTTACATTTTTGTGTTCATGTTAACGCCCCTCCATAGTAAAATGTTAAAATGACAGTTGGTGGCAATGTGCTGAAACACGCACATTTCATTGATTTACTGTAAGATCAACAAAATACACGTACCTTTAAAATGCAGTCTCATCGTGTTAGTTCAGTCACTTCATTCAAAGCACTTGCGTTTCACTTTGCATCGCGTTATTATAACCATTCAGGACGCACTTCAAGAAGCTTTTATTTCTTATTTCTGTTCCAGTTTACATGTTTTTATTTAATAATAGGGGTGCTCTGATAATCGGGAGCCTGTCTGCATGGCACCGATGAGAGGAAATAAACACACACACACTCGTCTATCTGCAGTGTGTGTTATTTTAGCCGGTAATGTACACCCATATACATGATTGAATTTCATCCAGCACAGAATTTAATGTTTGCTCAGGCATGCTTACTAATGATGCAAGAACACCGAGACACTCATTTTCCCAGTGCTGTGTAACGTGTGATCATCCTGCAGTAAATAAGTCTCTAAAGAGCCGTGTTTGGATTTTTAATATCTGAAGACAACAATAGGATAGCGAGTTGTGTGCAGAACAGACTTGATGCTGCATTAAATCCAACGATGGACTGCGAGTAGAATATTATTCTAATGCTTTAAAAAACAATAGATTGAATCCTAAATAACACTGATGGTTTAAAATAATAATAATAATTATAATTATTTGTAATTGTGTGTCTTGCTCAATCTCATTGGTTGCGGGTGTATTCTGTGGCTTTTCGAAGCTGTAATTGATCATTGTGCTGTCTTGTTTAGTAACTAATTCAAGTTTGACTGTATTTTGTAAGCGGTTATTTTCATGACATGTTTTTGATGAAGTGAACAGTTTAAGCTGTGCTGTATTTTGAAGCAGTGTATGCTTACAATAAGAATGTAACGGCCGCTGTTGTAGTTCACATTGCCTAGACTGATTCTTTTCTACTGTACAGTACAGGTAGAGGTTATGATATGCAATGCTAGACAGCAAGTGGCTATACAACTTCATGTCACATTATAATGTTTTTTTCTACAGAATTGTTTTCACTTGTACAAATGCAATGTGTTATTTTTGTGTGACTGTTAGAAAACAAATGTGTAAATTGCTGTCCAGCACACAGTATAATACAGTCAACCCTCTTCATAGCACCATTACAGAGCAATTTAAGCTCAACAGCATTCTTTTTTAAAGTTAAAAAACCCGTTGAATATGTGCAGGCAAACCATTTTTTTAAACAATGTAAAAAAAAAAAAAAAACTTCTGCTGTTTCCTAAACCGATGCTTTAGTTCAAGTCAGCCTTCATTTTTGCAGAACGTGCACGTAAACAAACAAACCCCTTCCAGGACTTTGTTTTTTAACATTTACTGTGGTTTATAAAAGTCACTTATTTTAGACTGCGTCCAGCCTTTATCAGGTTAAACAAATCGACCCGTTCCATCGAGGTAAGCCATTTGTTTTTATCCATTACAATGTCTCTAATTGTCCTTCGATTAACAGTGTGTGCCTCACTTAGGTGAGAAAACATTTGCGATGTCTTGCTGACTTGCTTTCTTATTTTCAGACGCAGACATGCAGATTTGTTTCTTTTGCTCTGGTGTTAAATGTAGGGTCGACTCGCCATGTTGTACTTTCTGTTTTGCTTTGGGAGCGGGAGTGTTGATGACATCGGTATGAACGTTCAGTTAACAACGAATTAGGAAAGCAAGTCAAATGATAACTGCATGACTTTGTTGTTTTAATTGGCCGTGATTATTTCGCTGGCGCTACAATGAGGGAAACTACAATGCTTATATTTGTGTTTGCTTGGCTTGGGAAGTTGGTGGGTGGTGATATAACGGGTACATATAGCAGTGTTTTATATTGTTGACATTTGTTCAAATAGAATAGCTGGAGGTATGCGAGGGGGACGGTATAAAAGGGGGCGGTATAACGTGGCACAGCTGTACTGCGTTAGTCTTTGTATTCATTTTCTGAAGTAAATGCAACATGTAAACAAAACCTCTTCATTTTTGTCATAAATACAACAAGTTAGGCCAAATAAAGTGTAGTTCGGGTTACGCTGGAAGAAAAAATCGGGTGGGTAGGTACATTTTTATTTTCTTTATTTCCAGACTAAGCAGTGAGCTGGTAAACGTGGCCAGTGCTGGTTTCCAGTACATTAATAACCCTGCTGTACTTTCATCAGTTACACTGTCATCTCGCTTCATTCTCCCATCAGTTAATAACCCTGCTGTACTTTCATTAGTTACACTGTCATCTCACTTCATTCTCCCATCAGTTAATAACCCTGCTGTACTTTCATTAGTTACACTGTCATTTCGCTTCATTCTCCCATCAGTTAATAACCCTGCTGTACTTTCATTAGTTACACGGTCATCTCACTTCATTCTCCCATCAGTTAATAACCCTGCTGTACTTTCATCAGTTACACTGTCATCTCCCTTCATTCTCCCATCAGTTAATAACCCTGCTGTACTTTCATCAGTTACACTGTCATCTCGCTTCATTCTCCCATCAGTTAATAACCCTGCTGTACTTTCATCAGTTACACTGTCATCTCGCTTCATTCTCCCATCAGTTAATAACCCTGCTGTACTTTCATCAGTTACACTGTCATCTCGCTTCATTCTCCCATCAGTTAATAACCCTGCTGTACTTTCATCAGTTACACTGTCATCTCACTTCATTCTCCCATCAGTTAATAACCCTGCTGTACTTTCATTAGTTACACTGTCATCTCACTTCATTCTTCCATCAGTTAATAACCCTGCTGTACTTTCATCAGTTACACTGTCATCTCGCTTCATTCTCCCATCAGTTAATAACCCTGCTGTACTTTCATCAGTTACACTGTCATCTCGCTTCATTCTCCCATCAGTTAATAACCCTGCTGTACTTTCATCAGTTACACGGTCATCTCACCTCATTCCCCCATCAGTTAATAACCCTGCTGTACTTTCATCAGTTACACTGTCATCTCGCTTCATTCTCCCATCAGTTAATAACCCTGCTGTACTTTAATTAGTTACACGGTCATCTCACTTCATTCTCCCATCAGTTAATAACCCTGCTGTACTTTCATTAGTTACACGGTCATCTCACTTCATTCTCCCATCAGTTAATAACCCTGCTGTACTTTCATTAGTTACACTGTCATTTCGCTTCATTCTCCCATCAGTTAATAACCCTGCTGTACTTTCATCAGTTACACTGTCATCTCGCTTCATTCTCCCATCAGTTAATAACCCTGCTGTACTTTCATTAGTTACACGGTCATCTCACTTCATTCTCCCATCAGTTAATAACCCTGCTGTACTTTCATTAGTTACACGGTCATCTCACCTCATTCCCCCATCAGTTAATAACCCTGCTGTACTTTCATCAGTTACACTGGCATCTCACTTCATTCTCCCATCAGTTAATAACCCTGCTGTACTTTCATCAGTTACACTGTCATCTCGCTTCATTCTCCCATCAGTTAATAACCCTGCTGTACTTTCATTAGTTACACGGTCATCTCACTTCATTCTCCCATCAGTTAATAACCCTGCTGTACTTTCATTAGTTACACGGTCATCTCACTTCATTCTCCCATCAGTTAATAACCCTGCTGTACTTTCATTAGTTACACTGTCATTTCGCTTCATTCTCCCATCAGTTAATAACCCTGCTGTACTTTCATCAGTTACACTGTCATCTCGCTTCATTCTCCCATCAGTTAATAACCCTGCTGTACTTTCATTAGTTACACGGTCATCTCACCTCATTCCCCCATCAGTTAATAACCCTGCTGTACTTTCATCAGTTACACTGGCATCTCACTTCATTCTCCCATCAGTTAATAACCCTGCTGTACTTTCATCAGTTACACTGTCATCTCGCTTCATTCTCCCATCAGTTAATAACCCTGCTGTACTTTCATTAGTTACACGGTCATCTCACTTCATTCTCCCATCAGTTAATAACCCTGCTGTACTTTCATTAGTTACACGGTCATCTCACTTCATTCTCCCATCAGTTAATAACCCTGCTGTACTTTCATTAGTTACACTGTCATTTCGCTTCATTCTCCCATCAGTTAATAACCCTGCTGTACTTTCATCAGTTACACTGTCATCTCGCTTCATTCTCCCATCAGTTAATAACCCTGCTGTACTTTCATTAGTTACACGGTCATCTCACCTCATTCCCCCATCAGTTAATAACCCTGCTGTACTTTCATCAGTTACACTGGCATCTCACTTCATTCTCCCATCAGTTAATAACCCTGCTGTACTTTCATCAGTTACACTGTCATCTCGCTTCATTCTCCCATCAGTTAATAACCCTGCTGTGCTTTCATCAGTTACACTGTCATCTCACTTCATTCTCCCATCAGTTAATAACCCTGCTGTACTTTCATCAGTTACACTGTCATCTCACTTCATTCTCCCATCAGTTAATAACCCTGCTGTACTTTCATCAGTTACACTGTCATCTCACTTCATTCTCCCATCAGTTAATAACCCTGCTGTACTTTCATTAGTTACACTGTCATCTCACTTCATTCTTCCATCAGTTAATAACCCTGCTGTACTTTCATCAGTTACACTGTCATCTCACTTCATTCTCCCATGAGTTAATAACCCTGCTGTACTTTCATCAGTTACACTGTCATCTCGCTTCATTCTCCCATCAGTTAATAACCCTGCTGTACTTTCATCAGTTACACTGTCATCTCCCTTCATTCTCCCATCAGTTAATAACCCTGCTGTACTTTCATCAGTTACACGGTCATCTCACTTCATTCTCCCATCAGTTAATAACCCTGCTGTACTTTCATCAGTTACACTGTCATCTCACTTCATTCTCCCATGAGTTAATAACCCTGCTGTACTTTCATCAGTTACACTGTCATCTCGCTTCATTCTCCCATCAGTTAATAACCCTGCTGTACTTTCATCAGTTACACTGTCATCTCCCTTCATTCTCCCATCAG
Source organism: Acipenser ruthenus (assembly GCF_902713425.1). Lineage (NCBI taxonomy): Eukaryota > Metazoa > Chordata > Actinopteri > Acipenseriformes > Acipenseridae > Acipenser > Acipenser ruthenus. The sequence goes on along the minus strand of NC_081239.1, from coordinate 6,954,371 downwards.
TTAATAACCCTGCTGTACTTTCATCAGTTACACTGTCATCTCGCTTCATTCTCCCATCAGTTAATAACCCTGCTGTACTTTCATCAGTTACACTGTCATCTCCCTTCATTCTCCCATCAGTTAATAACCCTGCTGTACTTTCATCAGTTACACTGTCATCTCGCTTCATTCTCCCATCAGTTAATAACCCTGCTGTACTTTCATCAGTTACACTGTCATCTCGCTTCATTCTCCCATCAGTTAATAACCCTGCTGTACTTTCATCAGTTACACTGTCATCTCGCTTCATTCTCCCATCAGTTAATAACCCTGCTGTACTTTCATCAGTTACACTGTCATCTCACTTCATTCTCCCATCAGTTAATAACCCTGCTGTACTTTCATTAGTTACACTGTCATCTCACTTCATTCTTCCATCAGTTAATAACCCTGCTGTACTTTCATCAGTTACACTGTCATCTCGCTTCATTCTCCCATCAGTTAATAACCCTGCTGTACTTTCATCAGTTACACTGTCATCTCGCTTCATTCTCCCATCAGTTAATAACCCTGCTGTACTTTCATCAGTTACACGGTCATCTCACCTCATTCCCCCATCAGTTAATAACCCTGCTGTACTTTCATCAGTTACACTGTCATCTCGCTTCATTCTCCCATCAGTTAATAACCCTGCTGTACTTTCATTAGTTACACGGTCATCTCACTTCATTCTCCCATCAGTTAATAACCCTGCTGTACTTTCATTAGTTACACGGTCATCTCACTTCATTCTCCCATCAGTTAATAACCCTGCTGTACTTTCATTAGTTACACTGTCATTTCGCTTCATTCTCCCATCAGTTAATAACCCTGCTGTACTTTCATCAGTTACACTGTCATCTCGCTTCATTCTCCCATCAGTTAATAACCCTGCTGTACTTTCATTAGTTACACGGTCATCTCACCTCATTCCCCCATCAGTTAATAACCCTGCTGTACTTTCATCAGTTACACTGTCATCTCACTTCATTCTCCCATGAGTTAATAACCCTGCTGTACTTTCATCAGTTACACTGTCATCTCGCTTCATTCTCCCATCAGTTAATAACCCTGCTGTACTTTCATCAGTTACACTGTCATCTCCCTTCATTCTCCCATCAGTTAATAACCCTGCTGTACTTTCATCAGTTACACGGTCATCTCACTTCATTCTCCCATCAGTTAATAACCCTGCTGTACTTTCATCAGTTACACTGTCATCTCACTTCATTCTCCCATGAGTTAATAACCCTGCTGTACTTTCATCAGTTACACTGTCATCTCGCTTCATTCTCCCATCAGTTAATAACCCTGCTGTACTTTCATCAGTTACACTGTCATCTCCCTTCATTCTCCCATCAGTTAATAACCCTGCTGTACTTTCATCAGTTACACTGTCATCTCGCTTCATTCTCCCATCAGTTAATAACCCTGCTGTACTTTCATCAGTTACACTGTCATCTCCCTTCATTCTCCCATCAGTTAATAACCCTGCTGTACTTTCATCAGTTACACTGTCATCTCACTTCATTCTTCCATCAGTTAATAACCCTGCTGTGCTTTCATCAGTTACACTGTCATCTCGCTTCATTCTCCCATCAGTTAATAACCCTGCTGTACTTTCATCAGTTACACTGTCATCTCACTTCATTCTCCCATCAGTTAATAACCCTGCTGTACTTTCATCAGTTACACTGTCATCTCACTTCATTCTCCCATCAGTTAATAACCCTGCTGTACTTTCATTAGTTACACTGTCATCTCACTTCATTCTTCCATCAGTTAATAACCCTGCTGTACTTTCATCAGTTACACTGTCATCTCGCTTCATTCTCCCATCAGTTAATAACCCTGCTGTACTTTCATCAGTTACACTGTCATCTCCCTTCATTCTCCCATCAGTTAATAACCCTGCTGTACTTTCATCAGTTACACGGTCATCTCACTTCATTCTCCCATCAGTTAATAACCCTGCTGTACTTTCATCAGTTACACTGTCATCTCACTTCATTCTCCCATGAGTTAATAACCCTGCTGTACTTTCATCAGTTACACTGTCATCTCGCTTCATTCTCCCATCAGTTAATAACCCTGCTGTACTTTCATCAGTTACACTGTCATCTCCCTTCATTCTCCCATCAGTTAATAACCCTGCTGTACTTTCATCAGTTACACTGTCATCTCGCTTCATTCTCCCATCAGTTAATAACCCTGCTGTACTTTCATCAGTTACACTGTCATCTCCCTTCATTCTCCCATCAGTTAATAACCCTGCTGTACTTTCATCAGTTACACTGTCATCTCACTTCATTCTTCCATCAGTTAATAACCCTGCTGTGCTTTCATCAGTTACACTGTCATCTCGCTTCATTCTCCCATCAGTTAATAACCCTGCTGTACTTTCATCAGTTACACTGTCATCTCACTTCATTCTCCCATCAGTTAATAACCCTGCTGTACTTTCATCAGTTACACTGTCATCTCACTTCATTCTCCCATCAGTTAATAACCCTGCTGTACTTTCATTAGTTACACTGTCATCTCACTTCATTCTTCCATCAGTTAATAACCCTGCTGTACTTTCATCAGTTACACTGTCATCTCACTTCATTCTCCCATGAGTTAATAACCCTGCTGTACTTTCATCAGTTACACTGTCATCTCGCTTCATTCTCCCATCAGTTAATAACCCTGCTGTACTTTCATCAGTTACACTGTCATCTCCCTTCATTCTCCCATCAGTTAATAACCCTGCTGTACTTTCATCAGTTACACGGTCATCTCACTTCATTCTCCCATCAGTTAATAACCCTGCTGTACTTTCATCAGTTACACGGTCATCTCACTTCATTCTCCCATCAGTTAATAACCCTGCTGTACTTTCATCAGTTACACTGTCATCTCACTTCATTCTCCCATCAGTTAATAACCCTGCTGTACTTTCATCAGTTACACTGTCATCTCACTTCATTCTCCCATCAGTTAATAACCCTGCTGTACTTTCATCAGTTACACTGTCATCTCACTTCATTCTCCCATCAGTTAATAACCCTGCTGTACTTTCATCAGTTACACTGTCATCTCACTTCATTCTCCCATCATCTCCCCTTTCTCCACCTCACAGCTGGCTCAGTCTCATTTTGAGGGTGCATCTTCATTGATAAACTTTCCACCTGCCATGTTTTATGCTATAGGCAGGTAGCTGTAAGGAGTGAAACCACTGGGACTAAAATATAGCAGCACCATTATTGCTCGGGGTGCACCGATAATCGGTAGCCTATCAGCATGACACCAATAAAAAGAAAAAAACACAGTGGGCACAGTGTATGTATACCGATATTCATGATTGAATTTCTTCCAGCACAGAATTTAATGTTTGCTCAGACACAGTTACTAACGACGCAAGAACATTGAGACAGTAATGTTCCCAGTGCTGTGTAACATGTGATCATCCGAAATATGTTTCAAAAGAGCGATGTTTGGATTTTTTTCTTTAAGATCTGAAGACAACAATAGCGAGTTGTGTGCAGAACAGACCTGATGCTATAAAATCCAACGATGATCTGCGAGTAGAATATTATTCTGATGCTTTAAAAAAATAACATCCTAAATAACATTGAAGGTTAATAATAATAATAATAATAATAATAATAATAATAATAATAATAATAATAATAATAAAAATAATAATAATAAATATTGCACAATGTCTAGACTATGTTTCTTTTCTACTGTACAGTACAGGTAGAGGTTATGATACGCAATGCTAGACAGCAAGTGGCTATACAAGTTCATGTCACATTCTAGATGTTTTTTTTCTACAGAATTGTTTTCACTTGTACAAATGCAAAGTGTTATTTTTGTGTGACTGTTGTAAAACAAATGTATAAATTGCTGTCCAGCACACAGTATAATACTTCGTTATTCTTTGTGTTCATTTTCTGAAGTAAATGCAACACGTAAACAATACCTGTTCGTTTTAACATTCATAATTGTAAAACAGTTTCAATTTGGCCCTGGGTCTTGTTCTAGTAGTTTACAATAGCTTACATGCACTGTCTATTATTATCTGTATCGGCCGATATGGGCAGAGAACCATCGACTATCAGCATCAGACAAGAAAATCTTTATCGGTGCACCCCGAATTACTGCAGCACTTCATGACTGTCAGCACATTACTTTATACTCTGAATTACTGCAGCACTTCATGACTGTCAGCACATTACTTTATACTCTGAATTACTGCAGCACTTCATGACTGTCAGCACATTACTTTATACTCTGAATTACTGCAGCACTTCATGACTGTCAGCACATTACTTTATACTCTGAATTACTGCAGCACTTCATGACTGTCAGTACATTACTTTATACTCTGAATTGCTGCAGCACTTCATGACTGTCACTACATTACTTTATACTCTGAATTACTGCAGCACTTCATGACTGTCAGTACATTACTTTATACTCTGAATTACTGCAGCACTTCATCACTGTCACTACATTACTTTATACTCTGAATTACTGCAGCACTTCATGACTGTCAGTACATTACTTTATACTCTGAATTACTGCAGCACTTCATGACTGTCAGCACATTACTTTATACTCTGAATTACTGCAGCACTTCATGACTGTCACTACATTACTTTATACTCTGCTGACAGTGATGAAGTGCTGCAGTAATTCAGAGTATAAAGTAATGTGCTGACAGTGATGAAGTGCTGCAGTAATTCACATTACTTTATACTCTGAATTACTGCAGCACTTCATGACTGTCAGCACATTACTTTATACTCTGAATTACTGCAGCACTTCATGACTGTCAGCACATTACTTTATACTCTGAATTACTGCTGCACTTCATGACTGTCAGTACATTACTTTATACTCTGAATTACTGCAGCACTTCATGACTGTCACTACATTACTTTATACTCTGAATTACTGCAGCACTTCATGACTGTCAGTACATTACTTTATACTCTGAATTACTGCAGCACTTCATGACTGTCACTACATTACTTTATACTCTGAATTACTGCAGCACTTCATGACTGTCAGCACATTACTTTATACTCTGAATTACTGCAGCACTTCATGACTGTCACTACATTACTTTATACTCTGAATTACTACAGAACTTCATGACTGTCAGCACATTACTTTATACTCTGAATTACTGCAGCACTTCATGACTGTCACTACATTACTTTATACTCTGAATTACTGCAGCACTTCATGACTGTCACTACATTACTTTATACTCTGAATTACTGCAGCACTTCATCACTGTCACTACATTACTTTATACTCTGAATTACTGCAGCACTTCATGACAGCACATTACTTTATACTCTGAATTACTGCAGCACTTCATGACTGTCGGCACATTACTTTATACTCTGAATTACTGCAGCACTTCATGACTGTCAGCACATTACTTTATACTCTGAATTTTTTGTCATAAAACGTCTGCTGCAAATAAAGTTATTTTTGTTGTAGAGGGAAAAAAGAAAAGAGACGAGTGTTCCGGCCCTTTGTTTATATTATTATTTGTATTATTATTGTTTGCGGTGCGGACGAAAAGCAGCCGCCATTATTTGATTTTAAAACCTCGTAGGGATGCGTGACTGATCAGCTACTGATTATTTAACTAGCTGACAGTCCCGCATCCTTACTAAACTCGTGCAGACTGTGGCCGAGGGGTAATAAGATAATTAACAGCTAGTTAACCCCTCGGCCAGAATATAAAAGCCTCCAGCTTTCCTTGTTTGGAGTGGTGTAGAACGAGTGAGGAGTTAGGAGGTAAAAGAGAATTCAAAGTAAACAATTGCTATAAGTTCTGGCTCAAAACCAGCACGATACTTGTTTGTTTGGCCAACGTGCCCCTTTGTTTTGTTTAAGTCTTTTATTTCCTATTGTTTAATAAATGAACTGAACGCTGTAGCGTTTCAGTGTTGCCCCGCCAGTACCTGTTTGTTTTGGTTTTGTGTTTCTGGTCTGAAGTCATGCACTGCAAGCCATCTTGTTCACAGTCTCCTATTTAAAATAACACATCTGCAATCATTTCAGTTTTGAATGCAGAAAATATCTATAAACAGATGTGGCAATGAATTAACAAAGTGAAGTGAAACAAGTCAGAGTTTTAGCTTTAAAACTCCTACATAAGTTGAGTGTTTTTGTGCATTTTCAAATTAACACTAGAACCGCCGAGATTTCTGACTAGTTACAACATCGCAGCGGGTCATTAAAACAGCTTCGATATGAAAATGAAAAACAATCAGATACAACTTCATATTTTTATTTATGAACACCATATATAACATTTGCACAGCAAAAACACTGTATAGCACATATACATAAATATGAAAAACTATAATAAACATTACACAATAAACTACTGTGTAAACAGGTGTAGAAAGCTGTATGCACATACAAAATTATAAAAAATAAATAACTAGTTCTAAAAATAAAACAAAAATATAACATAACAAGCGACATGAATGTGCTTTGAGGGAAACAGAGTTCAAAGGCACATCTATTACAGCTGTCGAATTAGTACAATCCACACAGAAAACACACTTTTCATCTTTACCAGTGCATGTGCCACAGACTGCCTGTTCACAACGGGCGCAGGCTTCCAGTGTTTTGTTTCTGTTGCATTTAGCAGCCTGGCATTGTCTTTTCCTTCGTGTGCCAGTGGGCGCAACACTGGCTGAAGGTTGAGGGGCATTTGCAAGCCAGATTGCACTTCTCTGATCAAAATGTTTCTGCTGCAGCTCCAGGGCTAGCTGCAGAATGAAGTTCCTCCAGGAGATTGTGTTCCCGGTGCAGTCCTTGTACAAAACAAAAGCCAGGTCCAAAACATTATAAAAAAAACAGCCACAGGTCACCTGCGAGAACCACCTTTGATAGAATACTGCCGTGCCATTTGATCAAGTACATCCAGAGAGCTTAGAATAATAATAATAATATATGGTGTGTAGAATGACTTTCATCAGTGTTTCAAGCACTCAGCAGGATTATAATAGGCGGTTGTATTGCAATGTTTTACTGTTCTGTATTTAATATGCATCTTTTTGTAAATGGCCCCAACATTTAATCTCAACCTTGTGGAATAAGCCATTACAAAGAAACATTTCAAGAATAATGTCTACACATAAGATTGTTAGTGATATGAGCGAGTTTCTGAAAATTTGCTCAGTGATTTCATTTCCTGCAAAGGGTGAAAGTGCTATTTTAATGATATTTCTATACGTTTCAGTAGTTTGACATGTACAAAAGCAGCTGACAGCACTTGCATCATTATATAATAATTTGATTGTTAGGGAACTTGTAAATAAATGACCTTCCTGCTTGAAAAATCATACTGTTAGTTGGATAGGAAAATGTTTATTTGCATGTAAATCATTTTATTATGTGAAGATTGGAACTAAGTTTTAGGCTACCAATAATCAGGATAATAATTAGAATTATTGGAAAATGGAAAATGCTGCCAATCTGTCTGCTGAATAAAGAAAAGGAGACTCTCACTCTCTAAACTAGGAGAGTTATCCTTGCCTGTTATTGAGAAATATTATTTGTCTGCAAGGCTATATTCGGTGCAATACTGGATTTTCAAAAATTTTAATGCCGGATGTACCCACATGAAACCATTTGGAAAACTCTGACTATTCACATCTCCTACCTAGTCCCCAAAACAGCTGCTATAAATCATTCATATGTGAACGATGATGTCATGGTGACGGTAGATGCCCATTTTAAGGAGTTTTAAACAACCATTGGTTGCTTACCAAATGACTGACATCTCCAAAGGCTCCAACAACCAATCAGGGATAGTTTTATATACTTTCAAAACAAAAGCAGTTGGACAGAAAGCTAGATGAGTTTGTTTATTTATTTTTTCTCTGTCGGGAGATTCGGCGATCACAAGTACAAGCTTACCAGAAAACAAAATATTCATAGGATAAACATCACAGATGACCGTCCAATCAAAATGCATTTCACTGAAGCCCCAGCCCAAGAGAAATACATTTTATTATGAGGTGCAGCATTTCAGTGTCTTAGGTTTCGGTTTAGATGACTGGTATATACCATTATTTTAAAGTGCAGCATTACTGGAGAGCAGACTAAATTGCTTTACAGTACCAAGAATGCTTACCGACTGTGGCAAAGTGGTTTGCAGTGTACAGGTGCAGGAGTGATGTGGTGTGTAATTATCAGACAGAGATTTGTAATCCAGTTGGAAGTAATTTATTTTTAACAATCCAGGTCTGGTGACCAAATAATGATCCCTGGCAATACACAGCAATGTGTAGAGCATGGGGTAAATAATAACGGGTTTGCAGTCTCAAATAAAACACACAAGTATCCCTCCTACAATATAAATACACGGTCACCAGTCCTGGGTGCGTGCTGTAGTGCTCGTGGTGGGTTGTACAGGTTTATCAGTGACAATAGTGCAGTGCTGTTCCAGGTTTTGTGCTGGCCCTTGGCAACAGCTCTGGAATGTGTTAGCCATCTATTAATACAACAACCAACAATTATAGGCAAAACAAAACACTCACGATAAGTTATCACGATACTGCACAGGTCCTTCCAGGTTATTTTCTCGTAACCAAAGCGAAGGAACAGATTGCGATTCTCCGTCCCCATTTATGCCGTCACACATGACCCCTTGGTAAACGAGTGCAGCTGCCCCTCCAATCTGCGACTGCCACTTTTCCCTTCCAGGTCAATGAGTTAATTAACCGGGGTTCCACCCCCTTTCTAGCTGGCCGACTTCCGTTGAACCCTGGGAAAGAACTGTCGGGCCAGCCCGTCCAAGGTACAACTCTGTTCTCGCTACTTATCGCACTGACAGGTCAGGAGGGAGATTTACCACCAAGAATCACTGTGTTTCTGCAACACCGACCCAAAAGAAAACTTTAATTTTTATTACAGAAAGTGTTGATGAGTTGACAGATCTATCTGATGTTGACTTCTTCACATTACGCAGCCATCAAACAATTTGGTGTAAAATGATCCTGATACACAAGTTGAAAGTTACGTTCTGTCAGTCAGACCTCAAACAGGTAGAATGTTCACCGCAGCGGAAGGGTTAAAAGCAGCAAGAGATGGTGCCTCCCTTCCAAATCGAGGCAGATCATTCCACATCTTTGGGGCTCTGAAGCTGAACGCTCTGCCACCTGCCTGCTTTCTCTGTGTGCATGGAATACTTGTCATGGTTAAGAAAATACATGGGAGTTACTGTTTACATTTCCATGTGAGACGAGTTGTCAGACTGATGTGTAAATAAAGACAATAACACCTGTTTCTTGAAACGTCTGGTTTGCACATTTTCAATGCTCCGCTCCATTTCTGATGGCAAAATGAAATCTTAATTGGCACGGAACGATCACCTTGAAGTAGAAACACACAAGTGACACAAATGTGTCACTTGCTGTGTTTCTGTTGATTTGCTGTTGATTTAAACACTTCCGCCCTCTGTGTTCTGGGAGGGGAAATGTCTTCACACAAGGGGTCGATATGATGTCATCCGGCACGCACTGCAGTTCAGGGGCTATGTACGCACGCATGAGGCCAAAGCCAGCCTAGGTCTGTGCTCAAGTGTAAATGGGCTCAAATGATAGGACTTTTTGAATCTGATAGAGCCTAAGCCAGTCCAGGTCCGAGTTGTAAGTGTAAACACACTGATAGAGAACAGATCGTAATGCTTCATTTCATTTTCTGTTTTCAGGACTGCCTTATCTTGGTGAAAGCCAAGGAACAAAGATGGAGTCCGTTTACATTAAACAGGAGGAGGTTCAGGAATTGGTACCTGTCAGCATTAAACAGGAGATGCCTGAACTGGAGCCTGTCCACATGAAAGAAGAGACTGAACTGGAGCCTGTCCACATTAAACAAGAGACTGAACTGGAGCCTGTCCACATTAAAGAAGAAGAGACTGAACTGGAGCCTGTCCACATTAAAGAAGAGACTGTACTGGAGCCTGTCCACATTAAAGAAGAAGAGACTGAACTGAAGCCTGTCCACATTAAAGAAGAAGAGACTGAACTGGAGCCTGTCCACATTAAACAAGAGACTGAACTGGAGCCTGTCCACATTAAACAAGAGACTGTACTGGAGCCTGTCCACATTAAAGAAGAAGAGACTGAACTGAAGCCTGTCCACATTAAAGAAGAAGAGACTGTACTGGAGCCTGTCCACATTAAAGAAGAAGAGACTGAACTGAAGCCTGTCCACATTAAAGAAGAAGAGACTGAACTGGAGCCTGTCCACATTAAACAAGAGACTGAACTGGAGCCTGTCCACATTAAAGAAGAAGATACTGAACTGAAGCCTGTCCACATTAAAGAGGAAGAGACTGATCTGGAGCCTGTCCACATTGAAGAGTCTATTGACTTGTTGTTTAAGGATACAGAAAAAATGTCCCGGCCAAAGATATCACATCAGTGTAATGAATGTGTGAAGAGCTTCAGCCGGCCAAGAAGCCTAAAAACACACCAGCGAATTCACACTGGAGAGAAGCCATATCACTGTACTGAATGTGGGGAGAGCTTCAATGCGTCAGGAAGCCTAAAAAAACACCAGCGACTTCACACTGGAGAGAAGCCATATCAATGTACTGAATGTGGAAAGAGCTTCCGTAAGTTAGGAGCCCTAAAAAATCACCAGCTAATTCACACTGGAGAGAAGCCACACCACTGTACTGAATGTGGAAAGAGCTTCCGTGAGTTAGGAGCCCTAAAAAAACACAAGCTAATTCACACTGGAGAGAAGCCGCACCACTGTACTGAATGTGGAAAGAGCTTCCGTAAGTTAGGAGCCCTAAAAAATCACCAGCTAATTCACACTGGAGAGAAGCCACACCACTGTACTGAATGTGGAAAGAGCTTCCGTGAGTTAGGAAGCCTAAAAAGACACCAGCGAATTCACACTGGAGAGAAGCCATATCAATGTACTGAATGTGGGGAGAGCTTCAGTGAGTCAGGAAACCTGAATAGACACCAACACATTCACACTGGAGAGAAGCCGTATCACTGTGTTCAATGTGGGAAAAGCTTCACTGACAAAGGAACACTAAACAAACACCAGCGAATTCACACTGGAGAGAAGCCATATCACTGTACGGAATGTGGAAAGAGCTTCAATGCGTCAGGAGACCTAAAAAGACACCATCGATTTCACACTGGAGAGAAGCCATATCACTGTTCTGAATGTGAGAAAAGCTTCACTGACAAAGGAAAACTAAAAAAACACCAGCGAATTCACACTGGAGAGAAGCCGTATCACTGTGTTGAATGTGGGGAGAGCTTTAGGCAGTCAGGAACACTAAAAACACACCAGCAAATTCACACTGGAGCCAGCCTCCCTCCCTCCCAGTCCCTCACCTCTCCACCCTGCTTGTTTGAGTGTGTGGAGAGCTGACTGATTCCTTGTCTCTCTCTCACCCTGCAGTAAATGAAGGGGGTCCCCAGGAGTGAGAGCCAGCCTGAATCCAGAGACACTGAGAAAGGGAGCGTGTCAAACTGAAGGAGACAGACCCATTCTTTCAGAATGAACTGCATTGGAAATGAATCTCACTCATCATGCTGTGAGGATTCATGCCAAGCTTGTTTCTGTGAACACATTAAACAAAGATGCCAAAAACACATCCTATTTTTAAAATACCATTACTGTACCAAAAGTAGAAGAAACTAAAACTAAGAATATGTTCCTGGGTGTGGCAGCAGTGTGTGTTTCATCTCACTAGAATGGCCTCTAAGCTATTGCACCAGTGCAAGCACAAGCTGAAACAACCTTTTTTTTATTTGATGTGGTGCAAACTTTTCCCTGCTTTGCTGAGTGTTTAAAGCGCACATAAGGACCTTTTTATTTGATTGTGTTGCATGTTCCCATGTGTTGCTACAACTGTTTACGTAAGGTGTGTGTATTCTTTAATTTTTTTTTTACATTTTGACCACTTTTTTAAACTTTTAAATTGCATTCACTGTCTCAAGATGGCTTCCCATGTACCCGCATGGACCTCTCAGAACTTTCCCATCATCCTCCTGCTCACATGTAACACAATAAAATAAAAAGGTCCTTCTGTACCCTTTAAGTACCAAGAACCTCCCAGCTTGTTGTATACTGGAGCCCTATCATTTTAGTAGAGCTGTATAAATATACTGTAAAACATAAGTTTGCAAGCAAACAATTCACAAAATGTGCATTTACTCAAATCTGCAAAACCTACATGCTGCAACATTACCATTATTACTACATTCATCGTTTATATAGTTTGAGTAACTTATCTAAACAATCTGCAGAATGAAGCTGCCTCAGACTGTTTGACAGTAACAGAGCTGGTGCTTTTGTGGAATCAACATTAGCTGTTTATTCCTTTGGGCAAAATATGGCTTGTTTGCTTGTATTTGGTATCAGTATGCTATCATTAAATTGACAATACAGTACATCCAAAGGCAGGCTTAGTTATTTTTAAAGGATGTCATTGAAATTGAGTTTGATTTCCTGTACGTTTTCCAGTATCTGTGTATATAAAGGGCACATTATTATGTTTCCATTACCTCTGTATGTAAAAGGTTTGTCATTGTTTAAACTGTCAATGATTCCTGAGATACAGATCTGCAGTGGAACTGAACAAACACAAGGGAGACATTGAAAAAGGGGAAGATGCTGCTGCTTGTGGTGAATATTCCCTGAATATGATATTAATACATGAAAGTGTATTATAAATGTAACTGGACAGATTAATGAAATCTCTGTCTCTTGAAGAAAAAGGGCTCCTTTCCTGCAGACACACTGAACTGTGTGACCCCTGAACTAGGTGAGCAGGGCTGGGTGGCATCTGGACTGGATTAGGCTGAAAGGACAGTTGAATTCTGTACAGATAATTCACAGCGGCAACAACAAGCGGTTTGACATGAGGAAGACATAAAGCATCGCTGTCCTAGCGGAAAAGGACATTAAAACATCAAAGGACTGAGTGTTGAGAGGCAGTATCCACAAAGGACCTCATGTGGAGAGCTGCTTAGCAGAGAGAAAGACTATAAATATTCAAGCAAAACTAAACATGTTGTGCTCCACTTTGACTGCTAAACTAATTGCTGTCACTCTGCTATACCAAGCTGCAACTCCGGGACTCTGACTGAGAACACGACCCAAAAAGGGAAGGCAAGCTAGTAAACGACCAAATGCAAAGAGCCTGAGGCCTGGCTGGAGGACTGCCGTAAAACTTAGAGACTTTCATCAGACAAACAAGTCTGAGTCTGCTGTACCTAAGCCAGTATAGTTCCAGTTGCATTTTTCTCTCATGAAACTAAATTAATTAATTGTAACACATTCACATACAATTGAACTGTTAATTGTTTAGTTTGCACACCTTGCATGTGAAACTTGAAGTAATTAGAAGTAATCTACCTCATAGCTGTATGAAGAATTTATTTTAAAGTAAGCTTGCTATATGGTTAAACAATTTCCTATTAGTAAGCTTTAGTGTGATCTGTTGTAAGATTGTCTGAACCATTTCAGTTTAGGCTGTGTGTGTGTGTGTGTGTGAGAGTGTACAGTGTCATATTTCACTGGCCCTGCTAGCTGCTTTAACACAGGCTGAGAGCTTTGACTTTATGACTGTTATGCTTAGAAAACTAAGATTGACTTTCTGACTTTTGTGATTTCTGTTTAATATTTATGCTCTGAATACAATACTACTATTGATGAAACATTCCTTGTGTCTAGAGTGTGTATGTGGGTTCATAGTAAATCCTCAATCGTGTAAAACATCAATTAAATATTTTTTATAAGATAACTAATCAATCTAGATAAAACTCTAAACTCTCAATTATAAAATGGAGGACCACCAGATTAAGACCCTGTCATGGCCAGCCTAATCTCCAGACCTGAACCCCATTGAAAACCTCTGGAATGTGATCAAGAGGAAGATGGATGGTCACAAGCCATCAAACAAAGCCGAGCTGCTTGAATTTTTGCGCCAGGAGTGGCGTAAAGTCACCCAACATCAATGTGAAAGACGCATGAAAGCTGTGCTTGAAAATCAGGGTTATTCCACCAAATATTGATTTCTGAACTCTTCCTAAGTTAAAACATTAGTATTGTGTTGTTTAAAAATGAATATGAATTTATTTTCTTTGCATTATTCAAGGTCTGACAACACTGGATCTTTTTTGTTATTTTGACCAGTTGTCATTTTCTGCAAATAAATGCTCTAAATGACAATATTTTTATTTGGAATTTGGGAGAAATGTTGTCAGTAGTTTATAGAATAAAACAAAAATGTTCATTTTACCCAAACACATACCTATAAATAGTAAAACCAGAGAAACTGATAATTTTGCAGTGGTCTCTTAATTTTTTCCAGAGCTGTAATTATATATATATAATATATATATATATATATTTCCCTTGTCATGCACGGTCTGCACTGTGATGGTTAATATAAAACATGGCTGCCCTTGTGTTGCTGTTTTAACTGGTGTTGAGGTAAATCCCACTACAGGGTGCTTCATGTGGACAGCCTTTGGAAACACATTTAGAAGCACACTGCTGGAGTTTGATTACTATAATATGCATTTTTAAAGGAATGAGGGTGAAATGATGCAAACAGTAACATGAAACAATAATAATCCTTGTTTGTTAACTTTAGTTTGTAGTTGTATTGGAACCCAAGGGCTGAAGCTGAAATGTATAGAAGGGGTTCAGACTGATACAAATGAACAAGGAAATGTCACTTACACTAACAAGGACCATATTAGAAATGGAAACATAATTACACCACAGAAATCTAACAGCGGTATTATTAATGTACAATAATAAACTGGATTGCTGGACTGCACTGGATTAAAAAAATAATAGGATCCTTTCTGCCATCTACTGGTCACCTTTATTAACTGTGATCCAAATCTAAAATCCATCACAGACTAGCAGCTCTGCACACACTAGAATCAACCATCACAGACTAGCAGCTCTGCACACACTAGAATCAACCATCACAGACTAGCAGCTTGGCCTTTCTAACTTCCTTTTTGACTTGTGTTTGCAGTTCCAAATAGGAGGAGTGGCAGAGGAAAGTGTAAGGTACTGAACGCAGGCAATACATTTCTCCCCCCTTCCTTTCTATATTGTGTGGTGCCTGCCTTGGTTGGAGTGGATCTGTGTGTATTTAGAAAATACATCAGTCATGATTAAGACATTCTCTCTTCCATCACTGTAAAGTCTACAGCTGGAATGTCACCAGATGGCCCATAAAGCTGTACGGCTTTTGAAAGAGTCCACCGCTCACAGTTTTTACACCACTGCTCTACTGTCGGGGTCATACCCGGCCAATCGCATCGGCGATGCACCAAACTCCTGGTGCGTTCTGCCCCCTGGTGGCCATGGTCATCATGGAGACTTGTGAGTACTTCTTGATGGAGTGCTGCAGGCAAAAGAAGCTGATGAAGCGCCTTTCCTCCATCAGCAACGATAGAGTACGCCATCTTTTACCAAGATCCTATCCCACTGACGGAATAACTCCAGTACCTCCCCTGACAATTTTTCTCTCTCATCATGATCTGGGTGCTTCCTTTGCTTCCAGAAATTCAAGAAGGGTCCTATAACTGGATCGGAGGCCTGCAACAAAACAAGACTGCTCCTCGGACGCACTGGGAGTGCCACGATGGCCTCCTGCGCTGCTACCCCCTGCCCAGCATCCCTGGTCTGATCCCCTTGAATGTGCTGCTGCAGTTCCATAGGGACACCCGTCACAGGAACAACATCCTCCACAAAGCAAGGTGCATGTTCAACATATTGTCTTGAGAAAGCATTGGCGTTCCCAACAACCGCATTCTGCATGGTCCTAGTGTCCCACCTGCTACTATTGGTTAATTGTGGGCTCTAGTTTTTTATTTAACATCACTGAGTCCCTTGTCCCTGTGGATTGCAACCACAATGTAGAAACATATAGAGAATGGATGGGAATGGTCAATAAACATCACTGCTGTTTCTCTTAAAGCGTGTTTATTTATTTATTTATAATACTGGACCCTGTCTTAATACTGTATTACATTCTGAATACGAATATAGCTGAATTATTAATTGTAGATAATACTTAGAATACCAGATACATATTTAGCATTAAAAAGCAATCCATGTGATTTCTTTACCAGTCCTTCATTATTTTGTGTATCAGCCTCCACACAAAGCTGAGCGCAGTGCGGTATACTGTAATGATGCTCCAGTCAGTCTGCCCGGACTGCACCTGAACCATCTTAAAAACACGAAGCCTCCAATAAGCTCATTTGTAAAAGTTAGTAAAGAATGGCGCTATATAATCTAAGGAAGCTGAATGTGAACTCCTAGCTGGAGCAACGAGAGAGGGAGAGAGGGGGCGGGGCAGAGAAGGAGGGGGAGACGCTGCTAGGCAACCGGCTCCTGAACATTCCACTCCGCTGAGCAGAGACCGTTAGGATTTAAAAATGAGAAAGTTCCGAGCGGCGTCAGGCGCTTCGTTTAATTAACACACCGTTGCTGGCATACATTTTAATTTTGAAGATAACCATATTTTAAATACTCAAATAGCTCTGTATTAAAAATACTTCAGGTCAAGACCGTTTTCCAACAAATAAAAGAAGGTGCGTATTTATAAGAAGTATATTTGTTATGATATTAAAACTAAACGAATGTGCTACAGTTTGGTGTATCATTTATTTGTTTATAAAATGTTGCAGTGTTTCTTTTTTTAATATTAATATTTTATTGTTTTCACAAAATAACATCCATACATTATCAGTTCATCTGCTAGTGTAATCAAATCTCAATATTACTCGTCAGTAATTCATACATAGATAGACACGCTGTGGTAACTTCAAGAAGTTAAAATGGAAGGCTGGATTACAAATAAATAAATAAATAAATACATTAATAACGACATGAAACAAAAATACGTTTTGGTAGCTCATAGGTATTTAAATTACAAAATGCGACCCGTTTTAGAAATGGATTTATATACTAACTGCCGTATTAATGTAAAATGATATTTCAGAGTGTTTGAGGTGCAGACTCGCACAGTGATTTGTAAAATCCAGTAGTGTTGGAGCGGTCCGTGTGTTTGTGTTTCGTGTTGTGTATTCGCTCTTGTCTCCCCTGTCTGGGTGCTGTTATTACCGCTGTATTGTGTTCCTCCCCTCGTCTGTATTCCCTGTAGCTGCGGGTTCGCTCTGTCTCTGTGGCTGTGCGAGCTGTCCTGCACGCAGGGTGCGCCCTGCTCCCTGTCATTGGCTGTTAGTTGTGTGTGCCCATTGGTCCTGGTGTGCGGCTGGGGACCAATGGGATAGCTGTTCGCTCCGGCACTCGATTAGCATAAAGGGGCGGAGCTGAGTTATAAAAGGGGGCGTTGCAGTTTTATGGTTGTTGTTCCAGGGTAAGCAGCGAAGCGTGTGGGGCAGTGATCTGTAGCGTGTTGAGAGATGGCAGTTTAAATAAAGCTTTGAACCTGAAAGCAGCGTGTTGTCTCCTTCTCTTCCGCCTACTTCGTGAAACGCTACAATGTGTTAAGAAACTATAATGCCACATTACTTACCACTCGGGGGAAACAGAAATGATTCATTTGGAAATAATTCGTTGTGAGATTATTTGGATAAATACTCAGAATTATAGATGTGTGGACTTTTGATTAAAATATACCCACATGTATTTTTGTTTCATGTCGTAATTTTTTTTATTTATGTATTTATTTAAACGTTAACTGGCGCTTTCATTTGAACCTCTTGCTGGTGCCACGGCTTGTCTCTGTATCTATTCACTGATATTTGAGATTGTGTTTAGTACACACTAGCAGCTGAGCTGATAATCTTATTGGTTATTTTGTGTAAACAATAACACGTTATACTGTATTACAAAAAAAAAAAGACTGAGGAGGAGGCAGTGTGGTTCAGTGGTTAAAATCCCTTGTAACTAGAAGGTCACGGGTTCACATCCCACCACTGCCGCTGCCTGACTCGCTGTGTGACCCTGAGCAAGTCACTGAACCTGCTTGTGCTCCATCCTGTGGATGAGATGTTAAATCAATGTCCTATTGGAAGTGACAGTTCACAGACAACCTCTTAAAGCGCTTTGTGATGGTGGTCCACTATGAAAGGTGCTATATAAAGACATTATTATTATTATTTTTAAAGTATACTGAGCCGTGCAGGTGATTTCATAGGTTGTCATGGCAGCACCGTTCATCACGGGAGTGGTTATCCGGGACAAACGCTTCCTTCGCTGGGTCGGAGAAACGCTGGAGTTCCGCTGGCTTCTCAATAAGGATCCCGAGGTATCCAACCTGAATATCTAAATCAATACAGTGACAACAAAGGAGTGTGACATCTAACCCTAATGACTACATTAATTATTATTATTATTATTATTATTATTATTATTATTATTAAACCTATTGCTAATTAAGCAGTAATACACGACAGGGTGTGTGTGTGTGTTATCATGAGGTAATATAACATTGCCTTGGGTGCATTGTGAGGCACTAGATGAAGTGGAGTCCTTCAACCGCCCAGGAAGTGGTGATATATCTCATGATAACACACAGACCCTGGCGTGTATTATTCCTATTATTAAATTGGTCTGTGAGTGTGTTATTGTTGGTAAATGAAGAAGACTTTAAACTTTATTTTAATATTTGTTATGTGTCTCCCCTTCCACTGAGAGAAGTAGTTCCACAGTAACTAACATTGTTAGATTAACAATTAAACATTGATTTCAAACCGTTTTGTATAATATTTTCTTTTTCGGGGACTTCGATAATAGTTTCTTGTTTAGTCTTTGTAGATATTGAACTGGATCATTGTTTCAACGTGTATGTCTGGGTTTTGTCCAGTAGATGATGCCGCTGCTGCTGTTGTGACGTTTTGTTTAAATCAATGTCAATGTTCTTTTCAGTTAGCCAGTCACGGAAAACTTTCATAGCCCATTCTGTCTGGTGCTTGGTGTTTCCCTCAGTTGTATTCGTTTCTAGGTTGTCTAAATCTGCTTCATTTACCTCAGTATGGCGAGATGTTGACATTTTCTTTTGTAGTTAATCTCAGGGATTGCTGTCATGCTGACTGACTCGAGTGGTGTTGTAGTTAATCTCAGGGATTGCTGTCATGCTGACTCACTCGAGTGGTGTTGTAGTTAATCTCAGGGATTGCTGTCATGCTGACTGACTCGAGTGGTGTTGTAGTTAATCTCAGGGATTGCTGTCATGCTGACTGACTCGAGTGGTGTTGTAGTTAATCTCAGGGATTGCTATCATGCTGACTCGAGTGGTGTTGTAGTTAATCTCAGGGATTGCTGTCATGCTGACTCGAGTGGTGTTGTAGTTAATCTCAGGGATTGCTGTCATGCTAACTGACTCGAGTGGTGTTGTAGTTAATCTCAGGGATTGCTGTCATGCTGACTGACTCGAGTGGTGTTGTAGTTAATCTCAGGGATTGCTGTCATGCTGACTGACTCGAGTGGTGTTGTAGTTAATCTCAGGGATTGCTGTCATGCTGACTGACTCGAGTGGTGTTGTAGTTAATCTCAGGGATTGCTGTCATGCTGACTCGAGTGGTGTTGTAGTTAATCTCAGGGATTGCTGTCTTGCTGACTGACTCGAGTGGTGTTGTAGTTAATCTCAGGGATTGCTGTCCTGCTGACTGACTCGAGTGGTGTTGTAGTTAATCTCAGGGATTGCTATCATGCTGACTCGAGTGGTGTTGTAGTTAATCTCATGGATTGCTGTCATGCTGACTCGAGTGGTTTTGTAGTTAATCTCAGGGATTGCTGTCATGCTGACTCACTCGAGTGGTGTTGTAGTTAATCTCATGGATTGCTGTCATGCTGACTGACTCGAGTGGTGTTGTAGTTAATCTCATGGATTGCTGTCATGCTGACTCACTCGAGTGGTGTTGTAGTTAATCTCAGGGATTGCTGTCATGCTGGCTCGAGTGGTGTTGTAGTTAATCTCAGGGATTGCTGTCATGCTGACTCGAGTGGTGTTGTAGTTAATCTCAGGGATTGCTGTCATGCTGACTCGAGTGGTGTTGTGGTTAATCTCAGGGATTGCTGTCATGCTGACTGACTCGAGTGGTGTTGTAGTTAATCACAGGGATTGCTGTCATGCTGACTCGAGTGGTGTTGTAGTTAATCTCAGGGATTGCTGTCATGCTGACTCGAGTGGTTTTGTAGTTAATCTCAGGGATTACTGTCATGCTGACTCGAGTGGTGTTGTAGTTAATCTCAGGGATTGCTGTCATGCTGACTCGAGTGGTGTTGTAGTTAATCTCAGGGATTGCTGTCATGCTGACTCGAGTGGTTTTGTAGTTAATCTCAGGGATTGCTGTCATGCTGACTCGAGTGGTGTTCTAGTTAATATCAGGGATTGCTGTCATGCTGACTCGAGTGGTGTTGTAGTTAATCTCAGGGATTGCTGTCATGCTGACTGACTCGAGTGGTGTTGTAGTTAATCTCAGGGATTGCTGTCATGCTGACTCGAGTGGTGTTGTAGTTAATCTCAGGGATTGCTGTCTTGCTGACTCGAGTGGTGTTGTAGTTAATCTCAGGGATTGCTGTCATGCTGACTCGAGTGGTGTTGTAGTTAATCTCAGGGATTGCTGTCATGCTGACTGACTCGAGTGGTGTTGTAGTTAATCTCAGGGATTGCTGTCATGCTGACTCGAGTGGTGTTGTAGTTAATCTCAGGGATTGCTGTCTTGCTGACTCGAGTGGTGTTGTAGTTAATCTCAGGGATTGCTGTCATGCTGACTCGAGTGGTGTTGTAGTTAATCTCAGGGAATGCTGTCATGCTGACTGACTCGAGTGGTGTTGTAGTTAATCTCAGGGATTGCTGTCATGCTGACTCGAGTGGTGTTGTAGTTAATCTCAGGGATTGCTGTCATGCTGACTTGAGTGTTTTTGTAGTTAATCTCAGGGATTGCTGTCATGCTGACTCGAGTGGTGTTGTAGTTAATCTCAGGGATTGCTGTCATGCTGACTCGAGTGGTGTTGTAGTTAATCTCAGGGATTGCTGTCATGCTGACTCGAGTGGTGTTGTAGTTAATCTCAGGGATTGCTGTCATGCTGACTGACTAGAGTGGTGTTGTAGTTAATCACAGGGATTGCTGTCATGCTGACTCGAGTGGTGTTGTAGTTAATCTCAGGGATTGCTGTCATGCTGACTCGAGTGGTGTTGTAGTTAATCTCAGGGATTGCTGTCATGCTGACTCGAGTGGTGTTGTAGTTAATCTCAGGGATTGCTGTCATGATGACTCGAGTGGTGTTGTAGTTAATCTCAGGGATTGCTGTCATGCTAACTGACTCGAGTGGTGTTGTAGTTAATCTCAGGAATTGCTGTCATGCTGACTCGAGTGGTGTTGTAGTTAATCTCAGGGATTGCTGTCATGCTGACTCGAGTGGTGTTGTAGTTAATCTCAGGGATTGCTGTCATGCTGACTGACTCGAGTGGTGTTGTAGTTAATCTCAGGGATTGCTGTCATGCTGACTCGAGTGGTGTTGTAGTTAATCTCAGGGATTGCTGTCATGCTGAATCGAGTGGTGTTGTAGTTAATCTCAGGATTGCTGTCATGCTGATTTGAGTGGTTTTGTAGTTAATCTCAGGGATTGCTGTCATGCTGACTCGAGTGGTGTTGTAGTTAATCTCAGGGATTGCTGTCATGCTGACTCGAGTGGTGTTGTAGTTAATCTCAGGGATTGCTGTCATGGTGACTCGAGTGGTGTTGTAGTTAATCTCAGGGATTGCTGTCTTGCTGACTGACTCGAGTGGTGTTGTAGTTAATCTCAGGGATTGCTGTCATGCTGACTCGAGTGGTGTTGTAGTTAATCTCAGGGATTGCTATCATGCTGACTCGAGTGGTGTTGTAGTTAATCTCAGGGATTGCTGTCATGCTGACTGACTCGAGTGGTGTTGTAGTTAATCTCAGGGATTGCTGTCATGCTGACTGACTCGAGTGGTGTTGTAGTTAATCTCAGTTATTGCTGTCATGCTGACTCGAGTGGTGTTGTAGTTAATCTCAGGGATTGCTATCATGCTGACTCGAGTGGTGTTGTAGTTAATCTCAGGGATTGCTGTCATGCTGACTGACTCGAGTGGTGTTGTAGTTAATCTCAGGGATTGCTGTCATGCTGATTTGAGTGGTGTTGTAGTTAATCTCAGGGATTGCTATCATGCTGACTCGAGTGGTGTTGTAGTTAATCTCAGGGATTGCTGTCATGCTGACTGACTCGAGTGGTGTTGTAGTTAATCTCAGGGATTGCTGTCATGCTGGCTCGAGTTGTGTTGTAGTTAGTCTCAGGGATTGCTGTCATGCTGACTCGAGTGGTGTTGTAGTTAATCTCAGGGATTGCTGTCATGCTGACTCGAGTGGTGTTGTAGTTAATCTCAGGGATTGCTGTCATGCTGACTCGAGTGGTGTTGTAGTTAATCTCAGGGATTGCTGTCATGCTGACTCGAGTGGTGTTGTAGTTAATCTCAGGGATTGCTGTCATGCTGACTGACTCGAGTGGTGTTGTAGCTAATCTCATGGATTGCTGTCATGCTGACTGACTCCAGTGGTGTTGTAGTTAATCTCAGGGGTTGCTGTCATGCTGACTCGAGTGGTGTTGTAGTTAATCTCCGGGATTGCTGTCATGCTGACTCGAGTGGTGTTGTAGTTAATCTCCGGGATTGCTGTCATGCTGATTGACTCGAGTGGTGTTGTAGTTAATCTCCGGGATTGCTGTCATGCTGACTCGAGTGGTGTTGTAGTTAATCTCAGGGATTGCTGTCATGCTGACTGACTCGAGTGGTTTTGTTTACCCAGGCGTACAGTTGCAGTTGGTGTATTGATTTTATTTACTGTGATGAGGCCGCTTCACAGAAAGAAGTTCCGCACTGTTGTTTTATCCCCAGATATCTAATGGCTGGGGAGAATCGATTATTTTCGCCAGTTGTTTCTACCCATTTAATAATATATGTTAAAGAATGAACAGGGGTAGAGCCAGATAGAAGAGCCTGAAAAGAGCATCACTGCTGTGCTTGTGCTGACAGACACAAGTCATCTT
Organism: Acipenser ruthenus; assembly: GCF_902713425.1. Lineage (NCBI taxonomy): Eukaryota > Metazoa > Chordata > Actinopteri > Acipenseriformes > Acipenseridae > Acipenser > Acipenser ruthenus. The sequence goes on along the minus strand of NC_081239.1, from coordinate 6,931,274 downwards.
GACATTGGAGAGGGGAAGTACGTGCAGGGACAGTTAAACAAAGGCCATCCCGACATTGAAACTTCCTCATTATGCAAAGGCCCTGATACTAAAATAAACGTTCAGTTTATATTTCTACACTTTTATTTTGGTGCTCATGAAGCTGCTGGGTTGGCAACACTGGAGGTTTTTAATCCAGAGCTGGGATAGCATGAACTCTACCACTGGAACCAAGTCTCTCTGCAGAGCAGACCCCCTCATCTAAAGATGATTGAGAGCATGTTTGGTATCAAGCAGCTCAGCTCCCCTTTTCAGAATTCTCTCTTGTCAGTTTAACAGGGGGTGCAGGGCTGCATTCCAGTATTCAGGCTCAATTTAAACCCTGCCTGCCTTCACTTCCTCTCACTAACCACAGACACGTATTTCCTTCTCAGAAATGAATGCAGAGCAGAGCTGACTGCTTCCCAGCAAAAAAGGAGAAGTGTGTCCTGTTTTTGAGTTGATAAAAAAAAAAGTTACATATGACACTAGTGTTTTGGACAGTATTGTAGTGTTTTTATATGAATTACACAATTACAATTGTAATTAATTCAGGTCTGTATGACACTATAGTGTTTCTGGACAGCACTGTAGTATTTTTCTATGGGTAGCAGGGTGAAACCTGGCCTCCACTGGTAAAAGGCATGAGAAGTTTGTGAATATCTGTCTGTCTGCACCACTGAGCCCCTAAGAGACATGCACTGAAAGGAGGAAGTATATTTGCCAGGCTTTTGCTTTTGCAGTTTCTATATTAGTCACAGGTTATATAAAAAGAAAACAAAACCTAATAACAAGGCTCTTCAAAACTGCAGTTTTTTTGTACTGATATCAGAAGTTGTGTGCCACCCAAAACCTTTTAAGGGTAAGTAAGTAGACATTGTTCTGTTTTATTGAGGGAATTCGTAGATATTAACTAAAGAAAATGTTTTACATAGGATTGCTTTTGAACCTCCCCCAATAGGGAACAACCACAGGCCGTATTGTAAGAACACAGAGAGCAGTCATGTGACTTCTCCTTAATGAGATTGTTCTGCTAGTTTTATTCTGTTAGAATTGCTTACCTCCTTTACTGTAAAGCAGCCCTTGGATAACTGAATGCACTGTATTATTGTCTTACTCTGTTACAAACAATGTGTGGGCCTGCCTGAGACCAGGACTGTTTACAGCTCTGCAGTGTGTTCAGTGTGTCTCTCTTTCCTATGCTGCATTCGATTATAATGAGGATTGCAGGTTTCTCTTATATATAAGCACAGTTGGCTGGACATTATTCCTGATATCACTGTCTTTGTGTGTCTAATCAGTTGTGTGGATGATCAGTACAGAAAATGGAAAATAAATCTGCAGACGTGGAAACAGGTAAGAATGAAAGAAAAGTATTTTGATATCCAATAATAAATGATACCAGTTGACTAAAAGTAATGACACTTCTTAGTACAGTAGACAAATGTTTTAATACAAGGGCCTTTTCAGTGTCTGTCTGACTAGACATCTATCTGCTAGACTTCAGTATACGTATAAGCCCTTTTTCGCTCGCTTTAAATCAACTCTCAAGACGCACCTGTTCTCTCTTGCTATCTATGCTCTTTAAGCCTGATATCTGCTATTAGTTGCTGTGTTGCTGCTACTATTTCATGTATTATGCACTTTCCACTGTATTTAAAGTATTATACATTACTTTTTTAACTGTATATCATGTATTATGCATTTCTCTGTATTTAAAGTATTATGGATTTTCATGTTGTTACTGCATCTTGTAAAGTGCTTTGTGATGGTGGTCCACTATGAAAGGCACTATAAAAAATAAAGATTGATTGATTGATATTGTAAATGTATAGGTCTCCCATATGAGAATGCACTAAACAGACAGTGAGGAATGCTATTATAGTGTAAAAATAAACACCATTGTGGAACACTGCAGTTATCCAAATCTTAAAAAAAAAAAAAAACAACACTGCTTGTGATTAGCAAAAGAACTTTCTTGCAAGTTCCCTTTTTTTGTAGGTTTTTTGGTTTGTGTTTGACTGTGATAGAAGCTAGTTTCTCCTGCCTTCACACTGTAGATTCACTCTCCCTGTGCAGCAGGTATCAGGACATCACCACCATATTAACCACTGGCTCTCACTTCACTACAGTAAAACCTCCACACTGTAGATTCACTCTCCCTGTGCAGCAGGTATCAGGACATCACCACCATATTAACCACTGGCTCTCACTTCACTACAGTAAAACATCCACACTGTAGATTCACTCTCCCTGTGCAGCAGGTATCAGGACATCACCAGCCATCACCACCATATTAACCTCTGGCTCTCACTTCACTACAGTAAAACCTTCACACTGTAGATTCACTCTCCCTGTGCAGCAGGTATCAGGACATCACCAGCCATCACCACCATATTAACCACTGGCTCTCACTTCACTACAGTGAAACCTCCACACTGTAGATTCACTCTCCCTGTGCAGCAGGTATCAGGACATCACCACCATATTAACCACTGGCTCTCACTTCACTACAGTAAAACCTTCACACTGTAGATTCACTCTCCCTGTGCAGCAGGTATCAGGACATCACCACCATATTAACCACTGGCTCTCACTTCACTACAGTAAAACCTTCACACTGTAGATTCACTCTCCTTGTGCAGAAGGTATCAGGACATCACCACCATATTAACCACTGGCTCTCACTTCACTACAGTAAAACCTCCACGCTGTAGATTCACGCTCCCTGTGCAGCAGGTATCAGGACATCACCAGCCATCACCACCATATTAACCACTGGCTCCTTTTCACAGTTCAGTATTCATTCACAGATACATGATGCAGTTTGGTCTCTGAGTTAAAGCTGATAGGAATGTTGATACAGTAATTCCACCCCCTAAACTATTCTGACAGGGCATGTGTGCTGAAACTATCTAGACAGATACATCGGCTTGGAGTGATTGTTCCACAGCGACTGATCTGGGGTCAGTTTACCTGAAACACATGACAGTAACACTGATATTTACAATTCTGAACTCCATAAACCTGCAATCTGAAACACACGACAGTAACACTGATATTTACAATTCTGAACTCCACAAACCTGCAATCTGAAACACACGACAGTAACACTGATATTTAAAATTCTGAACTCCACAAACCTGCAATCTGAAACGCACGACAGTAACACTGATATTTACAATTCTGAACTCCACAAACCTGCAATCTGAAACGCACGACAGTAACACTGATATTTACAATTCTGAACTCCACAAACCTGCAATCTGAAACACACGACAGTAACACTGATATTTACAATTCTGAACTCCACAAACCTGCAATCTGAAACACACGACAGTAACACTGATATTTACAATTCTGAACTCCACAAACCTGCAATCTGAAACACACGACAGTAACACTGATATTTACAATTCTGAACTCCACAAACCTGCAATCTGAAACACACGACAGTAACACTGATATTTACAATTCTGAACTCCACAAACCTGCAATCTGAAACACACGACAGTAACACTGATATTTACAATTCTGAACTCCACAAACCTGCAATCTGAAACGCACGACAGTAACACTGATATTTACAATTCTGAACTCCACAAACCTGCAATCTGAAACACACGACAGTAACACTGATATTTACAATTCTGAACTCCACAAACCTGCAATCTGAAACACACGACAGTAACACTGATATTTACAATTCTGAACTCCACAAACCTGCAATCTGAAACACACGACAGTAACACTGATATTTACAATTCTGAACTCCACAAACCTGCAATCTGAAACACACGACAGTAACACTGATATTTACAATTCTGAACTCCACAAACCTGCAATCTGAAATGCACGACAGTAACACTGATATTTACAATTCTGAACTCCACAAACCTGCAATCTGAAACGCATGACAGTAACACTGATATTTACAATTCTGAACTCCACAAACCTGCAATATGAACACACGACAGTAACACTGATATTTACAATTCTGAACTCCACAAACCTGCAATCTGAAGGGATTCAAATATAAATCAACTCAGTTTCTATGCATTATCTAAAGAAGTTCAATTCCAGTTTTATATACATATATACTTGTTTCTATTGAAATGTATTACTGTGCTTGTGATGCCATGTTCTAGATAGTTAATGATGCAACACTCTACTATTCCTTTCTATTTAAACCTATATTTGAAAGCGCGTATCAGACAGGGGATATGAACCTGCTGCTTCAGGGGAGCGGGCACACCGCTGGCTACGAGCACGTCCTCAGTGAACAATCAACCCGAGGGACCTCTGCCCTGTCAAATAGCAACATTGAATAACAAGAGTCACTATAATCCCCACTGTGTCCCCAGCCTGTGTCATATACAATGTGTGATTGATAGAGAATCGTCCATATTAATGTACTAAGTGGAATATTTAAAATATTTGGTCATGTTTTTTTTTTGTTTGTTTGTTGTTGAATTTAAGTCATTCTTAGACTTAAGTTTATGCTATTAAGTTTTAAAAGTTATTGATATAATATTACATTTGAAGTGCTTATTTAAACTATAATAAAGTTATCACTAAGTATTTGTTTGACCTCCTAAAGAGCTGAAGATGAAGACTCAAACAAGCCCTGCCCTTGTTTAACACATTCTATCTTGATTATCTGCATCTAAAATGAAGAGCAGATCTGGATGCATGTAGAGATCAACATGCTTCATGAATATGTGATGGAAAATAACCACTTGTTTTAAGCACAGCTCAATATTTCACAAGCACCTGAGAAATGAACATGCCTGATGAATACAGCCCTGTTTCTAATATGAATGTTACACTGTCTCTACCTACATCACTGCATCTCTCTTCTCTCTCTGACAATCCCTCACTCCCTCCCTTTCTCTTTTCTATCTCTGACAATCCCTCCCTCCCTTTCTCTGTTCTCTCTCTGACAGCCCCTCCCTTTCTCTCCTCTATCATACCCTCTCTGTCTCCACAGTTACAGGTGCATCAGGAATCCTCAGTCCCTCACTCCCTCTCTGTCTCCACAGTTACAGGTGCATCAGGAATCCTCAGTCCCTCACTCCCTCTCTGTCTCCACAGTTACAGGTGCATCTGGAATCCTCAGTCTCTCACTCCCTCACTGTCTCCACAGTTACAGGTGCATCAGGAATCCTCAGTCCCTCACTCCCTCTCTGTCTCCACAGTTACAGGTGCATCAGGAATCCTCACTCCTCGCTCCCTCTCTGTCTCCACAGTTACAGGTGCATCAGGAATCCTCAGTCTCTCACTCCCTCTCTGTCTCCACAGTTTCAGGTGCATCAGGAATCCTCACTCCCTCACTCCCTCTCTGTCTCCACAGTTACAGGTGCATCAGGAATCCTCAGTCCCTCACTACCTCTCTGTCTCCACAGTTACAGGTGCATCAGGAATCCTCAGTCCCTCACTCCCTCTCTGTCTCCACAGTTACAGGTGCATCAGGAATCCTCAGTCCCTCACTCCCTCTCTGTCTCCACAGTTACAGCTGCATCAGGAATCCTCAGTCCCTCACTCCCTCTCTGTCTCCACAGTTACAGGTGCATCAGGAATCCTCAGTGTTTCTCAGAGTTTTGGAAGTTTCGGCCGTGACTATAAGAGTATTATCCCTGCACGTGATGCCAAGTCCATGAGTTGGAATAGACCTAATCTCAGCAACCCTAAGGTATGGTGACACTGATCATTAGAAAAGATTCTAGTTTTCCATGGTAAAAAAGTCTATGATTTAAACATTTTAAAATCCACAATACACGCAAGAATCCACATATCATTTGTATTCAGACACGGGCAGACTGCTGTTTCAGAGAAAGCTTAGGGCTGTATTCATAAAGTGTTTACCAGGCATTTAAGTTTAGACAGTGAAATCATACGAACATAAGAAATTCAAGAACGAGAAAAGGCCATTTGGCACACCTATGCTCGGTCACTTTGGTGCCAGTGTGGTTCGTTAGCGCTCAGAAGAGGAAAAACAAAAAAAAAAAAAACGAACCACGTTAGCAGGGGAAATGAAACCTCTGGGAATCCGTGGCTAGACAGACTAAAGGTCTTATTGTGGTCACAAAGAGGGTTATACAGTATTGTTCATGACAGCATCCAGTCTGTTCTTGAAGGATCCGATAGTCTCTGCTTCAACAACTCTGTCCAGCAGCCTGTTCCAATGGTTCACCACCCTTTCTGTGAAAAAGCTCCTTCTCCCGTCGGTTCTGAATATGCTCTTCTTCAGCTTCCACCTGTGGTCCCTGGTTCTGTTCTCTGTGATCTGTGAAAAATATTCTCAGCAGTTACTTTGTTAAACCCCTTGACCATTTTAAATACCTCTATTAAGTCGCCTCTGGCTCTCCTTTCTAGGCTATATAGATTCAGCTCTTTCAGTCTATCTTCATATGACATACCCTTCAGTCCTGGAATTAATCGTGTTGCTCTCCTCTGTACTCTCTCCAATGCCTCAATGTCTTTTTTATGATAAGGGGACCAGAGCTGTCCACAGTATTCTAGGTGTGTATTCTGTGTGAGATGAGGAGCAGCTGTGTGAGGTCAGGGGCAGCTGTGTGAGGTCAGGAGCAGCTGTGTGAGGTCAGGAGCAGCTGTGTGAGATGAGGAGCAGCTGTGTGAGGTCAGGAGCAGCTGTGTGAAATGAGGAGCAGCTGTGTGAGGTGAGGAGCAGCTGTGTGAGGTGAGGAGCAGCTGTGTTAGATGAGGAGCAGCTGTGTGAGATGAGGAGCAGCTGTGTGAGGTGAGGAGCAGCTGTGTGAGATGAGGAGCAGCTGTGTGAGGTCAGGAGCAGCTGTTTGAGATCTCTGGAACAAAGTAAAACTAAACCAGAATGCTGTTCTGTGAATTTCTATCTAAATTGTATTTTTCTGCGTACAATAGAGTTAAATGCCCATTCGATGCTGAACCAGATTACAGCTCCCCATGAAACTCATTTTATGATTGATAATAGTCTGGTCCCAGGTGAATGTTAAAATCAGACTTTTAATGAACTGTATGCACTTGTTTTCATATTATAGTAACTCAATGAAAGAACTTTTCTTTTGCAGATTCCTGGTTTGCTGAGGAGAGTTTTCAAGGTAGAGAATGGGGGGGGGGGGGGGGGTATTGTTAAATGATGGATGAATAAGACAGGGGGAAAGAAAAGGGGAGATTGTGAGTGAAAGAGAATTGGGAAAGAGAGAGAGATGAGAAGGGTGGATGTAGTTAAGTGTCATGATGTATATCATCAATTAAGAGTTTCTTCTTTAAAGGATATTCATGCTGTTATTAACCTACTGTACCATAGGTCACCCTTTATGTGTAATTTCAGTACCAGAAGGAAAACACCAAAGACATATATAAGTAAAACCAATGATTTATTTAGAAAGACAAAGGTTTTTATAGTGTTTGAAATTATTCTTTTTATAGCATCATTCATCAAGTTATGCAACAAGTTGGATACAATTGTAACTGTTTCTTTTTGTATGTAGTGTGAATCTTTAAAAGTAAAGACCACTTCTAATAAAATCTAATCAAGACTCAGTGCAACATGTCAAATACAAAACAAGCAAAGTGAATATCAAATCAATTCAAACTAATTGACACACAAAATAAAATTGCTATCGTAAATTAAAACCATGACAAATCTAATAAAAAACTGAAAAACAAGGAACATAATGGATGTAAAGAACTGACCACCTTGTTCACATACATGCAGATTTATTGTACTGCTCTTTCTCCTTTCAAATATATAAAACCTTGTAGAAAACAAGCATTCTACAATGTAGCTAAAACTCAGCAGCTTAATGTTTAAAAAGTAATGAAACAGAATCAAGTATCCTCAGATAATACCGTAACCTAATCCAAGCACAAGGTAGCTACTCTGTGTGCACAACACTTCTCCACGTATAATACCGTATGATTAAAATGAGCACTAAGAGAAAATAAACAATGGTGAGTCTGTGATTTAATAAACAACACAAGAACAAGAATGAGCTAATCTACTCACCCCCACGAGCACAGCAATATATCCAGAAGTCCCGTGTGTTTCTGCTTCCCTGCACTTTAAACCAAAACATACTCATAAATATATAAACAAGTTCTCAAACCAAGCAATAAAATAGAACACACTCGCTACTCACCACCAGCAATGCTGCAGCCTTCTGGATAAACCTGAGTCCCATGTGTCTCTGCTTTCCCTGCACACCAGCAATGCTGCAGCCTTCTGTATCAATCTGAGTCCCATGTGTCTCTGCTTTCCCTGCACACCAGCAATGCTGCAGCCTTCTGGATCAATCTGAGTCCCATGTGTCTCTGCTTTCCCTGCACACCAGCAATGCTGCAGCCTTCTGGATCAATCCGAGTCCCATGTGTCTCTGCTTTCCCTGCACACCAGCAATGCTGCAGCCTTCTGTAATCACCTATGCCTTTATACAGGGGTTTTCACTAACCCATCTGTGTTAGCCCTTTCCTAGTTTGACTGAATGGACAACTTGTATTAGCCATGCCACACTACAGTAGTTTTATATATGAATCTATTTTAGTAATATGAATGTAACCGATATTAACATCTGTCACTGAAGGAATACACTTAAATTGTAGCCGCTACGCCACTCCCAAAATATTAATAGGGAGAAAAGGAAAATCCTAATTAAGTTTTTCTATTGGGCAAGGACTTAGTTTAGTTTAATAGCAGCATCACTTCCCAAACACAGAACCCAGAAGCCAAGTAAATGTATACAAAGTGTATTAACACAAAGGCAATTCCAGTTAAAAACAATTTAAAATGTAGCAGCAATTGTCTAGAGTTAGCAGCAATAAATGCAATGTAGAATATGGTTTTAATATAGCAGCAATGATATTAATGTATAAAAATGATTTCAAACAGCAGTAATCACAATGTCACAGCAATAGCTACATATCGCAACAATAGTCAAATTACAATTAAAAGGGCCAGCCCTTAGTAACAGTGTGATAACACGGCAAAACAAAAATCAATATCGAAAATAGTGCTTAACACAATCCATACATTCAAGTGAAAAAATAAAGAAAGAAACAGCAAAACGAGTCTCAAATACAACTCGTCCCAACAGGGAAATAACAACACAAAGCAAAATACATAAAGTGCACTTCTAGTAAAGTAATTAACTGCTATCAAGCTCTGGTACTTTAGACTGTAGACTATCATGACTACCTGTGGTCTGGTAATCAAATGCACAAACAACAATCGCCTTAAAATTACTAGTAAAACACACACATCATTGTGGTTGCAACAACCATAACAATAGTTAAAAGATAAACAAAAGCACAAACACAATACACCTTCCCCAATACGGAGCGTGGAGGCTAGAGTTGTTAGTAATAATTTGAATTTTGTACTAATCTCTACAGAATGCTTCAGCTGTAGATCTCAAGATCACCAATAACACAACCGGCAAAAACAGAGAGAACGTCTCAATGCAATCACATGGAAGCGAGTTTTCAAACACTCACGACAACACCACCCAATAATCCTAGCGTCTCCTGTTGCCTCTACACTCCGTTCACACAAAAAACTCTGTTCGAATAATGGTTGATTTGGTTTAAATATGTTTGGTACAAAGGGGAGACAATTAACAAGCTGCCGGTATGTTCTCAATTGGCACTTGTGTTCTTAAAGGCATAGCGTGCATTTACATTAAATAGGTTCTACATCTCTTCCCCGCTTAATTAGCCAAGTCCCATTGGCTACAAATTGAGACTTTCACGCCCCCTACTATCTATTCCATATATCGCCTGGGGGGTACTCCCCTAGTGGTCCGATCTGATCTTCGCGGCTCCAGTTGGGAATCTTCTACTCTTACTTCTGGAACAGCAACCACCTCCTCTATGCCTGGTCTGTCTTGTACCTCCTGTCTTACCAAGAGACCTGCAGAGGGAACAAATCCTATCCAAGACAGATTAAAACCTACAGGTTCAGGGTTAGATGGGCCCTGGGCCACTACTGGATTAGGCCTAAGAGGGAGAGGACATGAGCGGAGATGGTTTCGGTGTAAGACTTTTTCTGGACCTGTACCTTGTTCTGGCTTCAGTATATATATGGGATTGTTAGGGTTAGGTTGGCCCACAATTACATAAGAGATATCATCCCAAAAATCAGCCAACTTACCCCGGCGCTTCGTTCCCTGCCTTCGTGCTAGAACTCTCCAACCATCAATGGGGCTTCTTGGGCAGTCTTGTCATACCCCCTCTTCTGCTTCTGCACAGCTTCAGACATCTGCTTCCCCGCTTTTTCATGGGCATACCTCAACTTCTGTTGATGTTGTTGCACCCATCCCTCATAGGAACAGGGTGCCACTGGTTGCAAGATCCCCAACAGCAGGTCCATGGGTAAGCGGGCATGACGACCAAACATCAGATAGAATGGGGTATAGTTGGTGGAAGCATGAATAGTGTTATTTTACATATGTACCAATTCCAATATATTCTGGCCAACGTTGTTTCTTTTCCCCCTCTAAGGTGCCTAATAGATTTAACAATGTACATGTGAGATTAAGAGTGTCAAAGGGGTTAGAGACACAGAACGACCAGGAACTACAATTCCCAACAACGGGGCACACACACCTTGCATGACGGGTAACAGCGGTAGCTTTAAAAAGCTGCGGGAATCAGCTAGAGAGGAGAGTGAGAACAGGTGCACACACGAGCCGTGGGAAGGGAGAGTACCTAACCAAGACGAAAGTGGGCAGCTGCATTGGGAGCGAGATTGGGACATTAACCAGTGGTAACCCAGAGGAATACAATTTTAGCACTTGTTTCTAAAATGGTACAGCGTAGTGGGGCATTACATTGAAGCAACCTTTCGGACTACCATTGTCACCAGTCGGAGACAACCATTGTTTCTACAGCGGGACAGTGCACGGTGGTTTTACCTTGAAAACAACACGGCAGACTACAGGCTTCCCTGCATCGGAGCAACACAGAGAACACGGATTGCTGTAGAGTGAGTACGCTGTGTTTTACCATTGATATGCTGGGAGCTACTGAAGTACGGGACTGGTGTGTATTCAAACAGAGTGCTTAAAGACTGTATCAAAAGCCCACGAACTGGGCAAGTGATTAACCCAGGAGAACTGTGTCTGGCTGGAAGTGTTGAACGGTGTAAAAATACGCAGGGACACAGAAAGGGTGATTTAAACGAAACACAACTTTATTGTATGTCCGGGGAACAGTGGAACCTGCAACAAAAGAGAGGCAAGAGTTAGAGAACGCTCATTGCTCACTGTTTATCACCTGTATTAATTCTATTCTACACAGCAGTGTTATTACTTACCTTTACGAAAGGTTGGCCGGTGTTGGGGCCGCACTCTACCGCAAACAGACCTCCGGGGCCGTCGGGAGTACAAACCTGTGAGTAGGACGGGGACTATCACAATTCCACAGCGCCATCTGGTGGATGTCCGCGACAACCTGGAAAAGAGAAAGAAACCACAATACCAAGCCAACACCAAAGAAACTTGGATACAACAAGCCATTACTTACCTGAGGGTCTCGCTCCACAAAGAAAGTCCTGGACTGTGTTTATTTGAGTTTGGTTATTATTTGTCTTGATAACTGATAATTGGAACTTCTGTGTGTTCATTTGTGGAATATAAGAGGAAAAGAAAAATCATTAAAACAGAAATCTCCTTGGACCTGGGTCTCTGTCACGTTCTTCTGCACCAAAACAGGCACTACTTGCACATCTCATACTTACGTGGGCTATACCAGTTCACAGTACGATTAAAACGTTCACAACTGCCATTACCAGCAGGATGATAAGGAGTGGTATGGCTTTTCTTTATACTGTACAACTACTGCAGACTCAAAATTTGCTCCCTGGTCAGAATGAAAACGCTGGGGGGCTCCAAAAGGTTGAATTAAATATTTCCACAATGCTTGGGCGGTAACCACTGCAGTTTGATGCCTCGTAGGGATAGCCCAAGCGAATTTAGTAAAGTGATCAGTGATGACCAAGACATTCTGATATCCACCAATAGAACAGTCTAATTTTAGAAAGTCCATGGCTACCAATTCCAAAGGAGCAGAGGTCTTAATGCAAACCAAGGGGGCTTTTGTCGAATGTTCTGGAGCTTTTCTCAAAAAGCAGCAAGGGCATTGAGCACACCAGTTCTGCACATCTGTGGCCAGACGAACCCAATAAAAATGGCTGCGGATTAAGGAAAGCGTCTTATCAACGCCAAAATGCCCTGCACGGTCATAATACCATTCCCAGACCGCTTGCTTTTGGTGGGAGGGTAGCAACAATTGGTTTCTCAGCTCTTGGTCACCCAATTCTCTCACCTCTCTCCAAAGCACACCTTCCTTCACTTTCAACTGGCCCCACTGGCGCAACACCTCTAGGACAGGCCTTTCTTCTTGTTGGCGCTCTTGGGCATCATGCGGGCTCCCCCTTCGTACAAAATAAAGCACCCGACGTAAAACAGGATCCTCACCTTATTCAATACTCCACTGGTCCATCGTCCAGGCTGGGAGAGTAGAAGTTCCAACTTTATTCACATCGGCTTCCTCTATGGGTACTCTCTCCTCCCAACTTCTCAACGAGCCTCTCCCATGGGTACAACACGTCTGGACATCTGTAATAGAAACAGAATAAAATGCAGGAACTTCCACCTCTTCACGGTCCTTTAGATCTTCCAGACCCACTGGAATCCGTGACAAAGCATCTGCATTACTATTAATTCTTCCTGGCCTATACTTTGTCAAAGTTATAGCTAGCCAGACGAGCTGCCCAGCGTTGCTCCACTCCTCCCAGTTTGGCAGTCTGCAAATGAACAAGCGGGTTATTGTCAATGTACACCGTGAACTTTGACCCCATCAAATATTCACTAAATTTCTCTGTAATTTCCCATTTAAGTGCAAGAAGCTCTAACTTGAACGAACTATAGTTCACATCGTTCTTTTCAGCTGGGTGCAGGCTCCGACTTGCGTATGCAGTAACTCATTCTTGACCCTCTTGTTTCTTGGACAGAACTGCACCTAAGCCCCAGTTACTTGCATCTGTGTAGAGAAGAAAAGGAAGGTTAAAATCAGCAAAGGCCAACACAGGAGTAGTGGTTTGCACCTCTTTCAATCTTTGGAAAGCAGTCTCGCAATCCTCCGTCCATTCTTGCAACCGCTGTCCTTTTGGTTTTGTAGATGCACCCACTAGGAGCCCATGAAGTGGTGCTGCTACTTTAGCAAAACCTTGTACAAACCGTCTGTAATATCCAATAAAGCCCAGTAACAAAGTAAGAACGTAAATAGTGTTTTCACTCACCGTGTTTGTTCGTCTGTCTGTTTAAGTGTTTAGTACGTTTTGTTTGTCTATTTTATTTGGCGCAAGTGCCGTGTCCCGTGTTTTTGTCTGTTCCAACCTTTTATTTTCTGTTCTGTTATTAAATGCTGAGCGCGGTCACGCGCTCAGCTTAACCAAAACCCCAAATCTCTGTCTGTGTATTTCCTGCATCTGGTCTGACGCCACCCACTCCGGCCGTCTTTGTGACAATCACAGACAGCTCTGATCTTCTCTGGATCTGGAGCAACACCCTCGGTCGACACTATATGTCCCAAGTACTTAACCTGTGTTCTCAGCAAGGAGCATTTTTCAGGTTTTAGTTTTAGTCCAAATTGGGCCAGCCTAGAAAACACAAAGTCCAGATCTGTTAAATGGGTAATAAAATCTGCTGAATAAACAATAATGTCATCCAAATAAATCAACAAGCACTCGGTACGCCAATCACCCAGGCAACATTCCATTAAACGTTGAAAGGTTGCAGGAGCATTACATAATCCGAATGGCATCCGTTCAAATTCGTATAACCCCATTGGCATAGTAAAAGCAGTTTTCTCCCGGTCTTTAGGGTCCACTTTAGGGTCCACTTTTCTAACAAGAATAGGCGCTGCCCATGGACGATAACTTTTTCGAACCACTCCCTCGTCCAACATTCCCTCTAGCAATGCTGTTACTTCTAAATACATATTAGGTGGTATTTGCCTGTATCGCTCCCATACAGGTGCCGCATTATTAGTGTCAATTTGGTGTCTAACAGCTCTGGTACACCCATAGTCCCCCTCCTCTCTGGAGAAGACTGCCTGATGACGTTCCAACAGCTCTTCTAGTTGGGTATGCTGATCAGATGTCAGGTCTACTCCAGTCAAATCCACCTGCGTTGGCATGGCCGGGCCCGCATCGTGTTCCAGGGGGACCTGTTGTAAAGACACTTCGACCACCCTCTCCCCCGCAGAAACAACCTTCACATCATTCTCAGCAAAAACACTTCCAGGCTGTACAACAAATGCTTCCCCCAGCTTTTGATATTTCCTTAGATATACGGGGGCGTTTCCAGGATTACATATGCACACCGGTACTTTACCATGATTTACAATGGCGACAGTTCGGGCTACACACACTGTCTCTTGTTCTTGAAGAGGCTCTATGATACCTTCGTAATTCTGACCGCTCAGACCAGTTCTAGCCCTGCCATACACTACTACCTCACTTCTGCCTGGTATTTTCAGAGGATATTTATTGAAGGCGCGGACATACCCAACTCGGCCTTCAAGATTAGCAAAGCGAGCTTTTCGTTCACAGAGGGTCACTGCTTGGTTCCAGGCCTCACAATTATAAGTGTCAGTATCTGGAGAATTATTCTTGACCTGACTCCCCTGAAACAGTGCTTTCCAACAGTCACGGATAATGTTCATACCCAATAACCCGGGTGTCTTTGACAAGCAATGATCTTCCACCACAATTACTCCACACTGTGGCATCTGAACTCCCCCAACGGAGATCTGTAAGTGGACATAAGCAAGGTAAGGGATAATTAAACCATTGGCAGCACGGAGGGTCAACCATGAATTGGCATCTTGTAGCCGCGCTCAATGTTGGCCAAAGTGTTGCACAAATTCACTCTCTCTAATCATAGTTACTTGGGAACCAGTGTCTATCAAACAAGGTATTTTTACCCCTTCCATTTCTACTTCCACCATTGGTCGATCACCCAACATATTAAGGATCTTATCAGGCCCAAAACTAGTGTTACCCGCCATCTGGCCCACGATAGCAGGAGATTTTAGTTTAAAGCCGGCCTCTGGAACTCCGGTTGCTCCCATTCCTGCACCTTCGTTCCACATGACCAGGCTGCTGGCAGCGGTGGCAGACTGGACAGCCATCAATGAACTGGTCAGTATTCCTGGGACCTGGAGAGTACCGGCCCTCTCTCTGCACTGGCTGGGATCTCCTGGCTTCCAAAGCTGGGGAAGGCAAAGGTGGTAACTGCAACACTTGTGGCCCCAATGGATGTACAGCTGGGCCCCAGCGCTGCAACTCTGTGCGCAACTCTCCTAAAAGGTGGCAAGACAGTTGCTGCATCCATTTTTATTTTTGTGAAGGGATAGTGAATGCAAAATCTAAATTTAAAACAAAGTCCTTATTTATAACTGCCCAATCCTGCCGCACATACTCCAAAAGATGTAACCGATATTAACATCTATCACTGAAGGAATACATTTAAATTGTAGCCGCTACGCCACTCCCCAATATTAATAGGGAGAAAAGGAATCTTAATTAAGTTTCTTTTCTATTGGGCAAGGACTTAGTTTAGTTTAATAGCAGCATCACTTCCCAAACACAGAACCCAGAAGCCAAGTAAATTTATACAAAGTGTATTAACACAAAGGCAATTCCAGTTAAAAACAATTTAAAATGTAGCAGCAATTGTCTAGAGTTAGCAGCAATAAATGCAATGTAGAATATGGTTTTAATATAGCAGCAATGATATTAATGTATAAAAATGATTTCAAACAGCAGTAATCACAATGTCACAGCAATAGCTACATATCGCAACAATAGTCAAATTACAATTAAAAGGGCCAGCCCTTAGTAACAGTGTGATAACACGGCAAAACAAAAATCAATATCGAAAATAGTGCTTAACACAATCCATACATTCAAGTGAAAAAATAAAGAAAGAAACAGCAAAACGAGTCTCAAATACAACTCGTCCCAACAGGGAAATAACACAAAGCAAAATACATAAAGTGCACTTCTAGTAAAGTAATTAACTGCTATCAAGCTCTGGTACTTTAGACTGTAGACTATCATGACTACCTGTGGTCTGGTAATCAAATGCACAAACAACAATCGCCTTAAAATTACTAGTAAAACACACACATCATTGTGGTTGCAACAACCATAACAATAGTTAAAAGATAAACAAAAGCACAAACACAATACACCTTCCCCAATACAGAGCGTGGAGGCTAGAGTTGTTAGTAATAATTTGAATTTTGTACTAATCTCTACAGAATGCTTCAGCTGTAGATCTCAAGATCACCAATAACACAACCGGCAAAAACAGAGAGAACGTCTCAATGCAATCACACGGAAGCGAGTTTTCAAACACTCACGACAACACCACCCAATAATCCTAGCGTCTCCTGTTGCCTCTACACTCCGTTCACACAAAAAACTCTGTTTGAATAATGGTTGATTTGGTTTAAATATGTTTGGTACAAAGGGGAGACAATTAACAAGCTGCCGGTATGTTCTCAATTGGCACTTGTGCTCTTAAAAGCATAGCGTGCATTTACATTAAATAGGTTCTACATGAATGTGAGCATCTACCTTAGAATAGTGAAGATCTGAACCCATCCTGAAGGTTTGTAATTATTCACTCATTCCACAGGGGTCTGATAGAAAGTCCAGACATCAAGAGGTTGGTGAATGGAGCCTGGAAGTGTGTCGACACTCCATCATGGAGCTGGCAAAGGAGATGAACAGAGTCTTGAAGGTACAGAGAGGGAGGGGAGAGAGGGAAGGAGGGATAGAAGAGTGAGCAGTATTGGTTATTACAGAGAGGTGGAGAGGGTGTTGAAAAGGCAAGTCCTGAGGTTACAGGAGAGGAGAGAGGCAGAGGGGGAAGAAAGGGGCTAAAGTGGGGTGTCAGCATGTCATCGTGTCAGATAAAGCAAAAAGCTTAGGAATCTTGAAGGTACGGAGGGAGGGGTGTGTGTGTAGGGGGTGAGGGGATTGGTATTTAATGTAGCCAACAAAGACGTTCATGTATAGAATACGGAACAGAGTAGAAACATCATTGACAGCAACAATTAGGTGTAGTCCAAGTTTAATTGAATTCCCTTTTTAAATGGAATTAAGCAATAAAGAACACTGGCGTGTGATTTGAGGATTGTGAAAAGGATTGTGGGAAGAGACCGCAGGCTATTCATCATTTAAACCCCAGCAACACAAAAAACACACACGGCTCATCTTTGTACCTCTACTGAGAGCGTCTAGCAGTTCAATTCAAACCCACAGAGGCACCGATTCTAATAAACAAATGTAGTGTCCATCTGCATTCTATATGCCTAATATTCCTGACTACAGTACTACCAGTTTAACCTCGAGAGTCAGTGAGTATCTGTGTCTTAAATGAGTTACTGCTGTTTGAAATGCCAAAGAGTTCTATCTTAGCTTGAATTGTGGGATGCCGTTCCGTGCCATCTCTCCTGTAGGTGAAACCAGAAAACACATGAGATTATTATGCAGAGCTAACAAAGGAGTTAAACAGTGTCTTGAAGGTATAGAAAGAGGGAGGGTGAGGGGAGTGTGTGTGTGTGTTTGAAGGGGTGAGGGGAGTGTGTGTGTGTGTTTAAAGGGGTGAGGGGAGTGTGTGTGTGTGTTTGAAGGGGTGAGGGGAGTGTGTGTGTGTGTTTGAAGGGGTGAGGGGAGTGTGTGTGTGTGTTTGAAGGGGTGAGGGGAGTGTGTGTGTGTGTGTTTGAAGGGGTGAGGGGAGTGTGTGTTTGAAGGGGTGAGGGGAGTGTGTGTGTGTTTGAAGGGGTGAGGGGTGTGTGTGTGTGTTTGAAGGGGTGAGGGGAGTGTGTGTGTGTTTGAAGGGGTAAGGGGAGTGTGTGTGTGTTTGAAGGGGTAAGGGGTGTGTGTGTGTTTGAAGGGGTGAGGGGAGTGTGTGTGTGTGTTTGAAGGGGTAAGGGGAGCGTGTGTGTGTTTGAAGGGGTGAGGGGAGTGTGTGTGTGTGTGTTTGAAGGGGTGAGGGGAGTGTGTGTGTTTGAAGGGAAGAGGGGTGTGTGTGTCTTTGAAGGGGTGAGGGGTGTGTGTTTGAAGGGGTGAGGGGAGTGTGTGTGTTTGAAGGGGTGAGGGGAGTGTGTGTGTGTGTGTGTTTGAAGGGGTGAGGGGAGTGTGTGTGTTTGAAGGGGTGAGGGGAGTGTGTGTTTGAAGGGGTGAGGGGAGTGTGTGTGTGTTTGAAGGGGTGAGGGGAGTGTGTGTGTGTGTTTGAAGGGGTGAGGGGAGTGTGTGTGTTTGAAGGGGTGAGGGGTGTGTGTGTGTGTGTTTGAAGGGGTGAGGGGAGTGTGTGTGTGTTTGAAGGGGTGAGGGGAGTGTGTGTGTGTGTTTGAAGGGGTGAGGGGAGTGTGTGTGTTTGAAGGGGTGAGGGGTGTGTGTGTATGTGTGTGTGTGTTTGAAGGGGTGAGGGGAGTGTGTGTGAGTGTTTGAAGGAGAGAGGGGAGTGTGTTTGAAGGGGTGAGGGGAGTGTGTGTGTTTGAAGGGGTGAGGGGTGTGTGTGTGTTTGAAGGGGTGAGGGGAGTGTGTGTGTGTTTGAAGGGGTGAGGGGAGTGTGTGTGTGTGTTTGAAGGGGTGAGGGGAGTGTGTGTGTGTTTGAAGGGGTGAGGGGAGTGTGTGTGTGTGTGTGTGTTTGAAGGGGTGAGGGGAGTGTGTGTGTGTTTGAAGGGGTGAGGGGAGTGTGTGTGTGTGTTTGAAGGGGTGAGGGGAGTGTGTGTGTTTGAAGGGGTGAGGGGTGTGTGTGTGTGTTTGAAGGGGTGAGGGGAGTGTGTGTGTGTTTGAAGGGGTGAGGGGAGTGTGTGTGTGTTTGAAGGGGTGAGGGGAGTGTGTGTGTGTGTGTTTGAAGGGGTGAGGGGAGTGTGTGTGTTTGAAGGGGTGAGGGGTGTGTGTGTATGTGTGTGTGTGTTTGAAGGGGTGAGGGGAGTGTGTGTGTGTGTTTGAAGGAGAGAGGGGAGTGTGTTTGAAGGGGTGAGGGGAGTGTGTGTGTTTGAAGGGGTGAGGGGTGTGTGTGTGTGTGTTTGAAGGGGTGAGGGGAGTGTGTGTGTGTTTGAAGGGGTGAGGGGAGTGTGTGTGTGTGTTTGAAGGGGTGAGGGGAGTGTGTGTGTGTTTGAAGGGGTGAGGGGTGTGTGTGTGTGTGTGTGTTTGAAGGGGTGAGGGGAGTGTGTGTGTGTGTTTGAAGGGGTGAGGGGAGTGTGTGTGTGTTTGAAGGGGTGAGGGGAGTGTGTGTGTGTGTTTGAAGGGGTGAGGGGAGTGTGTGTGTTTGAAGGGGTGAGGGGTGTGTGTGTGTGTTTGAAGGGGTGAGGGGAGTGTGTGTGTGTGTTTGAAGGGGTGAGGGGAGTGTGTGTGTGTTTGAAGGGGTGAGGGGAGTGTGTGTGTGTGTTTGAAGGGGTGAGGGGAGTGTGTGTGTTTGAAGGGGTGAGGAGTGTGTGTGTGTGTGTGTGTGTGTGTTTGAAGGGGTGAGGGGAGTGTGTGTGTTTGGGGTTGACTTTCCTTCATTTACCTAACGAAGGAGTTAAACGTTGTCTTGAAGATACAGAGAGGCAGCTTTGACAGCAACAGTTAGGTGCAGTTTAGGAGTTTCTTTGTTGTTTCATTCCTGTTCAATTTCAATTAAAATCTGCGGTTTCTGCAGTGCTTGTGGTTAAATTCCCTATTTCAATGATTTTTTATTGATTGATTTCAGAACTCTGCCATACCTACCCCTGTGTCCAGTGAGGATACGTGCAGCCTGGAAGAGTGTCGCTGCTTCATCATGAAATGGACTGACGATTTGGACAAGCTGGTCCAGGTAAAGAGAGACACAGAGAATGAAGCTCGAAGTGGAGACAGAGTGCAGTGAGAGCTGAGAATCAGGTTCACAGACAGGGTGCAGTGAGAGCTGAGAATCAGGTTCACAGGCAGTGAGAGCTGAGAATCAGGTTCAAAGGCAGGGTGCAGTGAGAGCTGAGAATCAGGTTCACAGGCAGGGTGCAGTGAGAGCTGAGAATCAGGTTCACAGGTAGGGTGCAGTGAGAGCTGAGAATCAGGTTCAAAGACAGGGTGCAGTGAGAGCTGAGAATCAGGTTCAAAGACAGAGTGCAGTGAGAGCTGAGAATCAGGTTCACAGGCAGGGTGCAGTGAGAGCTGAGAATCAGGTTCACAGGCAGTGAGAGCTGAGAATCAGGTTCAAAGGCTGGGTGCAGTGAGAGCTGAGAATCAGGTTCACAGGCAGAGTGCAGTGAGAGCTGAGAATCAGGTTCACAGGCAGGGTGCAGTGAGAGCTGAGAATCAGGTTCACAGGCAGTGAGAGCTGAGAATCAGGTTCAAAGGCTGGGTGCAGTGAGAGCTGAGAATCAGGTTCACAGGCAGAGTGCAGTGAGAGCTGAGAATCAGGTTCACAGGCAGGGTGCAGTGAGAGCTGAGAATCAGGTTCACAGACAGGGTGCAGTGAGAGCTGAGAATCAGGTTCACAGGCAGTGAGAGCTGAGAATCAGGTTCACAGGCAGGGTGTAGTGAGAGCTGAGAATCAGGTTCACAGGGAGGGTGCAGTGAGAGCTGAGAATCAGGTTCACAGGCAGGGTGAGCTGAGAATCAGGTTCACAGGCAGGGTGCAGTGAGAGCTGAGAATCAGGTTCACAGGCAGGGTGCAGTGAGAGCTGAGAATCAGGTTCACAGGTAGGGTGCAGTGAGAGCTGAGAATCAGGTTCAAAGACAGAGTGCAGTGAGAGCTGAGAATCAGGTTCACAGGCAGGGTGCAGTGAGAGCTGAGAATCAGGTTCACAGGGAGGGTGCAGTGAGAGCTGAGAATCAGGTTCACAGGCAGGGTGCAGTGAGAGCCGAGAATCAGGTTCACAGACGGTGCAGTGAGAGCTGAGAATCAGGTTCACAGGCAGTGAGAGCTGAGAATCAGGTTCACAGGCAGGGTGCAGTGAGAGCTGAGAATCAGGTTCACAGGCAGGGTGCAGTGAGAGCTGAGAATCAGGTTCACAGTCAGGGTGTAGTGAGAGCTGAGAATCAGGTTCACAGGCAGGGTGCAGTGAGAGCTGAGAATCAGGTTCACAGGCAGGGTGCAGTGAGAGCTGAGAATCAGGTTCACAGGGAGGGTGCAGTGAGAGCTGAGAATCAGGTTCACAGGCAGGGTGCAGTGAGAGCTGAGAATCAGGTTCACAGGCACGGTGCAGAAGTAATACTCTTAAGGTCACACTTTGCAGAGTAATTTAGCAGTTTCCCATATTATTACATAGTGCTGCATGAAGGGATTTAATTATTCAGATGAAGCTCATCACTGGTGAGGCTCATTGGTTTTGATTGGGCTGATTGACCATTCCACGTGAAACAACTGAAGAAGATACTTTGAAGAAATTGTGAAGACACATTGTGAAGACACAACTTTGAAGACCCTTTGCACAGTAATTGTGTGGATTTCATGTTCTAAGAAAGCAGCACAAACCCAAGCAGCTGTTTCTTCACTCGTTTCACTGTGATGGTAAATCAGCTCAATCAACACCAGTGACCCTCACCTGATTGTAAGCAGCTTGATCCGAATAATACTTCTACCATGTGTTGTATTTGCTGTAATTTCCCATGCTTGCATGTGCCTTCACCATCTCATACAAAAGTAAACCTTTATAAGGGGCGTGATGAGGATGCAGACTGATGACCAAATGAATCAGTCAGTGAGCTACGTATTGCAAGTGTTATCCCCTCTGTTCTGCTGGCTGATTTCACAGAGAAGGGAAGCTGCTGCCCTGAGAACACTGATATACTGTTCTGTTCATAGACACCAAAGCAAAGCCAGAGTGCTGGGCAGGTTGAGCAAAGAAAAGGAGCAGAGCTGAGAAACAAAGAGGATCTACCAGGACCAGAGGGGGAGGAGCTGAGTGAGGGGGGGGGGCAGAACCAGGGGGAGGAGCTGGAACAAGAGGAGGAGCAAAGACTGAAGGACGGTCATGACATCATCATGGGGTGGGCAAGAGAGCTGAAGACAGTGCCAGAGGTAAGATTAACACATTTCAACAGCTAGGTCTGAACATACTGTCCATGAGTGCATCTCAAAAGAGGTTACTGTATCTCATTCCTACACACCCACACTGCTAGTGATCTATTCTGAACATACTGTCCATGAGTGCATCTCAAAAGAGGTTCCTGTATCTCATTCCTCCACACCCACACTGCTAGTGATCTGTTCTGAACATACTGTCCATGAGAGCATCTCAAAAGAGGTTCCTGTATCTCATTCCTACACACCCACACTGCTAGTGATCTGTTCTGAACAGGATATCTTTTTATTTTTCATTCATGAGTTAATCACTGCTATAATGAAAGTACATGCAGTCATTTGCTAATACAATGGGGATAGATTAATTTAGTAAATCTCGCCTCTAATATCAGGTTGTTTTTCACAGTGAGGCTCCATTTAGATTGGTATGCGATGTTGCCAGGGAGATAGCAGAGTGCTCTACTGTTTTGAATTCACAGCCATGGCAGGGATGTATGATACTGACATGCTTGTGTGATTCATTTCAAAACATTGCCCAAACCCTTCTCTAGAGTTCCTCACACACTGTGGTCTGGAGTGAACACCCCTTATCCTCTAATCTCTATTGTCTTTAACCAGAACTCTGTCTCAGCGGGGGAGGCTGTGGAACAGGGTCTTGCAGAGCTGGTGAAGGAGTGGAAACGAGGCAAGCTGAGGAACATCTTACCCATCATGGAGTTCATCATGTGGGCCCTGATCAAGAAGAAGACAGACAAGGTGAGAGCAGCGAGATAAACCCACAGCAGAACTCAGCTATATACTTGTACATGTGCTTTGTGTCACAGTGGAGCACACAGGGATAGGGAGATGCTCATTTCTATTCATTAGCAGACAAGCAATCATTTTATTAAACTGCACTTAATAATACTTTGCCCTGTGTTAATATCTGTGCTATTTGACAAATACGTCAACTACTACAAGTCTCTGTCAAATGGCACATATATATTAACACAGGGTAAAGTATAATGAAGTATAATTAATTGATAAAGAAGACACTCAGACAGTCACATATATTAACACAGGACAACGTATAATGAATTGACAGCTGGTACACATTTAGTTGTTTCTCTCTTGACTGTATTGTCGTTGTTTTTTAGGGAATGCTGAAATCTCAGAATATTGGTGAGTACGGCAAACCTGCAACATGTTATAATTCATCTCTGACCGTCCAAGCACAAATATTAAAATATTTAAACAAAAATAAACACTTGCTCGCAGAGCAGAAATAAAAAGGTTAAACAGAAACAAATCACGAACACAAAATAAATAACAAAACCCAGGTCAGGCTGAGCAAATGCCTTCACTGTTCCTGGAGTTTTAAGTTTCGTTTTGTTTCTCTCCTCTCGTTCTCTCCTCTCGCTCCAAACACCCACACCGAGCTAGAGAGCTGCAGGCTTTTTATAACAGGTGACCATCTCCCGATTAGCAACAAATTAAATCACTTAATTAATTCGGGAGATGGGCACCTTCTGCACGAGTTTTAATTATGTTGTGGATGGGGCTAAACAAAACAAACCGGCTACGCCGTCAAAATACAAACAATAACAAAACATACGGCGCTCGCCGTCATATAAATACAATAAAACAAATCATAAAACAAAACAAATACAAAATACACTGCATTCTAAAAATAAACAAAACAATGTACAGGGCTGCTCGCCCTGTTGCACGTTCATATAAGTTATAGCAATACCTGGAAGATGTTTGGACCTTGCTGTGCTGTTTCACTTGAAATAACTTTCAGGACT
Organism: Acipenser ruthenus; assembly: GCF_902713425.1. Lineage (NCBI taxonomy): Eukaryota > Metazoa > Chordata > Actinopteri > Acipenseriformes > Acipenseridae > Acipenser > Acipenser ruthenus. The sequence continues at coordinate 6,907,399 of NC_081239.1, read as the reverse complement.
TTTTTTGGCAGTTTTACTGTCCAAAAGCTTGGTGGTGTTTTCATTTTTGGCTTCACTCTGTATTTCTATGAGTGTATCTATCATTATTACTCAAAGCTTGGTGTTATTGTTTCATTTTTGGCTGCAGTCCCTGAATTAGCGCCTTCATTCTTTCCAGTCAGGTAGCACCATGATAAACTTCAATAGATGCACCTATTATTCTCAATGAAGAGTTTCCCTGAGCTCACTTTTCCACACGTAGCTGCTCAGGCTGCTAGGAAACGGTCTGCCTGGTTCAAGTGCAGCCGTGTCACTTGGGATGAATGAACTCAATGGCCCGTCGGTTTAGACATGTTTTTTTGTATTTTATACACTATTAAATCGTTTTTTATTTCTGTAAATGCTACTGCAAGGGTAATTGTAAACAGAACATGAATTACCAAGACCAGTCAGAACCAGTGTGCAGTTGTCATCTCTTGCCCTTTTCTAAACCAGAAGCCTGGTCTCTCTGAACTATCATTCTGGCACTGTGTGCTGTTGTTTTATTAATTCATTCAGGTTTTTATGTTACTGTAATAATCGAAAAAAAAGACTTACAAACACAGCTGAATTATTAAAATAATAAAAAAGCGTCTCTAAAAGAAATAAAACAGCATTTCACCTTTCTTTTTTTAATAAAGGCGTATTGTTGTTGTTGTTGTTGTTGTTATTAGTTTTAATAACTGTTTGATTTGCTGTGTGTAGACTAGACATTATTTTTATATTTTATTTTGTCTGTATTTATCCTTTTATTCTCGACTGTGGTCAGGACCACCCATCTTGAGAAGGCATCTCTTGATAAATAATTAGCAATGTTTATAATAATCATGATTCTCAGTATTGATATCCTCACTAGTCATTTTAGAACAGCGCTAGCCTGAGTGTCGTTCTCCTCCAATGACAAGGAGGCAGTATTTGAGTGACAGGTCACTTCTTCTGAGGGGAGCAGGTTCATCTTGATTCCTGCTGTCTTTTGAACACAAGTCGATGTTATTTCAAGTTGCACTTTAACGGGTGGAATTGTATTAACGGGATGGAAATTGAAAATCCATGAAGGATTCACTCAGGGAACCCAACAAGGAGACGGGTCTCTCCGAAATGAGAATCACAAAACACAGCATGGGAACTTTCACAAGCAAAACACAGCATGGGAACTTTCACAAGCAAAACACAGCATGGGAACTTTCACAAGCAAAACACAGCATGGGAACTTTCACAAGCAAAACACAGCATGGGAACTTTCACAAACAAAACACAGCATGGGAACTTTCACAAGCAAAACACAGCATGGGAACTTTCACAAGCAAAACACAGCATGGGAACTTTCACAAGCAAAACACAGCATGGGAACTTTCACAAGCAAAACACAGCATGGGAACTTTCATAAGCAAAACACAGCATGGGAACTTTCACAAACAAAACACAGCATGGGAACTTTCACAAGCAAAACACAGCATGGGAACTTTCACAAGCAAAACACAGCATGGGAACTTTCACAAGCAAAACACAGCATGGGAACTTTCACAAGCAAAACACAGCATGGGAACTTTTACAGGGAAGGTAGCATTGTTAATAATTGAAAACGAATGCTTGAACAACAGTATGAAGTTTAGACTGTGATACTGGATCTTTTAAAGAGATTCATCTGTACTTCCAGCTGGAATATTGATTCAATTCTTTGCCGACTCTGTCTTTATCTCTTCACACAGGTGCTGGGAGATGCATCCCTGATTCAGGTATTTATCACTGTTGCAGTTTTGTTGATTTTCAGGTGTTGCATTCTACTGTTAAGAATATTTCATCGATTTTTCTTTCATTTTTTCTAGCCTGGCAGTGGATTCACAAGGCATCAGGTACTCTTTAAGTTTACTATGTGTTGCTGAAGTCTGATATTTCTGATTGATTTTTGGTATAACCGTTTTTTCTAGTACAGAGGGACAGCCCACTGTCAACAACTGATTTAATTTGGTCGTTGACAGTGGGCATCTCCTCTCTGCTCTACAGTTTTTTTAAAGCCATGTTTTCCCCTCTCTCTCTTTTCTTCCCATCCTCCCTCTCCCTCTCTTACACCCTTCCCCTTTTCACTACCGCCTCCTCCTCCTCCTCCTCTTCTCTCCTTTTCTCCCTCATCTCTTCCCCTTCCTTCTGTTTTACTGTCCTCCCTCTCTGCTCTCTTCCCCTGCCACGCCTCTCCCCCTCTCTATTCACCTCCTCTTTTCTCTCTTCTCCTCTCCCCCTCTCTCTTCACCTCTCCCCTCTTCCCCTGCCTCTCCTCTCCCCCTCTCTCTTCACCTCTCTCCTCTCTTCCCCTGCCTCTCCTCTCCCCCTCTCTTCACCTCTCTCCTCTCTTCCCCTGCCTCTCCTCTCCCCCTCTCTCTTCACCTCTCCCCTCTTACCCTGCCTCTCCTCTCCCCCTCTCTCTTCACCTCTCCCCTCTCTTCCCTTGCCTCTCCTCTCCCCCTCTCTCTTCACCTCTCCCCTCTCTTCCCTTGCCTCTCCTCTCCCCCTCTCTCTTCACCTCTCCCCCTCTCTTCTCTCTTCTCCTCTCCCCCACTCTCTTCACCTCTCCCCTCTCTTCCCCTGCCTCCTCTCCCCCTCTCTCTTCACCTCTCTCCTCTCTTCCCCTGACTCCTCTCCTCCTCTCTCTTCACCTCTCCCTGTCTCTTCCCCTGCCTCCTCTCCACCTCTCTGTTCACCTCTCCCATCTCTTCCCCTGCCTCTCCTCTCCCCCTCTCTCTTCACCTCTCTCCTCTCTTCCCCTGCCTCTCCTCTCCCCCTCTCTCTTAACCTCTCTCCTCTCTTCCCCTGCCTCTCCTCTCCCCCTCTCTCTTCACCTCTCCCCTCTCTTCCGCTGTCTCTCCTCTCCCCCTCTCTCTCTTCACCTCTCCTCTCTCTTAAAGATGCTCATGTAGTTCATTGGAAGTGGTTTGAGGTTCAAGCCCCAAGTCTTTTGTTTGTACTCCGGATGTTTCTCTAAACATCAGCTTTGTCATTTAAGAATAGGGGTTAGTCTGTGGCTTTGCTGAATAATGGTTCAGATTCAATTGAAATCTATTCTGGAAATCCCTCTTTCTCTCCTCCCTCTCTCTCTCTTTCCCCTCTATCCTCTCCTTTTCCTCACATGGGTGCTCGTCCCAGGTGGCAGGTATATATTAGATATAGAACCGATATCCAATTGTGATGAAACTTGGTACGGGCATTCTGTAGAAAAATTACTAAGAGTATCATAACTTGGAGCCTGTGCAATCTCTCCCTCATCCCCTAACCCCATCTCTCTTTAACCTCCCATCTCCCAGCCCCTCTCTTTCTCCCTTTCCCCTCCTCTACTAACCCCCTCTTTCTCTCTCCCTCTCTCCCAGGTGTCAGGTATATACTATGTGTTACACTTTTACATACATCTAGGTAACCACTTATCTGATTGGTGTTTCAGAATTTGGATCTGGTATCCCCTCTTTTTCTCCCTATCCCTTTCTGCCTAACTTTCTTACAGTATTCCCCCTTTACCTCTCCCTCTCTGCCTCCCCCTCCCTCTCCCTCCCTCTCTCCCCCTCTCTCTCTCTCTCTCTCTCTCTCTCTCTCTCTCTCTCTCTCTCTCTCTCTCTCTCTCTTTCTTTACACTCTGGGATCTGTCAGTGATCTCCGGGTAACTCAGCTTATTATCACTGATCATAATTAAATCCCAGTCTTCATATTTCACTTTAGGCCGGAGGGTTCCAATTCACTAAAAAGTCCCGCCCTGCCAGCGCTATCATTGGCTGCTTCAAGATTTATTAAAACAAAATGGAGAGTGATAGGTGGAATCACTCCAGTTCATAACATCAATCATTTCTTTAATGGACACTTGAAGCATCCAATGATAGCAGGGATCTCGGTTTAGCTGTCCACTCAGAGAAGAGGGGTGTAGTTGCGGGGAGTGGCATTGTGAAAGCTCACTGACGCTTCACTTCCCAGACTGAGCGCGGATGAGAGGAGGAGTCGATGCTTGAGAGCCGTTACATTTAAACATGAGTTTAAAAAATACATTTACTTCAGCATTCTACTGAAAATAACATGTTGTTCCCTCAGTTATATCCTTCTATAGATACTGTTGTGCTGTCAAGCTAACGTGTTTAACAGCACTGATACAGTGAAGAAGTGTTTTGTTTCTTGCTTTTGAATCCCCAGGGCTGGAATGTGGTGGTAGGATATTGAAATAAACAGACTGTGAGATGATTTGTTAAATTGTAATAACCAGCAATCCGGACTCCTAGTTAAACATTCAGATACTCTAGTTGTTGTCTCTGACACTGCCATTAACCCTTTAAGGACGTGATGGTGTAACACGATCATACTGAAGTGTCATTCTGGGCCCGTGATCGGGTAAACACGATTAAAACACACTTCGTTTCTTTCACTTGCTGGGACACCATACTGTGCAGTACAGCTTGTTAACGCATGTCGTTGGATAGGGGAGGGGTTGAACTTCACTGCCTGATTGGTTGTTTATTCGTGTGATGTCACTGAGACGGGCATTTCATTTGTAAAGGGCGGAGACATTTCATAGCAACACGCAGAGACAAAACATGACACAGGAACTTGTTTACAGCAAAGAAAATAACCGGGAAAAACTATAAATTCAATATATTTGACTTATACTTATATTAGAACATTTATTCTGTCTCGTGTTTTAATACAATGTGCCTATAGAAAGTCTACACCCCCTTGAACTTTTTTCACATTTTGTCGTGTCAGTGCCTCAGAGTTTCATGCATTTAAATGAGGATTTTTTCCCACTTATCTACACACCATACTCCACACTGTTAAGGGGAAAAAAGTTTTTATTGAGAAAAAAATTATATATTGAAAATACAAAACTGAAAGATCATAATTGGATAAGTCTCCACCCCCCTGAGTTAATACTTGGTGGAAGCAATTACAGCTGTGAGTCCGTTGGGATAAGTCTCTACCAACTTTGCACACCTAGATTTGGCAATATTTGACCATTCTTCTTTACAAAACTGTTCAAGCTCTGTCAAGTTCCTTGGGGAGCGTTGATGGACAGCAATCTTCAAGTCATGCCACAAATTTTCGATTGGATTTAGATCGGGCCTCTGACTGGGCCACTCAAGGACATTTACCTTTTTGTTCCTTAGCCACTCCAGTGTAGCTTTGGCTGTGTGCTTTGGGTCATTGTCATGCTGAAAGGTGAACTTCCGTCCCAGTTTCAGCTTTCTTGCAGAGAGCAGCAGGTTTTCCTCAAGGACTTCTCTGTACTTTGCTCCATTCATTTTCCCTTCTATCCTGACAAGTGCCCCAGACCCTGCCGATGAGAAACATCCTCATAACATGATGTTGCCACCACCATGCTTCACAGTAGGGATGGTGTTCTTTGGGTGATGCGCTGTGTTGGGTTTGCGCCAAACATAACGCTTTCCATTCAGGCCAAAAAGTTCCATTTTAGTTTCGTCAGACCACAAAACTTTTTGCCACATGGCTACAGAATCTCCTGAATGTTTTTTTGCATACTTCAAACGGGATTCAAGGTGGGCTTTCTTGAGCTTCCTTCTTGCCACCCTACCATACAGGCCAGATTTGTGGAGTGCTTGGGATATTGTTGTCACATGCACACTTTGACCAGTCTTGGCCATAAAAGCCTGTAGCTCTTGCAAAGTTGCCATTGGCCTCTTGGTAGCCTCTCTGATCAGTCTCCTTGCTCGGTCATCCAGTTTGGAGGGACGGCCTGATCTATGCAGGGTCTTGGTGGTGCCATACACCTTCCACTTCTTAATAACCATCTTGACCATGCTCCAAAGGATATTCAACGCCTTTGATATTTTTTTATAGCCATCCCCTGATCTGTGCCTTTCAACAACTTTGTCCCGGAGTTCTTTTGAAAGCTTCTTGGTGCTCATGGTTGAGTCTTTGCTTTAAAATGCACTACCCAGCACAGGGAACCTACAGGAACTGCTGAATTTATCCTGAAATCATGTGAATCACTGCAATTTAACACAGGTGGAGGCCACTTAACTTGGTGTGTGATTTTGAAGGTGATTGGTTACACCTGAGCTAATTTAGGATTGCTATTACAAGGGGGGTGGACACTTATCGAACCAAGCTATTTCAGTATTTATTTTTAATTCATTTTCTACAAATTTCCAGAACATTTTTTTCACTTGGAAGTTGTGGGGTAGGATGTGTAGATAAATAATAAAAAAAAATGTATGCATTGTAATTCCAGGCTATAAGGCAACAAAAGGTGAAAATTTTGAAAGTGTAGACTTTCTATAGGCACTGTATATGTTTTTACAACATTTCTAAATATCAAACGAGTGGATATAAGGGTTCATGTTTCAGGAATTACATTTATTTATTATTTTTTCCTTATTGCTGATAATAATGGAGTGAAGAACTATTATTTTATTTATACATATTTATTTTGAGTAAATAATCGAGAGTAGTGTCCATTATTATTATTTATTTCTTAGCAGACGCCCTTATCCAGGGGACTTATAATTGTTACAAGATATCACATTATTTGTACATACAATTACCCATTTATACAGTTGGGTTTTTACTGGAGCAATCTAGGTAAAGTACCTTGCTCAAGGGTACAGCAGCAGTGTCCCTTACCAGGGATTGAACCCACGACCCTCTGGTCAAGAGTCCAGAGCTCCCTAACCACTACTCCACACTGCTCTCATTATTGCTTCTAAAGACCCTGAGGATAAACGTGTATTCTGTCAATGCAATCACTCAAGTGAAACAGTGTCTTGTAATTTGCCCAAACATCAATATTTTTCAACAAAACTTTCAGGAAGTATTGTAAGGTCCCTCGGGTCATAGAATAAGACATTTTTATACATGTATCTCTAAGCAGAATACATGATAAAAATGATAGAAAAATACTTAACGTTAAAAAAAGAAAAGAAATGAAATATCGTTTTGAATAAAAAGTGAAAAGCTTGTCTGGTTTCTGAAGTGCTTTATAATGCTCCCCAGAGTGTGCAGAAAAAAAGAACAGTTCCAAGACGCTACCGTAAAAAATAGATGTTTAGTGAATTTTTATAAGAAGAGAGTCAAATACTGCTAAAAAAGGGTTAACCACATTATAAATGATTGGTCCTTAAAGGGTTAACCACATTATAAATGCTTGGTCCTTAAAGAGTTAAGCAGTGCTGCTTGTGAGCGTGGGCTTCCACAGTTTAAAAACCAAATATCGATCCCGCCTGTCAGCCTCAGTCTGCCCTGATCCACATTCATGTGTGTAAGATGACACTGAAACCTTTGATCCTGAACCCAGCATCCTTGACAAGGGTGCAAATCACTTAAAATTATCAAACCCGCCCTAATCGAGCCCCCTCACAACTTCACACACGACACGACCCTTCTCTCCTGTGTGTGTGGAGGAGTGGGGGGGGTGTGTGTCATGTGACTAGTCCTTCCTCTCCTCCCCTCTCCTCTCCCTCCCTCCATCATACCCTCCTCTCTCTCCTCTCCCCTGTCCTTTTTCTCCTCTTCCATCTCTCTCCTCTCCCATCCCCATACCCTCCTCTATCTCTCCCTCCCTCTCTCCTCTCCCTCCCACCATCATACCCTCCTTTCTATCTCCTCTCTCCCTTTCCCTCTCTCTCTCCCTGTACCTCCTTCACCTTTACTCTCCCTCCCTACCTACCGTCCCTCTTCACTGTCCCCCTCACCTCTCTGTCCTCTCCCTCTCTCCATCATACTCTCCTCTCCCTCTCTCCTCCCCTCCCTCTCTACTCTCTCATCTGCCCCTCTCTCCCCTCCCTCCCTCTCCCATCTCTCCCTCTCTCCCTCCCTCTCCTTTATTGGCATGACAGACATCGGCAGTATTGCCAAAGCAATTACATTACATATCATATGAACAATAGATTTACAACAACAATAACAACAAAACTAATACTACTACTACTACTAATAATAATACTACTAATAATAATAATAATAATGACCGCTGGTATATAGACTGTAACTCAGAGTAGTGTTATAGAAGTAACGCCCCTGTGCAGAGTGTTCACTGTGTGTCCCTCAGGCTGTGACAGGCGCACACATACTGGGCAGCCAGTGGGGCTGTGTGTCCCGTTCCCAGGAGGACTGACAGTTTATCTTGGTCAGTCAATTGTGGGAAGTGTGGGAGGGAAATAGTCATTTTTTTAAGGAATTTGTCCTTTGTTTGGGAGTATTTCTCACAGTGTAGGAGAAAGTGCATCTCTGTGTCAACCTCTCCTGTCTCACAGTGACCACAGAGCCTGTTCTCTCTGGATAGCCAGGTCTGCCTGTGTCAGCCTTTTTCAATGGCCAGGCTGTGGTCACTGAGCCTGTACTTGGTCAGGATCTGCCTCTGCTTTGTATCTCTGACAGTGAAGAGATCCCCTCCAGAGTAAAGTCTCTTTTTAGGGCTCGATAGCAATCCAGTTTATTTGGGGTTTTTGTTTCTTTGTCCCAATGTTCCAGATAGGAGTTTTTGATTTGTGTTACAGTTCGGTTGACTCTGATTGGCAGTGCTGTAGCAGAGCTGTCCTGAAGCTGGTTAGTGTTAGTGTGGGTTAGTGTAGTGAGCTTCAGGACCAGCTGGCTGAGGAGACTCTTTTCTGGGCTGAGCTCTTGGATTAGAAGGGCCTTGTACTGGAGGGAGTCTGGCTCACTTCTGTTTAGATGCATCCAGAATTGTAGTGCTCTTTTTTGCATGCTGGTGAGCAGTGGGTAGCAGCCTGATTCAGCCCTGCATGCATGGTTTGGTGTTTTCTGCTCTACCTGTAATATGTTTTTGCAGAATTCAGCATGCAGGGTTTCTACTGGATGTTTATCCCATTTTATATAATCTTGTTCACTGACTGGACTCCATACCTCACTTCCATATAGCACAATGGGATGGATAACTCTTGTCAGATTGTGACAGGTAGATTTATTTTATAAAGCCTCCTTTTGATGGTATAAAAAGCTCTGCAGGCTTTTTCTTTTAGTGCATTCACTGCCAGGTTAAAGCTCCCTGACGCACTGATGGTCAGGTCTAGGTATGTATATTGTGTGGTGTGTTCTAGGGTGGTGTTGTGTAGAGTGAAGTGGGACCTGCTTCTTTGAGATCTGGCCTTTTTAAGATCATAATTCTGGTCTTACTCATGTTTACTGTCAGGACCCAGGTCTGACAGTACTGCTCTAGCAGTGACAGGCTCTGCTGTAGACCCTGCTCTGTGGCGACAGCAGGACCAGGTCATCTGTGTAGAGCAGGAATTGAATTTGTTTGTCGTGTAGAGTGAGGCCAGGGGCTGCAGACTGCTCCAACACCGCTGCTAATTCACTGATGTAAATATTGAACAGTGTTGGACTCACACTGCAGCCCTGTCTCACTCCACGACCCTGTGTGAAGAATTCTGTTCTTTTGTTGCCAATTTTTATTCCACACTTGTTTTCTGAGTACATTGACTTCATTATGTTGTAAATTTTACCCCCTACACCACGTTGTAGAATTTTATAATTTAAACCTTCATGCCAAATGGAATCAGATGCTTTTTTAAAGTCTGTAAAACAAGAGAAAATGTTTCCTTTATTTTTTTGTTGTACATGTTTGTTGATTAGGGTGTGGAGGGTGTAAATATGGTCATTGGTAATTTGGTAGAAATCCAATCTGACTTTTACTCAAGACACTGTTTTCGGTAAGGAAGGCCAGTATTCTGGTATTGATGATACTGCAGAATACCTTCCCCAGGTTGCTGCTCACACACATGCCTCGGTAGTTGTTGGGGTCGAGTTTGTCTCCACTTTTGTAAACTGGGGATATAAGCCCTTGGTTCCAGATGTCAGGGAAGCAGCCTTCCTGTAGTACCAGGTTGAATAATTTAAGCAGGGCCTCCTGCAGCTCAGGGTTGCTGTGTTTGAGCATCTCGGTACTGATGCTGTCGGGGCCACAAGCTTTCCTGGGTTTGAGTCCCTGGAGCTTCTCTGCTAGCTCCTGCAGGGAGATTGGGAAGTCCAGTGGATTCTGGTTGTCTTTAATAGAGAGTTCTAATGATTTAAGTTTTTCCTGAATTAAATTTTGCTCTGTTGTAAAATCCTCTTGTAGGGTTTCTTTGTAAAGATCTTCATTTTGTATTGTCAGTTCTTGTTTCTGTGTGGAGTTCATATTGTTCCACGTTCCCAGAACTGATTTTGGTTAATAGATTCCTCAGTGTCTGTGAGGGTTGTGTTCATGTGTTTCTCTTTGTTCTGTTTCAGGGTGTGTTTGTGTTGCTTTAGGGTCTCGCAGTACCTGAGGTGTAAATCTGGGTTGTGTCGCTGATGATGTTTTTGATTTGATTCTTGTCTTAGTTTTTTCCTTATTGTTTCACATTCATCATCAAACCATTTTTCTTTGGGTTTGTGCTTCTGATTGTTTTTCACTTGTTCATTTTTTTTTAGATTTGCCTTGCTTGCTGTTTTTTTCTAATATTTCATTCATGTGTTTAACTGCCAGATTTACTCCTCTCACATTAGGCTGGCACGGTGTGATTTGGAAGGTGTCAGTAAGGTTAGTGATTTCAGGAGAGCCAGTTGCTTTATCGAATTCATCTGTGCTGTTTGGAGCCCATTTATAAGTATGGTTTGGATGGTACAGCTTGCATGGCTGATTTAGTGTGTTACTGGGCTGTCCTGTTCTTTGTAGGAACACAGTAATTTGACTGTGGTCTGACAGAGGTGTTTGTGGCCTGACAGTGAATGCATTAATAAAGGAGGGGTCCAGGTCAGTGATGGTGTAATCAACTACGCTAGTCCCAAGAGCTGAGCAGTATGTGAATCTACCTAAAGAGTCCCCTCTGATCCTGCCATTAATGATGTACAGACCCCAGGCTTGGCAAAAATGCACTAACTGCCTCCCATTTGTGTTCACAATACAATCAGGGTTGTTTCTGTGGATTGAGGTAGGTGTGAGGTACAGAGGGGTTTGTCCAAATACATGGCTGTTACCTTGTGTGCTTCTACAGTCAGGCTCTGCTCCTGTTCTGGTGTTGAAATCCCCACAGAGCAGCACATTTCCCTGGGCCTGGAAATGGCTGATCTCTGTGTGGAGGTTATGAAAATATTCCTCATTGTAGTTTGGGGATTCAGAGGGAGGGGTGTAGGCTGCACACAGGTAAACGTCAGTTTCACCTTGGACTGCGTTTTTGTTTATTTTGAGTCGTGTGTGTGTCTGTGTGACAGGGTGTTACTCGTGTCACGTGTGTGGGTAGCCGCTGTTCAAGCAATACAGAGAGACACTGGGGAGGTGTAGTTGAAACGCCGGCACAGGCGCGCAGGATTTATAAATAATAAACAGAAAGTAAATAAAGGTGGTCATGTGACGTTACCAGCTATGGTAACACACAGAGGACACATACAGCAAGCTGTACAAAAATACAAAATAAAACACAAAAATTACAAATAAAAGGTGCCCCAGAGGGCGAGCGCTAGCCTTATAAACGAGGCGTCCCGCTCCAGGAACCGGCTACACTACGTAACTCTCGCTATACATCACATGGGATCACTATCCCCTAACTAACCTACTCATGAGCCGGTATTCATACAACGACTCGTGCTGCTTCATACGGCCTTGGCTGGGCATTGCCTTCATAAGCTCCGCTTGCAGTCTCAGGGTTGCGTAGCGGTCGTTCCTGCAGAACGGACCCTCTCCTCCCGAGTATATGCCGCTCCCCTCTGGCATGGCGTTACAGTCGCCCCGAACCATCTCCCGCGGATGCTTTTGAACTGACGGACACTCGGTCAAGACCCGCCCACCTGCTGATTGAGGTCCAGCACAGCCAATCACTTGCTGCCCTTCCCCTCAACCAAGCCTAGCAGGCAGCAAGTCTCAATCGAGCGCCCGTCCGTAAACAATAATTCAATCATACTAATCAACTCCAAAACGACAAACAATAAACTCATTTCCCCATACAAATTATACCAACTCTAATTTAGACACGTGCAGGGCAATAACTCTGCTACAGTCTGACCTTGTTTAATTGAGCCGATGGATTGGGCGAGCTCCCCTCTGTGCCACACTAGTATTCCCCCCGAGTCCCTGCCGTGTGTGACTGTGCTGTGTTTCAGGGAGGGCACTATGATCTCCCTGTAGCCTGAGGGACAGTGAGTGGCACATCTGCACGGCACCACGTCTCTAATAGGATCATAATATCAATATTATTTACACTGAGAACAAACTCAGGGTCTGTGCTCTTCAGCCTGAAGACCGAGGAGTACAGACCCTGGATGTTCAGCAGCTGATTGAAAGAGATCTCATCTTCTCATTTTGTTTTTTAAATTTCTATTATTTATAATAAAAAAATGCAAATTACAACATTAAGTAAATATGTAGATGTGTCTGGGCAGTGATACTGTGTCTGATACACACACACACACACACACACACACACACACACACACACACACACATTGTTTTTCTTCATATTCATATCACATTCGTTTCTGGTATTTTCCCAGGTAAACTAGGGTTTCCTGTGTCCTACCCGAGTGCTGTGGGTCCCTCAGTCCAGCAGTCTTGAGCAGAGGATGTTGAGGAGCTGTTTTATCTCACCCAGCTCAGTGGTGGCAGGGGGTGCTGGCTGAGCGAGGGCTCCAGCGTAGCTGAGCTGGTGCTGCGGCTGGTTGGTGTGCGGAGGGGCTCTGGGTCTGGCTGGTCCTGGCTGGGCTGTGCTGCTCTGGGTTGCAATGGCTCAGGCAGTGTTGGGCCGTGCTGTGCGGGTGAGGGGTGTGTTGGCCCCTCACAGGTGTGTGTCCTGTGGCTCCAGGGGGTCTCCTCACTGGTGTGTGCTCTGTGGCTCCAGGGGGCTCCTCACTGGTGTGTGTCCTGTGGCTCCAGGGGGTCTCCTCACTGGTGTGTGTCCTGTGGCTCCAGGGGGTCTCCTCACTGGTTGTGTGCTGCGCTGTGCTGGGGGGGAGGGGGGCTGGCTGGGCTGCGGCCCATGGCTGTATCCTTGAGGGATTTATCAAAGACCCGGACGCCTTCCTGGTTGAGGTGCACTCTGTGATACAGCTGCCAGGGGCTCAATGTGGGGGGGGGGGGGGAGGGGGTGTGCCAGGTGGACGCTGGGCATCAGTGCACAGCCCCGGATGATCTCAGCGTTGATATTAATGGTGATGTGTGGGGGGGGGGGGTCTGCTCTGTGGAAATGACAACTCTGGAGTCTGAACTCCTGCGTGGAGAAAAATAAAAATAATAAAACAGGATTAAAAAAAATAAAAGATCATAACAATAAAAGCGTCAGACCGCAAAAAAAGTGAATCTGATGTCTTAATGGACGCAGTTCTTGGTCACAGACCTGCAGCGACCGGCGCCGATGTGTTGAATTCAGAGACTTGTCTTCTGGAAAGTATTTCTCCTTTAAATTGTTTAACGCTGACAGGGATCATTTCAAACAGAGACAAATCAAACCTTACAGTGTGTGAACTGCAAGGTCTGCTGCTGCTTCATGAATTGAGTTCCATGTATTTATCAGCAACGCTTTATATTGCGTGACATAAATTAATATTAAATAGATATGCGATAGATATTAAATGAATGTTAAATTAATATTTAATAAATGTGCACTAGCTGGTTTCTTGCTAAATGTTACCCAAATATCGATTGAAAATGTAATGGCACGTCACGTCCATTTATATTACGTTTTGTTACCGTTGAAAATATGTAATAATTTCCCCTTATTGAAAATACAGTTAATCTGACTTGAATGTCAATGGAAAGTAACAAGGAATAATTGAACGTAAATTTAATATGCAATTCAACATTCATTTAATATCAGTTTAATATTAATTTATGCCACGCAATATAAAGCATTATCATTTTTTCTAATGAATAAAGTGATCAGTAATCGCGCAGATTATTTTGTGGTTACTTTATAAACCAGCCCTTAACAGAAAAATAAAAATAAGCTCCATATAATGGAAATGTGAAAGTATCTGAAAATCACATTCAATTCGGTCATTTAAAAAAAAAAAAAATCCCATCTATTAACATTGCATGTATAAAAACAAGCTGTAAAGAAAAATCTCTTTAATGTTTCGTTTAGATTTTGTTTTTAATAGGTCTGCTTTAAATCTATTTCTCTGACGTGTTTACAGACATTTTTTAAATACTATCTGTAACTTTTTAAAGTTATTATTAGTCGTAGTTAATGTAACTTTAATAATATGAAATGAAATTATTCGGTTTGTATTTGCAGTCAGCAGCATGTGAAACACAAACCCATATTTGTGTATTCCTGTGAAATCTTTTGGTACTTTATCGTTTGGGACAGTCCGACCTCGGGATCCATTCTCAAAACAAATCCACAGCACTCCTCTGTGCGCGCGTGTCCGCGGAATCTGACGTCACGTTCCACAGTGCAGCTGATTCTTTGAAGAGCAGTGTGAACACACCCGCGCAGGGGGGGCTCGGCTTGGGTCCGGCTCGGCTCGGCTCGGCTCGGCTCGGGTGTGCTAGTCTGAAAGGCTATTAGATGGAGGAGAGTGACATTTGTTTGATTATGATTATGACACCCGCGCCGCGCCGTGCTCTTCAGGTCTCTCACGACTCATTACGTTCACTGCGGTTTCCATGACAACAGAACACTGCTACAGTTCAAAATTCGAAAAACTGCTACAATTCCAACTGCAATTCCAAACTGCAACTTGAGTTTAGCCTGTCCATTTAAGAGACTTTACTGTACGAGGCGATCTTGGGGTTTAGTTCATATTTATATCTAGTAAATATTATTTCAAGATTCATTTTAATTGAGGTAAGAGGCTCACCTTCTGCCTTTCTTTCTTTCTTTCTTTCTTTTTTTCTTTCTTTCTATCTTTCTTTCTTTCTTTCTTTCATTCCTCTTTTCTCTTTTATATTATTTTATAATAATAATAATAATAATAATAATAATAATAATAATAATAATAATAATGTCTCCTCTCTGCTCCACAGTTGATGTGTCTCTGGACCCTGATACAGCACACCCCCAGCTCATCCTGTCTGCGGAGGGGAAACGAGTGAGAGTGGGAGAGACACGGCAGCGTCTCCCTCACAATCCAGAGAGATTTGAAGTCTGGCCCTGTGTGCTGGGCAGGGAGAGCTTCACCTCGGAGAGACGCTACTGGCAGGTGCAGGTGGGGGGGAATACATGGTGGAGATTAGGAGTCAGCAGAGAATCTGCCCTGAGGAAGGGGGTGTTCAGCACGACCCCCCAGCAGGGTTACTGGACTGTGGAGTGGTGGAGGAGTGGAGATGGGTTCACTGCTCACACTGCCCCCCAGACTCCCCTCCCCCTGAGCCTGAAGCCCCAGAAGCTGGGGGTGTATCTGGATTATGAGGAAGGGCAGCTCTCCTTTTACAATGTGGAGACCAGATCTCACATCTACACTTTCACTGACATGGAGTTCAATCCCAATGAGAAACTCTATCCATTCTTCTGGACTGAGGACTGGGATACAGCCCTTGTGCTGGAGTCCCCTGACCCTGTCAGCGCTGCAGATTAAACACACATTGCTGTCTGAACCAGGAAACTATTCAAACAGCTCAGACAATCTCCTCTTCACTTTCACTGACACTCTCTCTGCACTTTTCTGGGCTGATGAGAAGAAATCCTCTCTCTTCCACCCTCTTACCCTGAGACCCTCCTCTTTATTTCTCTACACCCCCTTTCCTACTCTCCCTTCCTGTCTGCCTCTCTCTTTTCCCTCCACCTCTCCATCTCCAGATCCCTCTTTCTCTCCTCTTCTGCTCTCCTCTCTGCTTCCCCTATGGCTCTCCTCTCTCTTTATCTTTCCCGGCCCGCTGATGTTAATCCCATCTCTTTCCCACTCTCCCTCTCTCCACCCTGCCCTCTCTACTCTCCCTCTCTCCACTGTCCCTTTCCCACTCTCCCTCTCTCCACCCTGCCCTCTCTACTCTCCCTCTCTCCACTGTCCCTTTCCCACTCTCCCTCTCTCCACCCTGCCTTCTCTACTCTCCCTCTCTCCACTGTCCCTTTCCCACTCTCCCTCTCTCCACCCTGCCTTCTCTCCTCTCCTTCTCTCCTCCATCCTCTCTACTCCCTCTCACCCCCCTGCCTTCTCTACTCTCCCTCTCTCCTCCATCCTCTCTACTCTCCCTCTCTCCACCCTGCCCTCTCTACTCTCCCTCTCTCCACTGTCCCTTTCCCACTCTCCCTCTCTCCACCCTGCCCTCTCTACTCTCCCTCTCTCCACTGTCCCTTTCCCACTCTCCCTCTCCACCCTGCCTTCTCTACTCTCCCTCTCTCCACTGTCCCTTTCCCACTCTCCCTCTCTCCACCCTGCCTTCTCTCCTCTCCTTCTCTCCTCCATCCTCTCTACTCCCTCTCACCCCCCTGCCTTCTCTACTCTCCCTCTCTCCTCCATCCTCTCTACTCTTCCTCTCTCCACCCTGCCCTATCTACTCTCACTCTCTCCACCCTGCCTTCTCTCCTCTCCTTCTCTCCTCCATCCTCTCTACTCTCCCTCTCTCCAGCCTGCCTTCTCTACTCTCCCTCTCTCCTCCATCCTCTCTACTCTCACTCTCTCCACACTGCCTTCTCTACTCTCCCTCTCTCCTCCATCCTCTCTACCCTCCCTCTCTCCTCCCTGCCCTCTCTCCTCTCCCTCTCTCCTCCATGCCTTCTCTACTCTCCCTCTCTCCTCCATCCTCTCCTCTCCCTCTCTCCTCCCTGCCTTCTCTACTCTCCCTCTCTCCTCCATCCTCTCTACTCTCCCTCTCTCCACCCTGCCCTCTCTACTCTCCCTCTCCCTCTCTTCTCCCTCTCCCTCTCTCCTATCCCTCTCTCCTCCCTTTCCCCTCTCCCTCTCTCCTCCCTGCTCTGTCCTCTCCCTCTCTCCACCCTCTCCCTCTCTCCTCTCTCCTCCCTCTCCCTCTCTCCTTCCTCTCTCCTCCCTCTCTCCTCCATGCCCTCTAGTCTCCCCTCTCTACTCTCCCTCTCTCCTCCCTGCCCTCTACTCTCCCTCTCTCCTCCATGCCTTCTCTACTCTCCCTCTCTCCACCCTGCCTTCTCTACTCTCCCTCTCTCCTCCATCCTCTACTCTCCCTCTCTCCTCCATGCCTTCTCTACTCTCCCTCTCTCCACCCTGCCTTCTCTACTCTCCCTCTCTCCTCCATCCTCTCCTCTCCCTCTCCTCCCTGCCCTCTCCTCTCCCCTCTCTACTCTCCCTCTCTCCTCCATCCTCTCCTCTCCCTCTCTCCTCCCTGCCCTCTCCTCTCCCCTCTCTCCTCCATCCTCTCCTCTCCCTCTCTCCTCCCTGCCCTCTCCTCTCCCCACTCTACTCTTCCTCTCTCCTCCCTGTCCCACTCTCCCTCTCCTCCCTCTCTCCACCCTGCTCTTTCCTCTCTTCACCCTGCCCTCTCTACTCTCTCCCTCTCTCCCCCTGCCTTCTCTCCCTCACTCTTCCCTCTCCCTCTCTCCTCCTTCTCCCTGCCCTCCTCTCTCTCTCTCCTCCCTCTCCCTCTATTCTCTACTCTTTTTAATGTGATATTTTGTAACAGCTGTAAGTCTCCCTGGATAAGGGTGTCTGATAATAAATAAATAATGATAAAAGATGTTCTAGACAATAGATGAATGCATTATTTTCCATGTAATCAG
The DNA here is from genome assembly GCF_902713425.1 of Acipenser ruthenus. Taxonomy (NCBI): domain Eukaryota; kingdom Metazoa; phylum Chordata; class Actinopteri; order Acipenseriformes; family Acipenseridae; genus Acipenser; species Acipenser ruthenus. The sequence goes on along the minus strand of NC_081239.1, from coordinate 6,889,793 downwards.
TATTTACACTGAAGCTGAGATGTTCCCTGAATATTATTCATTGCTAAACTCAGTGAACTGATTTCTGCTATTTTGATATGAATCTTCTGTTCTGTTTTTGTAGCGCATCTATTTTCTATCTTTCTTGATAAAATGTATTAAAGATATAATGGTGTTGTGTGATTTACTGCTCAATTGTTTACCTCGGCAATCTTGAACCCGTAAAAAGAAAGACATTCATGACAGCAGAGTGCTGATTAAATGAGACCATTACACATATGAATGAATTGTATCCTTAAACTGGACATTTTAATTGTGATTCTTCACACATAACTCTCAACAATAACAAGCCTGTTGGGTCCATGAGCAGATTCTTCACAGAGACAGCTGGGGCTGTACTACAGATCCACACCGCTGAGGAGAGAGGGGAGGGGGAGAGGGAGGGAGGGGGAGACAGCTGGGGCTGCACTACAGATCCACACTGCTGGTGAGAGAGGGGAGGGGAGAGGGAGGGGGAGACAACTGGGGCTGTACTACAGATCCACACTGCTGGGGAGAGAGGGGAGGGGGAGAGGGAGGGAGGGGGAGACAGCTGGGGCTGTACTACAGATCCACACCGCTGAGGAGAGAGGGAAGGGGGAGAGGGAGGGAGGGGGAGACAGCTGGGGATGTACTACAGATCCACACCGCTGAGGAGAGAGGGGAGGGGGAGAGGGAGGGAGGGGGAGACAGCTGGGGCTGTACTACAGATCCACACCGCTGAGGAGGGAGGGAGGGGGAGAGGGAGGGAGGGGGAGACAGCTGGGGCTGTACTACAGATCCACACCGCTGAGGAGAGAGGGGAGGGAGGGGGAGACAGGGGGAGACAGCTGGGGATGTACTACAGATCCACACCGCTGAGGAGAGAGGGGAGGGGGAGAGGGAGGGAGGGGGAGACAGCTGGGGCTGCACTACAGATCCACACCGCTGGGGAGAGAGGGGAAGGGGAGACAGCTGGGGCTGTACTACAGATCCACACCGCTGGGGAGAGAGGGGAGGAAGAGAGGGAGGGAGGGGGAGACAGCTGGGGCTGCACTACAGATCCACACCGCTGAGGAGAGAGGGTAGGGGGAGTGGGAGGGAGGGGGAGACAGCTGGGGCTGCACTACAGATCCACACCGCTGGGAAGAGAGGGGAGGGGGAGACAGCTGGGGCTGTACTACAGATCCACACCGCTGGGGAGAGAGGGGAGGAAGAGAGGGAGGGAGGGGGAGACAGCTGGGGCTGTACTACAGATCCACACCGCTGGTGAGAGAGGGGAGGAAGAGAGGGAGGGAGGGGGAGACAGCTGGGGCTGTACTACAGATCCACACCGCTGGTGAGAGAGGGGAGGAAGAGAGGGAGGGAGGGGGAGACAGCTGGGGCTGTACTACAGATACACACCGCTGGTAAGAGGGGATTTTTTACTATGTCTAAGATTCCCTGTTTAATAGTAATGGATGATGCCTCTACTTTGTTTGAAACTCAGAGTGGGGATCTACGGAGAATTGCAAGCCCTGTACACACTCCAGTTAGTTTACATATTCCCACCCTCACCCCCCCTTATTTTTTTTGTAACAGCCATCCTTCTTTGCATAGAAGTCTATATCGCTGCCCTTTCAACTGAACCCTAACCCTAAACTTGTAGCCCCAGTCCCCTCGGACAGGTCCAGTCTCCCCTGCAATAATACATGAGAACATCCTGCAAGCATTACACACATTCACAAGCATTATACATGCAGAATTCACATAGAAATAGGACACACACACACGCATGTGGGGGGAGGGGGCACACACATCCATGTAGGGGGTAGAGGACACACACATGTAGGCAGGGCTGGATTTAAGGGGGGGGGGACCGGGACATTTGTCCAGGGCCCTGAGCTGCCGAGGGGGCCCGCAGCCTGGTTAAAATAAATACATAAATAAAAATTGCTATTTAACAGTTTAAAATCCAATCCACTTGCCCTGTGATCGCACTAGGAGGACGGAGAGAGAGAGATAGAGAAAATGGAAAAAACTTAGCGGTGCAGCGAAACGAATAAAACAAAAGAAAAGCAAGCTAGTGAAAAAAACATGCTGGAAAACATTGAGACTATCACATTACGGGTTTAAATCCTATAAAAATGAAGTAACGACAGCAACTAATGAACCTGAAGAACTGGTCAAAGAGAGTTTAGGCGGCGCTGCTGTTCCAGATAACGGGGCTGAAGAATTAGAAAGTAGAACAGAACAAGGAGTCGGAGCCCGTCTGCCCACATCAGTGATCAACGATCAAGATAAACTTCAATCTGCCTTTCACTTTAACACACAGACTTGAGGAATAACATTCTGGAGAGATTCAACAGAACGAGTGGAACAGGTCTTTGCTAAATCGATGTTAATAATGTGACTACGCCACCTTGTGTTTATGGAGGACAAGGACCTCGAGTGGTTGGTTCCCACGCAAACTCTTTTATCCGGGAGAAACCAAGCAATCATACACCAAAAATAATCTTTACACGTTTTTATTAGTAATAATTATTTTAAAAAATCTCAAACACATTGACAATAATGTAAACCATATGACAATGCCACCTTCACTTCACAGTCTATAACAATTAGTATATATAGGGATGATACAATAAAACAAACTCTAAATCTATCAGTTTCTTGTAGTGAAGTTAATTAAACTAGTTACCACAGATTATATTATTGCAGTTTATATAAAATACTTGGATCTATCAGTTTCTTAGTCTCTCCGCGTTCCAGCTCCAGTCTGCAGCGCGGAATCTCCTTCACAAGTCCGGCTCTCCCTCTCACAATATTCCTCCGCATTTATAAAGGCAGGAGATGATTGGCAGGGCGGGGAGATCAAGCAGCGAGCCGCTGGCAAGCAGAGCCGTGGAACGGGACACGCGGTTGCTAAGCAACAGGGGCGGGGGGGGCGTGCATTGGGCAGACAGTCCTTCAGCCAATCCGAGTTTCGCTCGTATAGTTCCATAGAGGAAAGAGAGAAAGTAGTTTAGGGGGGTCCAGTGAAGCAAATACATCAAACCACACTCGAGATGAGAAATAATAATAAAGAGGTGAACAACAAAACACACATTTATATAAATAAATCAACACACACACACACACACAATACACATTTATCAAATAATAATATGAGAAACACAATCCACACGTGAATAATAATAATAATAATAATAATAATAATAATAATAATAATAATAATAATAATAATAATAACAATAATAATAATAATAATAAGACCCTACTACAATCGCACAGTTTCGTTTTTCAAAGCTGGTAAAGGATTTCCTCGTGATTCAGGGCAGTACACGTGTTATTAGAGTGACTGTATCCTGCTTACAGCGCATCCACTCAAACAACACGGGGGTAAAAAAAAACACATACATTTTAACACGTAGTCACGTGATCATTTCATTTCTCGTAATTACGTGTTACTTTGTCACGCATTTACGTGATGATTTTTAAACACGTAGTTCCGTGATGGTTCTCTATATACGTTATTTATTTATTTAAATTTTTTTAATTATTTGTTTATGTAAGGTATCAATGCGCTTCCTTAATATCTGTAATTACAGAACCGCTTCTGAATTAACTGCGCTGAACCGGGCAGCTGTGAAAGGGAGACTTTAACGGTGCGTTCACGGAGATCATTATGCGCAGATTCTGTGCAGAATCTGACCAGTTCATAGAAGATCATTGGATAAACTGGTCAGATTCTGCACAGAACGATCTCCGTGGACGCACCCTGAGTCTGTCTTTATTCACTTCAGTGCGCAAGCGCAGCTTTAAAAAGAGAGAGCGACGCTGGGAAATGCAGTCTTTCTTTATTCTCTTCAGTGCGCAGGCGCAGCTTTTAAAAGAGAGAGGGACGCTGGGAAATGCAGTCTTTATTCACTTCAGTGCGCAGGCGCAGCTGTGAGCAGGGGGTGTAGTGATATATAAATATAGTCCTGTAGGTCTAAAGCTGTGTTCATGAATATATCACCACTTCCTGTGCGGCTGAAGGACTCCACTTCATCTAGAGCCTCACAACGCACCCAAGGCGTGGTGATATTACCTCATGATAACACACACACACACCCTGTCCTACGACATGAAACAAACATACATGTGGCTATGTTTTAATACAAAATCTATGCATCCATAATTCTGATTATTTATCTAAATAATCTCACAGCTAATTCTTTACAAATGAATCGTTTCTACATTTCTCGGAGTGCTAAGTAGTGTGGCGTTATAGTTTAACATATGAATTATCAGTGCTATTTGAGTATTTAAAATATGTTTATCTTCAAAATTAAAATGTCAGCAACGGTGTGTTAATTAAACGAAGCGCCTGACGCCGCTCGGAACTTTGGCATTTTTAAATCCTAACGGTCTCTGCTCAGCGGAGTGGAATGTTCAGGAGCCGGTTGCCTAGCAGCGTCTCCGCCTCCTTCTCTGCCCCGCCCCCTCTCTCCTTCTCACGTGTTAAAACCCCAGCCCCTCACAGACAATTTCCGCCTGGGGGGCTGTGCCCTTAAATAAATCACAATATCTTCCAAAGTATAGACAGCACAGGCATGGTTCAGGGCTTGAATTCAAGGTAACCCCTTGGGCATCAAGACTAAAACCTCAGGTGTGATAAAAGTCTTACTCAGTACCACACTGGAAGGAGATATCCAGAAAAAATACATAAAAAAACAACAAACGCTTTTCATTTTTTTATGTTCTACAGTCATTTTTTCAACTGATTTTTTTCCAGTGCTTCACCAACATGTCTACTATACTGGGTAAAAATTTGGAACTGTTTGAACAAAGGGATCAAATTCTACAGGAGTTTTTACAAAGCTAAGCCCAAGGGTCCCCAAACCTCTCCAAAAATAAACATTGTGTAAATCTTTGTCAATTGATACACTAAGTTCTAAAGGGATGTTATCTTCTGTCACCTCACATGCTATCCATTGCCACATGCATTTGCCTTTGAAAGGCTTTTTTTCCCCTTATCTCATTCAAGAGGAGGGCGTGTTTGTTTGCACATCGATTACTCTGTGATGGATTGGGCTACAAACAAAGTAAAGGCATGAATGGAAAGCTTGTGACCTCCCCTACAACGTGATCAGGGAGACTTCACCGTCATCAAGGTTGTAAGACCAGAGCAGCAAAACGCAAGCTAGTCGATTGCTTTTGTTTTGAATGCATGGGGGTAATAGACACATTGTGAATGGGATATCTCAGCGGTGAAATGACGGATTCGAAAAATTCCTTCGCTGTTTGACGGTAGGAAAACAACGATTTTGATATCGAGTCAGCTTTTTTTCTCTTTTGCTTTTGTAATAATATTAAAAATGAGTTATGAAATATAATATTTACGTGCAGTTCTGTGTTCCGCCCGCGGGACTAGAGGGCGCAAGAGGTATTTAGACCCACCAATGTTGAGATCAAATAAACCCCATCGTTTTTATTACAAGTATCGAGGCTAGAACTGAATGGTATTTCAGGAGTTTTACAGACACAGGTAAAGACCCCCGCCCTTTTAAATCGTAAGTCTCACTTTCATTTCAAAGCAGAAGCGACTCCTCTTTATTAATGTCAATGCAGTCACGCACAGCGATTGTAATAAAGTGAGTCCAGCATAAAATACTTTACTGTTCATTATACAGTAGCTTTAAGATTAGTGGCTTGTTAGTTGTTTAACAGAGAAGAAAAAAAAGTCAATTTTACTATTAACGCGTTGAGAGCGGACCCCCTTCCGACCCGGACCCGCTACTACAGGACCCAACCCGCTTTAATAAGACCTGCAACCCGACCCGAACCCCCAAGTGTTTGTCCTTACCTACTACCTGCGCCGACTGGCTCTCTCACGCTCTCACATTCACACACAGATATCTCTACCATTGTCCACGGATTGAGTTCACACAATAAACTATACAGTGTGGTAGCTTTCTCTCGTGATCTGCATATATTTTAACATTGTAACATATTAACTATCGCTACTTACTTTGCTAAACTTATACCTTAAGGTAATGTCGACCCAGGGGACTTTTTTGACTTGAAAAAAGAAACAAGGACCAGGGTCACAAATGGAGATTAGATAAAGGGGCATTCAGAACAGAAAATAGGAGGCACTTTTTTACACAGAGAATTGTGAGGGTCTGGAACCAACTCCCCAGTAATGTTGTTGAAGCTGACACCCTGGGATCCTTCAAGAAGCTGCTTGATGAGATTCTGGGATCAATAAGCTACTAACAACCAAACGAGCAAGATGGGCTGAATGGGGCCTCTTCTCGTTTGTAAACTTTCTTATGTTCTTAAAATACCTGTATATTCCTTTTGTGCCACCAGTTGAAAGGGAGCTACCGGTAGCGGAGCCAGCGGGGGTCGGAAGGAGGGAGGGAGGGAGGAGGGGGGAGGGAGGGGGGAGGGGCCCAGAAAATTAAGGTTGGTGGGCCCCTCTGGACTGCCCGAACACACACTTATTAAAATGCACCTCCACACACACGCTTCAATACTGTAGCCGTCGCATGCTTAACTCTATAACTGGCACGGGACGATCTAATCGGCCCAACTGCTCACTTTGTTTTTACCGCTCTTATTCGGCTATTAAAAATAATGGATTGCTTTTAAAACTACACTACCCAGAAGCCCAGTGATGACGCTTGTATGTTCCGTTTTTGTATCTTTATCTGGCCATTGGATAAAGAGAAATCAGGCGGTTTTGTGGGTGTTTCAGTTGTCGTTGCGCTGCTGGTCTGTCTCTTCAGCGGCGCTGCTTGCTTGTTTGCTGTAGGAGAGGAGTGATTTGAAAAAGCAGCTCGCTGTTTTGTGAGAGTTCTGTTGTGTGGAATAATTTTTTAGCTGTATACACAGAAAAGTCAAAAGTACCTGAAAAAACTAGTCAACCTCGTGATTAAAAAAAAAAATACAAAAAAAAAAACTTAATTTAATGTATGTATTAATTAGTTATTATCGCAAATCCGTTACGTCTTCACCCCTCAACACAAGGAAACGACACAGTGGTTGAGCTGAAACCTTACTTTAGTTTTATAATTTATTATTTCTAATTTATCATTCATGGCCGTAAATCCTTAATAATACTATTCGCCCCTTCAACACGTTTTTTTTTTTTTTTTTTAAATTGGTCAATAAAAGCAAAAACATCCTTCAAAACAAAATAAAAAAATATTAGCGGTAAAATGCAGCTACATAAACCCTGACATTAGTGTGTGTGCGTGCGTGCGTGCGAGTGAGTGTGTGTGTGCGTGCGTGCGTGCGTGTGTGTATATATATAGTTGTTATTTGTAGTTTTACTGTTGTTCAGTAATAGCATTTTATTATTATTTGTTCTATTTTTTTTTTATCTCACTAAAATTAAAAAATACATTTGTACGTTTTTGCTTAAGATCTCGCGTTTTATTTTTTGCTTGCCAATCATATTTAGTATCAAATCCTAATTTTAATTAAATAGAGCCTTCTGGTATAATGGTGGCATAATTCATTGCAATGTGTGCACTGCAGGGAGGCTGACTTCAAGACAAAGACTTTCTTTGTGTAAACTGTTCCATACTCTTTGAATACATGTATGCTTTGTATTGCCATATGTCACGGTTTAATGTTTTCTTTCCATTTTTCAGATTTTGTTGGATTAGCTGACAGGCTTTGATTTATAACTGATTTAAAAAAAATACTGTGGAAAGGAAACTGAATTCACGTTTACACTGGAAATGCTTTAGTTCATGTTTATTTGTTAGTGTTCTTTCTGATTAAAATGAATATTAGAAACGAGGACGTTTCTTAACACAGCAGAGGAATTATGTAGCCGTCTAAAACTGTACTGAATAAATAAGGATTCCCCTGGCTATTTGTGGTCTTATGCTGCCATCTAGTGGAGGAATAGGGTTATGTATTATGTGGTGAGGAGATGCGGAAGCTGTGTGTTATGTGACCCCGCGAAAAAGAATAAAATGAGTTTCTCCATTGTTGAGTTCACCTCGCAAGCCTGGCTGCCTTTATTTTTGTTTTATTCTGTCAGTAAGTTTATTCATTCGCTCGAACGCTACAATAACAATGAACACAAAAATATTAAAAAGCAATACATCTCAACAATAATAATAATAATAATAATAATAATAATAATAATAATAATAATAATAATAATAATAATAATAATACAGCTCTCTTGCTTCATATTGATTCTTTGTCACCCAGGATTTGGTGTATAAGAAGTTATGGATGTATTAATGTGGAAGTATGTTAACAGATAATGCTTCTGGCCCTGTACTTGTTAGAGGAGTAGTCTAGTCCCTGAGGGACACATTTTAATTCTGCCAGTACTGTCCTTAGTTACCATTAAATTGCTATTTTCTGCTTTTTAAAAGTCTAAAGGATGACTACAATAAGTTAGAAAGAAAAGAGCCCTGAGTGACTCTCACACCTGAAAGAACACTGTGTCCAGCACAGAGAGCCCAGAGTGACTCTCACACCTGAAAGAACACTGTGTCCAGCACAGAGAGCCCCGATTGACTCTCACACCTGAAAGAACACTGTGTCCAGCACAGAGAGCCCTGAGTGACTCTCACACCTGAAAGAACACTGTGTCCAGCACAGAGAGCCCCGAGTGACTCTCACACCTGAAAGCACACTGTGTCCTGCACAGAGAGCCCCGAGTGACTCTCACACCTGAAAGAACACTGTGTCCAGCACAGAGAGCCCCGAGTGACTCTCACACCTGAAAGAACACTGTGTCCAGCACAGAGAGCCCCGAGTGACTCTCACACCTGAAAGAACACTGTGTCCAGCACAGAGAGCCCCGAGTAACTCTCACACCTGAAAGAACACTGTGTCCAGCACAGAGAGCCCCGAGTGACTCTCACACCTGAAAGAACACTGTGTCCAGCACAGAGAGCCCCCAGTGACTCTCACACCTGAAAGAACACTGTGTCCAGCACAGAGAGCCCCGAGTGACTCTCACACCTGAAAGAACACTGTGTCCAGCACAGAGAGCCCCGAGTGACTCTCACACCTGAAAGAACACTGTGTCCAGCACAGAGAGCCCTGAGTGACTCTCACACCTGAAAGTACACTGTGTCCAGCACAGAGAGCCCCGAGTGACTCTCACACCTGAAAGTACACTGTGTCCAGCACAGAGAGCCCCGAGTGACTCTCACACCTGAAAGAACACTGTGTCCAGCACAGAGAGCCCCGAGTGACTCTCACACCTGAAAGAACACTGTGTCCAGCACAGAGAGCCCCGAGTGACTCTCACACCTGCAGACTAGCATGGGGGAGTGGGGTGCTGGATGGAGTTGCAAAGTTTCAAAGTTAAGAAAATATATGAAGTGCAGCGATCATGCTGTGTTTGTATAAATATATGCAGTGCAGCGATCATGCTGTGTTTGTATAAATATATGCAGTGCTGCGATCATGCTGTGTTTGTATAAATATATGAAGTGCAGCGATCATGCTGTGTTCGTATAAATATATGCAGTGCAGCGATCATGCTGTGTTTGTATAAATATATGCAGTGCAGTGATCATGCTGTGTTTGTATAAATATATGCAGTGCAGCGATCATGCTGTGTTTGTATAAATATATGCAGTGCAGCGATCATGCTGTGTTTGTATAAATATATGAAGTGCAGCGATCATGCTGTGTTTGTATAAATATATGAAGTGCAGCGATCATGCTGTGTTAGTATAAATATATGAAGTGCAGCGATCATGCTGTGTTAGTATAAATATATGAAGTGCAGCGATCATGCTGTGTTTGTATAAATATATGAAGTGCAGCGATCATGCTGTGTTTGTATAAATATATGAAGTGCAGCGATCATGCTGTGTTTGTATAAATATATGAAGTGCAGCGATCATGCTGTGTTAGTATAAATATATGCAGTGCAGCGATCATGCTGTGTTTGTATAAATATATGAAGTGCAGCGATCATGCTGTGTTTGTATAAATATATGAAGTGCAGCGATCATGCTGTGTTTGTATAAATATATGCAGTGCAGCGATCATGCTGTGTTTGTATAAATATATGCAGTGCAGTGATCATGCTGTGTTTGTATAAATATATGCAGTGCAGCGATCATGCTGTGTTTGTATAAATATATGAAGTGCAGTGATCATGCTGTGTTTGTATAAATATATGCAGTGCAGTGATCATGCTGTGTTTGTATAAATATATGAAGTGCAGCGATCATGCTGTGTTTGTATAAATATATGAAGTGCAGCGATCATGCTGTGTTTGTATAAATATATGCAGTGCAGCGATCATGCTGTGTTTGTATAAATATATGAAGTGCAGCGATCATGCTGTGTTTGTATAAATATATGAAGTGCAGCGATCATGCTGTGTTTGTATAAATATATGAAGTGCAGCGATCATGCTGTGTTTGTATAAATATATGCAGTGCAGCGATCATGCTGTGTTTGTATAAATATATGCAGTGCAGCGATCATGCTGTGTTTGTATAAATATATGAAGTGCAGCGATCATGCTGTGTTTGTATAAATATATGAAGTGCAGCGATCATGCTGTGTTTGTATAAATATATGCAGTGCAGCGATCATGCTGTGTTTGTATAAATATATGAAGTGCAGTGATCATGCTGTGTTTGTATAAATATATGAAGTGCAGCGATCGTGCTGTGTTTGTATAAATATATGCAGTGCAGCGATCATGCTGTGTTTGTATAAATATATGCAGTGCAGCGATCATGCTGTGTTTGTATAAATATATGAAGTGCAGTGATCATGCTGTGTTTGTATAAATATATGCAGTGCAGCGATCATGCTGTGTTTGTATAAATATATGAAGTGCAGCGATCATGCTGTGTTTGTATAAATATATGCAGTGCAGAGATCATGCTGTGTTTGTATAAATATATGAAGTGCAGTGATCATGCTGTGTTTGTATAAATATATGCAGTGCAGCGATCATGCTGTGTTTGTATAAATATATTAAGTGCAGTGATCATGCTGTGTTTGTATAACCAAGCCGCAAATATACTTTGCTGTGGTTTTGTTTTTTCATTTCTTTAACTCAGCTGCTCACATTGCAGTAGTTAAAACATCTGATTTGATTAGCAGGGCTGCAGCGCACACCTGTTGTTACTGCAGATACATATCAGAGAGATTTGAATGTCTCCATGGCAACAGGGTTCCAGTACAGGTCATGTGTTGAGAAAGTTGGTTTCTACAGAATTAGCAAGACTGATACTGGGCACAAATAGGTCCAAACCGAGCATTTAACCCATCAAAAGAGACTTAAACAGAAAAGGGCTGTGTGACAAACGAGGGAGCGCGTGCCACAAGCAGGGCCGTCTTCACTTCTTTCTGTGTATAAAGGAACAGCACTCTGACAGGGTGAGGAGCCCTGCCCATGAAAAGGGGGCAGGGCAAAGCCATGCTGTTTAAATGTGCTGTGTTTCATTGTTTCATTTAAAATGTATTGTTTATTATTTTAAGAAAACGTGTGTTTATTTCAGCACGGGGCACCCCCGCCCCTGTGTATTTTGTATGTATATTTATTTATAGGATGGCAAAGCTGTATGTTTGTTATTGTTTAGCAGCGTGGATGGGAAGCCCCATCCACACAAAAACCTCGTGCAGACGGTGACAATCTCCCGAGTTAATTAATTGATTAATTGTTGCTAATCAGGAGATGGTCACCTGTATAAAAGCCTGCAGCTGTCTGTCTGTGTGCGTGCGTGCGTCAGTGTCTGTGCGTCAGTGTCTGTGTGTCAGTGTGTGTGTGCGTGCGTGTGTGTGTGCGTCAGTGCGTGTGCGTCAGTGTGTGTGTCAGTGTGTGTGTGCATGTGTCTGTGTGCGTGCGTCAGTGTGTGTGTGTCAGTGTGTGTGCGTGCGTGCGTGCGTTTGTGTGTGTGCATGTGTGTGTGCATGTCAGTGTGTGTGTGTGTCAGTGTGTGTGTGTGTGTGTGTCAGTGTGTGTGTGTGTGTGCGTGTGTGTGTGTCAGTGTGTGCGCGTGTGTGTGTGTCAGTGTGTGCGCACGTGTGTGTGTGTGTGTCAGTGTGTGTGTTTGTGTCAGTCCTTGTGCCTGTCTGTGTGTGTGTGTCAGTGTATGTGTGCATGTCAGTGTGCATGTGTGTGTCAGTGTGTGTGTGTGTGTGTGTCAGTGTGTGCGTGTGTGTGTCAGTGTGTGTGTGTGTGTGTGTGTGTGTGTGTGTCAGTGTGTGTGTGTGAGAGTCAGTGTGTGTGTGTGTGTGTGTCAGTGTGTGTGTGTGTGTGTGTCAGTGTGTGTGTGTGTCTCAGTGTGTGTGTGTGTGTGTCTCAGTGTGTGTGTGTGTGTTTGTGTGTGTGTATGTGTGTGTCAGTGTGTGCGCGCGTGTGTGTCAGTGTATGCGTGTGTGTGTGTCAGTGTGTCTCAGTATGTGCGTGTGTGTGTGTCTCAGTGTGTGTGTCTCAGTGTGTGTGTCAGTGTGTGTGCGCGTGTGTGTGTGTGTCTCAGTGTGTGTGTGTGTCTCAGTGTGTGTTTCAGTGTGTGCGCGCCTGTGTTTGTGTGTGTCAGTGTGTGCGCGTGTGTGTGTGTCAGTGTGTGCGCGCGTGTGTGTGTGTGTCAATGTCAGTGTGTGCGCGCGCGCGTGTGTGTGTGTCTCAGTGTGTCTCAGTGTGTGCGCGTGTGTGTGTGTGTGTGTCAGTGTGTGCGTGTGAGTGTGTGTGTGTGTGTGTCAGTGTGTGCGCGCGTGTGTGTGTGTCAGTGTGTGCGTGTGAGTGTGTGTGTGTGTGTGTCTCAGTGTGTGTGTGTGTGCGTGTGTGTCTCAGTGTGTCTCAGTGTGTGTGTGTGTGTGCGCGCGCGTGTGTGTGTGTCAGTGTGTGCGCGTGTGTGTGTGAGCGAGAGAGAGACGGCAGAAGGAAAGCAAAACGAAAGTAAAAACAACTGTTGCGAGTGCTGGAAGCTCCAGCCCCGTGTTTGTTTAGTTAAGATTACTTTGTGTTGGTGACCTGTTTTTTTTATTATTTATACTCTGTGAACATTGTTTTTGTTACAACCTTTTATTTTGTTTTTGTGTTTAAATAAACACGGCGCCGCAGTACTGCCTCGTCTGTTTGTGTTCCTGCATCTGGCCTGATGTCACCACAGAGCCATCCGTGTGACGTTACAGGTGGATCAAACCCTGCCTCTTCACTTTGAACCAGATCCCTGACAGCCTCTCTCTAATGGAGCTTTGGATTCTCTTTGTATAGGATGTGGCTGTTCCCAATTAGCACCCGTTATTCCAGTTGGGAGCAGCCACATTCTCACATGTTTTTATCAGGGACAGGAATTAACCCCGTCCCTGCCAACCACCACCAAAGCACATACAAACACGGACAGTATTTACAGGCAGGGCTCGTTCTGCCACAGGCAGTATGAGGAAAAATATATGCAGTAAAACAATAATAACAAAAAAACAACATTAAAAACCAATACATAATAATAATAATAATAATAATAATAATAATAATAATAATAATAATAATAATAATAATAATAATAATAATAATACAGCTCTCTTGCTTCATATTGATTCTTTGTCACCCAGGATTTGGTGTGTAAGAAGTTATGGATGTATTAATATGGAAGTATGTTAACAGATAATGCTTCTGTCCCTGTACTTGTTAGAGGAGTAGTCTAGTCACTGAGGGATGCATTTTAATTCTGGCAGCACTGTCCTTAGTTACCATTAAATTGTTGTTTTGTGCTTTTTAAAAGTCTAAAAGGATGATTACAATAAGTTAGAAAGAAAAGAGTCCTGAGTGACTCTCACACCTGAAAGAACACTGTGTCCAGCACAGAGAGCCCCGAGTGACTCTCACACCTGAAAGAACACTGTGTCCAGCACAGAGAGCCCCGAGTGACTCTCACACCTGAAAGAACACTGTGTCCAGCACAGAGAGCCCTGAGTGACTCTCACCCCTGAAAGAACACTGTGTCCAGCACAGAGAGCCCCGAGTGACCAGCACAGAGAGCCCCGAGTGACTCTCACACCTGCAGACCAGCATGGGGGAGCGGGTTGCTGGATGGAGTTGCAAAGTTTCAAAGTAAAGAAAATATATGAAGTGCAGCGATCATGCTGTGTTTGTATAAATATATGCAGTGCAGCGATCATGCTGTGTTTGTATAAATATATGCAGTGCAGCGATCATGCTGTGTTTGTATAAATATATGCAGTGCAGCGATCATGCTGTGTTTGTATAAATATATGAAGTGCAGTGATCATGCTGTGTTTGTATAAATATATGAAGTGCAGCGATCATGCTGTGTTTGTATAAATATATGAAGTGCAGCGATCATGCTGTGTTTGTATAAATATATGCAGTGCAGCGATCATGCTGTGTTTGTATAAATATATGAAGTGCAGCGATCATGCTGTGTTTGTATAAATATATGCAGTGCAGCGATCATGCTGTGTTTGTATAAATATATGCAGTGCAGCGATCATGCTGTGTTTGTATAAATATATGAAGTGCAGTGATCATGCTGTGTTTGTATAAATATATGAAGTGCAGCGATCATGCTGTGTTTGTATAAATATATGAAGTGCAGCGATCATGCTGTGTTTGTATAAATATATGCAGTGCAGCGATCATGCTGTGTTTGTATAAATATATGAAGTGCAGTGATCATGCTGTGTTTGTATAAATATATGAAGTGCAGCGATCATGCTGTGTTTGTATAAATATATGAAGTGCAGTGATCATGCTGTGTTTGTATAACTAAGCCACAAAATAGACTTTGCTGTGGTTTTGTTTTTTCATTTCTTTAACTGAGCTGCTCACATTGCAGTAGTTAAAACATCTGATTTGATTAGCAGGGCTACAGCACACACCTGTTGTTACTGCAGAGAGATTTGAATGTCTCCATGGCAACAGGGTTCCAGTACAGGTCATGTGTTGAGTAAGTTGATTTCTACAGAATTAGCAATACTGATACAGGGTGCAAATAGGTCCAAATAGAGCCCCAGGTTTGAACTCCACTTACTCTACAATGAGGACGGGGGGATTTTAAACCATGTTCTTAACCTGAATAGATCATCAGGAGTGCAGAGACTGGTACAGCATTCAGTGTGATCCCTGTCTGGACAGCCACCATTGAGAAACCCACTGAAGAGGTGCAATGAAGAGCAGATATCCCACCCAGTCACTGTGCATTATACACGGATAAGGACTGGAGTGCCATTGCACTTGCGGGGCGGCTTCCTTATTAAAATCTATTGACTGTTTTGTTAGAGGGGATGCTTATCCACTCAGGGATTCCAGTAAGGAAGCAGGCAGTCTGGATCAGGTAACATGGGACACAAATGCCACCCCAAGCAGCACAAACCAGCAGGGGTGGTCAGGTACAAGAGTGCCTGTGTTATGTTTAGTGTCACATTACCCAACCATTTTGCCCTCCGGTGCCTCTCAGGGCAGGCTCCATCGCCGTTTCTATTAATTCCGTGCTGCAGAAATCAACAGTGTTCAAACAATGTGGTGCTGTGTGGTGATGTGCTGCTTCCACTGCTGGCTGACACAGGCGCTGTAGTGTTGCTGCTGAACAATCCTCTTATGAGAGATTTTTTTTTTTCTCATGTGCCTCTGCAGAAACCTACCATCTCATCTCTAGGTATGGCCACACTCTCATCGCTGTTATAGGGACTGTCTGTCTGCCATGCGTTACAAGATGTGTGCTGCACCCTCTGCCCTCTTCTACATCTCAGCTGCTGCTGCCAACCTGACGGGACTAGACTTGCTTCAGGCCCTGGATTTTAATCTTGCTCGGCCGGTTTGGATATTTTTCATGTCTCAGCTCCTTGGTCTCATCAATATCCAGCTCTGTTTGAGGGCCTCTGCTGTCTCACTGAAATTGTACACCAGCCTACAGTCGATACAATGGTCTCCCTCGTCATTCAGCCCTTGCGGCGTGTCCCCCTCTCCCTCTGTGACCAGGTCTCCCAGGAGCTGCAGCGTCTCTTGGATTTGGAAATTATTGAGCCCATCAATGCGTCGCCCTGGGTTTCCAATTTAGTGATTGAACGCAAGAATGGGGAGCTGTGCTTGTGTGTTGACCTGCGTGCTGTTAACAAGGCCATTGTGCCAGACAAATACCCGAGCGGCCGAGGGGTTTAACTACCTAGTTATTATTCTATTATCCCTCCGCCACAATCTGCATGAGTTTTTTAATTGCATGTGATTGCCGACTAGTTTAACAACACACTAGCCAACAGCCACACATTACCACAAGGTTTTTAATGTGGATGGGGCTCCCATCCATGCTGCCAAACAATACAAAATATACGACTTCACCATCATATTTATAAACAAATAAATGAATAATAATAATAATAATAATAATAATAATAATAATAATAATAATAATAATAATAATAATAATAATACAACAAAACAAATACAAAATAATAAATTGCACAGGGGCGGAGGGGTACCCCGCTCTAAAAATAAACAATACATTATGCCCTTCCCCCTTTTCATGTGAACGTCTCCTCACCCTGCCACACCATGGATCTACAGTCTTCAGCAAACTTGACGTGCGCCAAGGCTGTCTCCAGGTGCCCCTGGCACCCACCAGCAGGGACCTCACAGCATTTGTCACCCACATGGGGTTCTTTCAATACAAATGCACGCCTTTCAGTCTCTGCTCTGCGCCCAGCTGCTTCCAAAAAATGATGACCTTCCTGTTGGCGGGCATCCCAATGACATTGTGGTGCACGGCGCTGCCCAGCTTCAGCATGACGCCTGTTGTGAAGCAAGTTTTTCACCAGCTGGCTCTGCATCATGTCGGGCTTAATGTGGAGAAATGTGTGTTTGGGGTTCCAGAGGTTGTTTGCGGGGTACAATCTCTCCGGTCAGGGCATCACACCGATCTTGTCTCATGTGGAGGCCATTCTGGCCCAGGTGCTATGAATGGCACACGAAGGACACTTGAGCATTGTAAAGCTCAAACAATGCTGTAGCGATACCGTTTGGTGGCCAAATCTTGACCAGGATGTGGAGCTATTAGTGCCTCCTTAGCAGTAAGGCCAGCCAGCCAACACCAGCACCCTTGTTCCCAGTAGAGTGGCAGGCTGGGCCATGGGAGCATCTGCAGGTCGACATCTGCAGAGAATTACATGGAGCTCCTGCTCATGCTCGCTACCTGTCCAGACATGAGAGGCCTTCCAGATCCACCTGCCCCACTTCAGTTGCAGGGCAGCCTCAAAGGGCTAGAGTTTCCGCAGCCTGGGTGAGAGTCTGTGTGACTGAGCATTGAATTTAATAAAAACCTGACGGCTGTTGGGGGGGGATGTTGTGACAGTTCTCAAAGTGATAGCAGTTCAGAACCACTGCTGTAATGGGCCACTAAACATAACAGACTGTATATCAAAAAACAAGGATACTGAAATGTACAGGAACTCTCTCAACAATGTTTGCTGCCACTGTATCATATAAACAGCTGTGGCTATTAAACCATAGGGGACTGGTTGAGTCTGGTTTGGTGCCACGTTAATGGTTTTGAATTTCTTTGGTCCTTTGTGAAGTTCATTTTCTGAAACAAAATATACAATTAAATAAGATGAATTATGGAACAGTACAGAAAGGCTTTCTATAACTATAGGTTGTATTGTGTTGCATCTAGCTCTTTGCACAGCCTTGCTTATCCCTGATCAAACGAGCTCAGGAAACATTCAAATCAGATGTTTTCAATACTGCAACACATGATGCTGGTCAAAAAGGTAAATGCTGGGTCTTTATGAAAACTAAATTATAATTGATTGTGTCATTTCAATCTATATTTGTTTCATGCAAAATAATTTTTAAACTGAAAATGTATTTGAATAAGTGATTGATCGTGTAAAGCAATTTATTTTAAAGACGTATCTCCCGACAGCGTTCTGGTGAAGCAAACCTGTAATAGTGAGAATTGTAAAAACTCGTTTATTCATAAAAAAAACTGTGTTCTCTAACATTTTGAAATCTCACTCAGCCACAGGAAATAACCTTTTTTACATAATTGTGCAAATGTTGTAAAAAAAAAAAAAACTAAATAAGCACACCTCTGCACTGTATGTAATTAATGAACTGCTGTTCACAGTGACGGGACTCGCGTCCTGATACCTCTATCTCTCTCAAATAGAAAAGATGACAACTGACACAAGTACAGTGCAGTGAGCCTCACACAAGTACAGTGCAGCGAGCCTCACACAAGTACAGTGCAGTGAGCCTCACACAAGTACAGTGCAGTGAGCCTCACACGGGTACAGTGCAGTGAGCCTCACACAAGTACAGTGCAGTGAGCCTCACACAAGTACAGTGCAGCGAGCGTCACACGGGTACAGTGCAGTGAGCCTCACACAAGTACAGTGCAGTGAGCCTCACACAAGTACAGTGCAGCGAGCCTCACATGGGTACAGTGCAGTGAGCCTCACACAAGTACAGTGCAGTGAGCCTCACACGGGTACAGTGCAGCGAGCCTCACACGGGTACAGTACAGCGAGCCTCACACGGGTACAGTGCAGTGAGCCTCACACGGGTACAGTGCAGCGAGCCTCACACGGGTACAGTACAGCGAGCCTCACACGGGTACAGTGCAGCGAGCCTCACACGGGTACAGTGCAGCGAGCCTCACACGGGTACAGTGCAGCGAGCCTCACACGGGTACAGTGCAGTGAGCCTCACACGGGTACAGTGCAGCGAGCCTCACATGGGTACAGTGCAGTGAGCCTCACACAAGTACAGTGCAGTGAGCCTCACACGGGTACAGTGCAGCGAGCCTCACACGGGTACAGTACAGCGAGCCTCACACGGGTACAGTGCAGTGAGCCTCACACGGGTACAGTGCAGCGAGCCTCACACGGGTACAGTACAGCGAGCCTCACACGGGTACAGTGCAGCGAGCCTCACACGGGTACAGTGCAGCGAGCCTCACACGGGTACAGTGCAGCGAGCCTCACACGGGTACAGTGCAGTGAGCCTCACACGGGTACAGTGCAGCGAGCCTCACATGGGTACAGTGCAGTGAGCCTCACACGGGTACAGTGCAGCGAGCCTCACACGGGTACAGTGCAGCGAGCCTCACACGGGTACAGTGCAGTGAGCCTCACACGGGTACAGTGCAGCGAGCCTCACATGGGTACAGTGCAGTGAGCCTCACACGGGTACAGTGCAGCGAGCCTCACACGGGTACAGTGCAGTGAACTTCACACGGGTACAGTGCAGTGTGCCTCACACGGGTACAGTGCAGCGAGCCTCACACGGGTACAGTGCAGTGAACTTCACACGGGTACAGTGCAGTGAGCCTCACACGGGTACAGTGCAGTGAGCCTCACACGGGTACAAATCAGATGCCTCTTCAGCTGAACTATTTGGATTGAAGTACATCGGACGAAGCTATAAACTCAGAGGCTTTATTTTTTGCAGATTATCATTTCGTTTGTTCCTTAGATAGTTTACATTTTCTATTTCATATCTACACTGTTGTCTGAATCATGTTGTGTGCCATTGTATAATGTATTGAAGCAGGGATATTAAAACGTGGGGTAATTGTCTTAATCATGTTTGGTGCTGCTGTATATTTTAAATTATATATAAAACGTGTACCTTTTCTAAAATGGGCGTGACTATCACTGCTTACTGAATGACGTCACTGGCTGTGCTGTTTGTCTCCACCCATCATGCTCAGTATATCACAGCATGTCTAAGCTGAGCTGTCACAGTGTCAGCGCGTTTCAGACCAGGGAGAACACTTTTGGTACTGCTTTGTGTCTAAGGTAAGACTTTCCAAAAACATTATCTAGATGTATTTGTCTGTACGTAGATTACTAAATATCCATTAAAAACAGCAGCATGTTTATATGAGAAAGTCTCAATAGGTTTTAAATATAGATTTTAAGGAGGCAGTTTCCTCAATAGCCCATGTTAAACATATTAACTTTATAGTTGCTTCTACTCTATAGGAAATAAACAACAACAATATTATTTATTACTATTATTATTTTATTGAGATGTATTGCTTTTTAATACTTTTATTTTGTATTGTTTTAGATGCATATGTGTTTATTATACAGCCCTATTCTGTTTAAGTCTGTTTAAGGGTTAAATGCGGGAGACATTTGAGCAGGAATTCTTCTCAAAATATATAAACTGTTGAAATATATTCAATTCAATCTGTAGCAGCATACAAAGTCATTTGGTCGATGGGATGTGCTGTACTTTGCATAGCCTTGCTTACCCTACTCAAACCTGCCAAGAAAACATTCAAATCAGATGTTTTCAATACTTCAAAGTGCAATATTGGGTCTTTATGCAAACATAGTGAAACGAAATCATTATAATTGATGATGTGTATTCCATATAGTATTGTTTGCTTCATGCAATAGTACTTGTACATTTTAATTTCCATCGCATAACAACCCAATAAGTGACTAATGGTGTGAAGCAGTTTATTTGATCAATATATCTCACAGGGTTCCGGGGCAGCAGCACAACTCGACTCGTTTTTCCTTTTCTCTGTTTTTGACGTCGTCGTGTTTTGGTACTGAATGCGTCAGAGAAATAGAAAAGGGATTGCAAAATAGATAAGTAAATAACATGCTAGAAACGTGCACTGAAGGGTAGACGCGCTGGTATAAATCAGAGCCAGAGCGTAAACCGTTTTATTATTGTATTGTTATTTTTATTGTCCTGCAGATGATATCACTCGAGAGACGGGGGTGTCTCTTTGTCATTATACAGCCCTATTCGGTCTATTGCCATCGCGTTTGGTTAAAACGTATTCCTAGTAAAAGTGATTCACCTGGAGTAGATTCGGTATATTAATATATGAATGTCTGTTGCAGGCAAACGTTTTTTTTTTTAAAGTTTAATTGTCATCGAGTTAGTGATTGATTTATAAAGCGCCTGGTTGTCACAGTGCGGGCGGCATGATAGCAGCTTAGCAGCGGTGTTCTGGAGCTGAAAAACTGTGGAGTTAGACTTGAACAACGCCTATTACAAACTCGACTCGTCTTTAAAAATCTCAAACTCAGCGAGTTAAGTAACCCCCTACTCTTTAAAATCATATTTACCATTTTAAATACGATAGCATTGTAAAGTATTGACATGTCCTAATAAATGTGAAATTCGAACAATTCATACGAGACAGTCCGCTAAACGATAGGAGAAACAAAACCAGGAAAGTCATGTGTAAAAACACTTACAATTATTACCACAGTAATGATCTGACTGGATCTTTACAAAGCTTGATCCCGTGTCTCAATCAGCTTGGCTTAGTGTGGAATCATATTATTATGCAGATAACAGAGCGAATAGTATTTTATTTAGTTAGGTCATTTAATATTGTATTTATCTGCATTTTTATTTAATTCATATTCAGTATTCAGGTTAAAATTATTTTTCGATGTCTCCGATCAACACACACAAATAAACATGCTTTTGAAACACGCAACCGGGTGAAACATGTTCCCTATTCTGTAGTGATGGAACGACAATCACAATGCTACGCTTCTGAAGATGATTATATTGTTAGTACAGTGAAAGCCGGGAGACTTTATAGGTGTTTGCGTTGTTCATAATCAAGGCAAGGCAATATAGTACTTTTATATAGCAGATTTTTTTAGTATTTTAAATAGAAAACTGAATAATTCTTCCATTCTCTGCAAGCCGCTTGTCTCAACTCTCGCTCTCTCGACGGGAGATTTGATTTCTGGCAGGAACTCGCGCAGTCTGTAGCTGTGCAAGGATGGAGCGGTGTTGAAAGCGTCATTAAAGCCGCAGTTCACAAACAGAGTCCTCAATGCTACTGAACTAGCAGGGTTAGACTCGAGGGTGAACGCAGGTGAACGCCGTCCACTCACTTTTTTTCAAGGGTGGACATCGTCCACCCACTTTTATGGGGTGGGGTGGGGGGTGGGCGGGCAGGGGTGAGTGCAATTTTTCATTACGATTGTTTTAAACAAAAATCAATGAATAAAATATAAAATACTATATGAAGTAAATCCCCAACCATAAATAACTTCAAATTGCATGGATTTTCCGTGCTGCCTTCTGTATGAGTCCTGACAAAGTGGACACGCCCCCCCTTCACACACACCAATAAGAAATAGAAAAGTCCATTTTTTTATCTTTGTCAACAACCATAAAACCGCCATCGTGTATTTTATGAACGTTAGAATATTTCACTGTTATGACCATTAATATACGATGAAGAGGAGGAGTGTAGAAGATGTTTTTGTTCTTGTCGGTAAGACGATAGTGACACAATCATATGCTTCTTGTATGTTTTGTAAGGCACAGATAAAGTTATCAATTTTATACAACAGGCCTATTACTAAGATTTTTTTTAGTATTTGTGATTCGCATAGCAGGATTTAGGGAGTTGTGTTTAACAGTAAGAGGTTCGTTTTTTTTTTATGTAGCAAGAAATATTGTCGAGTCCTCGTCCCTGTATTATTAACTGTGTTCTTTTGAGAACAGAATATTGTATTTGAGAGGATTTTTTTTTTGGTATATTGTGTTCTGTATTCTGTCAAGGGATTCCAGTATTATTTGTTTTACTCTTGTGTCCACACTGCTTTTAACATGATGTGGAAAATTTAAACCAGGTAAAGGCGATCATCCAAATGAAGCTGAAGCTCTAATGGATAACGACACAGAACGCATGTACAGCGCTGAAATCTATCCATCCACATATTAAAGAACTGTGTAGTCATAATCAATGCTACTACTAAAATAATGTTAACAACAACAACAACAACAATTATCATACCACTATTATTACTACTATGACTACTGGCACTTTTTCAGAGCTCCTCCAGTTCAAACAGTGTGTGGAAGGGTGATGGACAACTCACTGACTCACAGGAGACAGAACTTTATTTGAAACGCCCTTGGTGCATTGATTTATTTCAGCCACAAGGTGGCACTGTGATTCTACTCAGGGCGCAACCTGATAGCAGCGATGGTAAAAGGCTGGCCGTTCACTCGTGGTGCGCAGTGTTAGACTGGGGGCTGGACGCGGGTGTGCTGCGCACAGTGTTAGACTGGGGGCTGGACGCGGGTGTGGTGCACACAGTGTTAGACTGGGGGCTGGACGCGGGTGTCCTGCGCACAGTGTTAGACTGGGGGCTGGACGCGGGTGTGCTGCGCACAGTGTTGGACTGGGGGCTGGACGCGGGTGGATGCAGTCCACTCACTTTTTTGGAAGGGTGGACACAGTCCACCCACTGTTTTTGCTGAAACAGCATTTTCCACAGTCCCTCTTCATTGTTATTTGTCTTGAATAGCCTATTTGATTTCTCCCCAATACTTAATCCTTTAATGTTCCTGACGCGACTTTTCCTTTTATGCGTCTGCGCATGCTCTCTGGCTAAACAGTCACTGTGTCTTGTACTGAAATTGATAAGCGGCACCGTAAACTGAAATTCATGTGACAACTGTTTATTAAAGGACGAATGCATATTTTAAAGAATGTTATCATATAATAATAACATGTTTTGATTAATTTAATACATTTCTAAAGTAAACCAAGTGAATAATAGCATAACAGCTGACCTTGTTTTTTTCTTCCAAAACTGACAAACTAAACACTATGTGACAGACTCGATGAAAAGCAGCATTTACTCCACAACAGGCACTGCCTCCCTCATCGGTCCTGCGTTCCTAGCATCTCTCGATTTGCTGATAATAATTGTGAAAGCTTATAATACAGCGAAAGTTATTTAATATCCTATCTGTCTGTATACGAAGACACTGCACACTCGTTTTTACTAGGCTATAATATAAAGCCTTCTGTTTATTTTATTGCATACATTTTGTGTATTGCATATATTTAATTGTGACGTGTCAGATTTTAATGTGTTTTTTTCTCTTTTTTTAATTTTATTTGCTTGTTTCTTGTTTCTGTGATGTCTGTATGGTCTTTATAGTTGTTGTTGTAAAAGAGCTTTGGGATACTATATTGTATGTAAAAGGGCACACGTGTTTGGTTGTTATCAGATTTTTTTAAGCTTTAGTTTTTATTTGCAGTTGTTTGGTCTTTTTTATGGCTTTTTAATTGCAAAGAGCTTTAGGATCCTTATAATGAAAGACGCTATCTAACACAGATTATGATGACCATTATTATTATTATTATTATTATTATTATTATTATTATTATTATTATTATTATTATTATTATTAATAGTATTATTATCAATCAATAACACACCGATGATGGAAAGCAGGAAGGATGTTCTCATTACAGTGGACATGTTACTTCAGGTCCTTGTTAGTTGCCTCTCTTTTTGTGGAAGATATATCTTTGCTCTCTGGTTTTAAATAATCCTTGTCTAATCCTAACATTGTTTTAAACATTATACTAGACATTTAGTGTATTTAATAACTGTTTTTATTTGTTTTATTTTTTTAAAAACACTTTTCTTTGGGACCAGTTCGGAGATCTGAATTGTCAGATTGTTTTCCAAATGGTTTCATGTGCGCACAACCGGCATTAACATTTTTGAAAATCCGATATTGCCGAATATATCCAAATAATATATAACAGGCAAGGATAGCCCTCCTAGTTTAGAGTCTCCTTTTTTATTCTGGGCTGGGAACCCTCCATAGACAATCTACCCAACAGTGAGATTGGCAGAATTTTACAGTTTAGCGTGTTCTACTATTAATTCAAATTATTATACTGATTATTGGTAGCCTAAAACTTAATATAATATAATTCTTTATATGCAAATTAACATTTTCCCATCCATGGCCATGGCCAAGGTGGTCAGATCGTCGACCATTGTGGCGACACACACTGCGGGTTGAGAGGGGTCTCGCAGTTGGGGGGATGTACATCTTCATAGAACTCATGGAGGGGTTGGGCAGCAGGGTCGTCCTTTCTAACGTCCCACCTTTCTTAAAGTATGACCTTCTAAAGCCCCATCTTCAGGCCCTAGGGGAGCTGAAAACAGCGATCCACCCCACCCCCCTAGGGTGCAAAGACCTGCCCCTCTGCCACGTCCTGTCCTTCTGACGCCATGTTACCATCCACCTGGTGGGGATGGTAACTGTGTGATTTTTTTCTCCTCGGAGGAGGTGCGGTGCTACCACTGCAGAGAGCTGGGGCACCAAAATAAGAGGTGCTCTAAACTCAAGCAGTGCGCAAACCCATCCACGCCAGCACCGCACACCTCTGAGTCATCTCCCCCTCAGGGCCCTCAAACAGGTATCTCGAGGGGGTCCTTAGGACTGGAGAGCCAGTCCTGCTGATTAAAACAAAGTTGCTGGACCCTCCTCAACCTCCCCTCGAGAACAACCTGAGCAGGATCTTTGATTTCTCCTCGACCCCCCTCCGCTCTGCAACGAGGAGAACCCGTACTATTTGTTAGATAGTTAATGGGGAGTTTGTTTTAGCACCGCCTTTTTGTTTAGGGGATGCTGATTAGAATTTTTTTTCATCAGCTATTACATCAGCTGTACCATCTTGAGTAAGCCTCATCTCAGCTGATTTCAGAAGCTAAGCAAGGTTGGGCTTGTTTAGTACTTAGAGGGGAGACCACCTGGAACACCATGTGCTGAGTGAAAGCTGATAGAGCCCTCCTATTGGTCATCAAATACTACTAATAGCAGCATTTCTATTGAGGTTCCGATATGATTGACTGTTCTGTTTTGCTGTGTTTTTTATATTTGAAGCTTTCCCTTATGAAGGTGATTAATAGAAAGTCTTCTCTTTCTAATGCAGAGTCTGCTGTGATGGGGGAGAGAGGGCTGCTCATCCTTCTGCTTGCAGGTGGGTTTCCTTTATTTCTGTTTTTCCACTGTTTGCTTTGATATTTTCCACATTCTCAGAAAAGTTAATGCGGTTCTCAAAGCTGCAGTGTCCTTCAGTCACGTTCACTGTGAAACTAACATGTGATTCCTGGGTGTCTGTGTGTTTACTGCACTGCTCCACTTCTACAGAGCAGACCTGGCTGCTGTTATATCTGCTCAGCTCAGCACAAGCTACTGATCGGTACTGTGGGAGGTATATGAAGGCTGTCTGTCTGTCTGTCACACCTACATTGTTACAAATGTGTAGAGAATTGCGTGTCCACTTGAGAAGAAAGGGACTTTTTAAAATAAAAATAAAATCTGGTTTTATTCCCTAAAGGTGTTTTTATTTATTTATTTTTAAAGGTTATTCAATAGCTTTTGGACAGTCTCACTGGGCTCTGTGTATCATTCATTTTTCTTTCTTATCTTGACTTTTCAGAGGTTTTTGTGGCTTTGTGGATTTACCCGCGATGTATTAAAGTCATTTTCATTCCCGTAACTCAGTTTCATGGCTGCAAACTACTTTCAAACGCAAATGAATGAATCTGATGATAATATTGCAGTTTCTTGCTTATCCTTGATGTAGTATCATTTTTTTTCCTTTGGTTTGTGCCTGTTATTTTACACATGCCTCTCACTGGCGTAGATTCAACTAGCTACAGATTCAGCTACATTTTGTTTTGGTTTCTTTTATATTTGAAGGTGTTTTATTTTAAGCTTTACATTAATAACGGAAGGGAAGCACGGAAACAAATCGTTGCAGAGTTCTTTAATTAAACACAAAGTTAAATATTTTCTTCTCAGTAATTAATTATGGAGTGCATAGACAACTGAATTGCAATGAAAAGTATTTACTTGCGAAGCCTACATTCTGTACTTTATTCCTTTACACAACTAAAATATACAGAGACTCAAACAATAGAGTCTGCGATATTGTTAAATAAAGCACTGAAAGCATAGGGAAGCATGGTCAGGGTACAGAGGAGTACAAACATGGTAAACTGCAGAATTACTGTGCAGATTTCCCATGGTAAACTTCCATACATAGAAACAAGCTTAGTTTTATTTCTTCTTTCTGTTTTTGGGACCCTTTCTTTTCGATCTACGTGTTGGTTTGTTTTCGCTCTGCTCAGGGTCTGCGCTACATTTAATGCATCACATTGTTTGTTTTTTTATTTTCGGCTGCTTTTTTTGTAATCCTCATGCCATTTTGTAATATCAAGTGTCTGTCGCTTACAGTGTCAAGGTGAATTAATGTTGTTAGTTATTTCTTTCCATGTTTCTTTTCTTAATGTTTTTGGCCCTGTGAAGTGTAAATAATATTTCTTGATTTTCTTTCATTTCACTATCAGGTCAGTTTCGTCTTTGTGGAAATGTGGTTTCCTTTTCTTCTTGGCCGGTGCCACAGTTGCATCAAGGTCAGAGTCTCAGAAGCCAGAACTCCATCCTATTATATTTGCTACTGCTTCTGTCTCTTCACTATGCCACTCATTTATCTTTGACAGAAGGAAGTTCTAAATCTTGACTTTCGGCAAATCTGTTTATAATGAGATGTAAATTCTGCATGTGGGCAGACGGGCCCACACACACTGGAAGAGAGGCGCACAGAAGCTTGCTTTTGGTTAATTTTGTTCTTTTATGATGGCTAGGTATTTCTTTCTCGATTACAGCATCCCTGGTCTCTGAGTCTCTCACGCAAGCAGCTTCCTGCTAATGTACAGAGGCATCAGTCTGCAGAATAAAATGTATGAATCAGGCTCAATTTAAGTATTCATTTAGTTCAGTTTTAGAGCTTGTAACGATCACTCTGCACAACTGAGAAGCAGTTGCACTGTCCTCCCTAAGGAGAGACTACTGGCCCTATTCCTATAGCTAAATAAGTCAGCAAGAGTGACAAACAGCAAAAGCAGGGACGTCAGAGGTGTCAATTTCAAGAACAATCGGTTTATTATTGTGAACAATAATGTCAACAACTGAAAAAATGAACAAATGAATGAAATGAATAATAAGAAAGGAATTCAAATAATTGCAGGTAACAGGTAGGAAATAAGATGGTACAGATAAGTATGTAGGGACAAACAGAAGGCTAAACAATATCACCAAACAGAAATTAATGTAGTGTCCGGAGGGTCTCCAATAAACCCACACTCACAAACACAACACACACAGATAGACAAAAGATGGTGGGAGAATGACAGGTAGGCCCAACAAGTCCAGTAATAGCAGGGTAATTGAAATCCATACAAAGTAACAAAATAACAAAAAAATACAGGAAACAAAGTATCAAATTAAAGTAGAAACAATCCAAACAAAAAAGAAATGATCTCACCCACAAATAAGGTAGGCCAGCAAAGTATCCTGAAATGATGGTGATTGTAGAAAGTTGAAAACATTGAGTACGTTGAAATTGTTGAGACTGTCCTGTAGTGTTGAGTTGAATGGTGAACAGTTGTTTGGAAAAAAATCAGGAGGATCAGGAAAAATGGAGGCTGTCACACATAAAACAACAAACACTAAACAGACCTAGAAAAACAGCTAAACTTAAACAAGTAACAGTGAAAACAAAAAGAGCAGCTTAGACAAAGCGCAGCAACAAAAGAAAATGAACGGATGCACTGGAATTATCTAAGGATGGTAATGGATTCACTGAAATTTAAGTAAAGAAAATGCTGTAGATTAATGGATTCCTGTGAGAAAGGGAGTCTCCCTCAGGCCTGATTAGCCAGCTTTAATACAAGTGCTGGCTACTAAGGAGCTCTGAGATTGGAGGGGTGGAAATCTGAATGAGCCAATGGGGAGAGAGGATGAACAGAGGGTAGTTGCAAGAAACTGTGGGAAATGAAGTTTTAACCTGGCCAGGCTACTGACCCTAATTAAAGGGACAGGTGGGTGAGACTTACACCCACATTATGTAGCATGGGAATTGCTACAAGCTAATTTAAAAACCTGTCCTGTCTCAGATGTGCACAGTATGACTCTTTAAATTTTAGAAACTTTTTCATTTGGGTGTTGGAATTTTAGAAAAAAAAGGCAGGTAAAGGTAAACGTGTACAATGCGGGAGACTGAAAGAAATTCAAATGTGGATTTCTGCAGCCGGCAAGAAGGGTAAAGGACAGAAAAGTTATTCCCCCTTTTTTTGTTAAACTACATTGTTTTGTCCTATTGAATGCAAACTGGTCCGTTCTGTATTGGTGTGTTCTCTAAGAACAATACAGGCTATGTAATAACCGCTGACAGACGGACACACTGATGACGTTTCTCACATTTTTATATGGCTGCTCCACAATCAGGAGAAATATATTTTTTCCCCTCCATAATGAATTATAAAGTGCAATGCCAATCACATTGAATATAAAAGCTTTTTAAAAAATGCAATTCTCAAGTCTGCAAAGCCTAATTTTGGTTTGAAACTGGAAAATGAATGGTTATGCACAGGCATGATGGAAAATACTGTATAGTGATTGCTTCTTTTTTCTTTAATTCTCTGTGCAAACTCCCTGGCAGAACATGTAAAATCAAACCGTGCTCAGTTGTTAGTGCTGTGGAAGAGCAGGCTGGAAATGTCCGCTCCGCTCCCCCGCTCCATATACAATGGGCTCGCTCCGCTCCGCACACAGCCAGGCACCGTGAGCTGTCAAGGCTGATTGATGGGCTATCAGGAGGCTCATTGAAACAATAGAAATGTCAACAGACCGCTCACTTGAGGAATGCAGACCGATTTAATCAAACTTCAATACATTAGTGCAAGTCCTGACTGATAAATACAAATAATACCGCATCACCTCATTGTTATAATATGTTTTCTATGTAGCAGTCAGTTTGACTGCTCCTGGTTGGAATAGGTATGACAGTATTTTATCTCACTAATTTTTGGAGCGACGCGATTCTTTCTTTGTCAAGGTAATTAGTACATAGATTTAGGAAAAGTCAGGAAAGCACAGCTCTGTATCTTAATATTTAAATTAAAATCCAAAAAACGGTCAAAATGACCGCCTTGCTCGTTCTAGTGTTAATCATGTTGTTTTTTCTTTATCAGGGTTTTGTGTGCCTGCGTACAACCAGATCAGAAAACACGTGTTTGTGGAAACTGTGAAGAGCTGGTCTGAAGCTCAGAGCTACTGTAGAGAGAAGCACACAGACCTGGCCACTGTGCGCAGCCAAGAAGAAGCAGAGCAGCTCTTAAATATTACAGGAGCTTCTCTCGGGGATTCCTGGATCGGGCTGTATCGTGATGACACACAGAACTGGCAGTGGTCTAACAGCGATGATGTCATCTACTCCAACTGGAGGGCAGACCTCTTCTGTGCTTCAGTCAATTCAGACGGAAAGTGGACTGATTTACCCTGCAACCTTCAGAAAGCCTTCATGTGCTACAAAGGTAAAGACGTAATTGTTGCTATATTGCAATTGATTATTCATTCATTTTAGTTGTTATAATTATTAAGCATCCCTGTGAGGGGAGCTTGTATGAGTTTGCAAATCCACCCACTCCTACAGCTGCTAATATCTCATAAACTATTTCAGCTTGCAAATATTTTCAGTCAAAACCCTGAATCCAAGTTGCCCTTGAAAGGATACAAAAACATACGCTTATTAGATGTGTTTGGTGTGTTTCAGAGGCAGTTAAAAAATACCTACATTTCATTAGTGATAGTGGATGGATCTATAACACTGTGTTACCCCCCTCTGGTGAGGTGTAGGGCTGTCAGGTTTACCTTCCCCTCTGGGCTGGGGTTTGCTGTGTGAAGGTTGAAATCTTCTCTGGGAGTTCTGTGGCAGTTCATTTCTTTCAGATCCAGGAAAGTCAGGCTCTGCTTCATCTCCTAGTACCCGAGTGCTGCTGGTATTGGGCCGGGTATCTGTATTTTTCACCATACTCTCCTTTAGCTTCCAGGATGGTGGGCATTGAGTTGTCTGCATTTCCACTGTGCTCATGGCAGCTCTGACCTCTGCAGACAGGTTACGTTGAACAGCAGCTTGACACTCTTGTCTACATTGTCCCCTGGATGTGCTTCACCTGCATAGTAAAGGAGTTTCAGTTCCTTGTAGAAGTCTCTCGGGTCCTCATCCTTCATACATTGTCTCAGACAGGCTGTGTGCAGGGCTGTGCAGGGATCACCATACTTGGAGCATTTCCCTGTTAAGGCAGCGCATAGTTTCTCAACGTTTTTCCTGGTCCACTCCTGTACTGTGTCTACAAGTGTGAGAGAGCAGTCTGGCCTCATGCAGATCACTTGTCAATCCCCAATCGTCAATAATATCCTGGATATGACTGATGTGTCCCTCAGTGGTGATGTTCAAACTTGCTGATAGTTGACGCTAACTTGTGGACTTGGTGTAAACCATTAGTTTTCAGTTCAGGTTGAAAAATCAATCATACATAAAGCCCTTTTCTTCTGGACCGTGTCCTTTTGGATTTCAGCATCTTTGAGGGCCTGTCGCCCCCAACAGCAGCATAGTGGCAAATCTGGATGCAATCTCATCTTTGGATTCTTCTCACATTGTCAGCAGTATATTGACTTTGCCTTTCGATCATCTCTGTGTGTGTGTGTCTGTGTCCTGTGTGTGTGTGTGTCTGTCTGTGTGTGTCTGTCTGTCTTTGTGTCCTGTCTGTGTGTGTCTGACTGTCTGTAATCTGACTGTGTCTCTGTTTGTCTGTCTGTCTCTGTGTCTGTCTGACTGTCTGTGTCTGTCTGTGTGTGTGTCTCTGTGTGTCTGTGTCCTGTCTGTGTGTCTGTGCGTGTATGTGTCTGTTTGTGTATGATTTTATTTTCGATAGTAATTTTACTACATATATCATCCCCTGATAACCATTAGCTTGATACTTGCATGTACTTCCCGTTGGTATAGTTCAGTTTTAGGTAAAGCAGGACGTCTTAAGGGAACCAGAGACGTGGTACGTCAGCTCCACAGCTTTGCAGCCATTCTGAAGGGACAACTTGGACTTGGACTTTCAGAACAAAGGGAGGCCAGAGAGCGTTTCTGATTGGCTGGTCATATCAGAGCTGAGACACTGTTTGAAGTGGAGGTGCCAATCACTGTCTCCTGTGTCGGGCACACTTTGAGTAGATTACACACGGTGATAACCCGTGTCTCTGCGTTTGCATACTGAGTAAATTACATTGATTAATTAGTGAAAGCCAGTGTCTACGCATTCGCAGACTTAAACTCATTACTGAGAATACCAATCTGTCTGCAATGCGATCTACAATACCAAACTGAGAACACCGAAACAGGAGTAAATTAGCCAATTAGAGAATGTTGCCCCTTATTTTTAAATAACACACAGATGTACCTGACCGTAGACAGGATGCAGTTTGTGATAAATTGTAGGATTGATGAAAACAGTTTGTTTTGGGTTCAGAGCCAGCTCCCCTCCCAGCCTCTCAGCTGCTGTTTGTTTGTGTTCACAGAGACCAGCAACATCACTGAGAGATACACCCTGATTGAAGAACTGAAAACCTGGACTGAAGCTCAGCAGTACTGTAGAGAACACCACACCGACCTCGTCAGTATAAAGAACGCCAGTGAAAATGAAGGACTAGTGAAGAAAGCGCAGGGCAAGACCTTCTGGATAGGCCTGTTCAATGAGCCCTGGAAGTGGTCACACCAGGGGGATAGCTACACATTTCACAGCTGGAACTATGGGGAACCAGACAATGGGGGAGGCAATCAGAACTGTGTGGTGATGAGTAAGAGTGGAGGATGGTTTGACTATGACTGCAACTCTCAGTTAGCCTTCTTCTGCTGTGATGGTGAGGACCCTGTTCAGACTGTGTTCTCATTTAATTAAATGTAAACCATGTGTTGACAAATCTAGCAGTTTCCACTTTGAGAATCAATCATAGAGGGTCTAAATGGGGTTAAAAGGGAAAACAAAACCCCAGTTATATTTCCTTAGGCTTTAAGGTATTGTGCTGTGCTGTGCAATATCCTATAACAACAAGACATACAGTTCTACTAGTGTCCTACATTCTTACAAGCCCAGTATTCTGTGACTGTTGGTTCCATTTCCAGTGGAAATCTTTTCTGTGAAGAACACGTTTTCACTCATCTTTATTGTGCTGTCCCCTCTCCCCAGGCGGCTCCTCTGGTCAGTGTTTCTATGAAAGAACTTGGAAGACATGGCAGGGAGCTCAGAGCTACTGCAGAAACCAAGGCAGAGATCTGCCCAGCATTCAAGACCAGGCCAGGGTTAATAAGCTTATAAGTCTTACATCTTTATTTACTGACTGGTATTGGATTGGGCTGTATCGTGACAAAGAGAACTGGCAGTGGTCCAGTGGAGGTGATGTCATCTACACTAACTGGGAACCATACCTCTTCTGTGCTTCAGTCAATGCGGAGGGAGAGTGGGAGGATTCACTCTGCAGTCAGGGAAACTATTTCATGTGCTACAGCGGTGAGTTGAGATTCAATTCCTTTGTTAATGACACAGCTGACTGGACTGGGGGTTGAAGCCAGGTCCCCTGGATACTGCACAGGGGCCATAATCTTGAAACGTTCAAAAGAAGAAACATCCTCTCAAATACAGTATGTTTCTAAGTTTATTATTAAGAAAAAATGTTAAGAAGGTGTGTTATTCATAACAGTTTCTTATGATTGATTTTCCTTCATAAGAAACTTAAGAAAATGTGAATTCTTCAAAGAAATGTTCTTATTTTTTTGTTTAGATTGTTTATATTCCAGACAGCAAAATCTGCGTCCTAAATATGTAGCCCTTATTAGACACGTAGAAGAAATATGTTTAGCAGTTAAATAACTATTTGTATTTGAATAAAAGGTGATAAAGAGGGTTGTAGCTTTGCTGTATTGTGTGTAGAAGGCTGAACCTCACATGACTGATTTGTTTGTTATGCAAATGAGGTCTGACAGGTATTCTGAAATATATAAAAGCTGCATCTCCCTTTTGCAAGTTAGTTTCAGTCACCGTGAGCAAAGGATCTGACAGACTTTCATACACAGCTGATAGCACAGCAGGTGCTCGGTTGGCAGGTGCTTCCCTAACCAACACTAGGCTACATAAATGCCATGTTTCATGAGGTACAGCCTCCACAGTGATGAGCCAGTCTCGTTGCTCGTGACAAATGTAACTTGTATTTCTCTTTAAACAGTGTTGTTGTGATCATGCACTGGTGGTAGAGTTTGTTTTTAGAGATTGAGGTTAGCAGTTTCATCATCCCGCTTATCATACACGGACAATCTTATGACATGCGGGTCTCGCACCATCACCGTGTACAACAAGACTGTACAATAGCAACGATTATAGGAAATTATTGTTCACCATGTATAATAATATAAATAATTAATACCACAGCCACCTGAACTCTGCCTCAACCAATCAGGTTCCTAGTAGAGCGCTCATTATCATGCAGTCGACGCCCTCAGAGCTTTAGAATGTTGAAACTGTCATTGGAACAGGCTGACTTCAAAACAGACAAATAGCAGCCAGTACAGGAAAGTACAGTACAGGGGGGGGTCATAATGATACTGTTTGCTTCATATTGATTGTGCATCGACTGTGAGGAAAATACGAATAAATTGAAAAAGAACGGTCATTATTCCTAAATTATTAAATACTCCCCCATCCCCCACTTTGCTATTAAATACTTTTCAGACATAAACTAAAGAGACTCCCATGCACTGCTAGAGATGCTGCTTTTCATGACCTTGATAGCTGAGCCGGGTGTGACTCGGGTTCAATCACTATACAACAGGAGAGCCAGCGCACCTCCACAGATCACATTGATTTTGATCTGCTGTTTGTGTTCACAGAGACCAGCAACATCACTGAGAGATACACCCTGATTGAAGAATTGAAAAACTGGACCGTAGCTCAGCA
Source organism: Acipenser ruthenus (assembly GCF_902713425.1). NCBI lineage: Eukaryota > Metazoa > Chordata > Actinopteri > Acipenseriformes > Acipenseridae > Acipenser > Acipenser ruthenus. The sequence continues at coordinate 6,855,188 of NC_081239.1, read as the reverse complement.
GTACTGTAGAGAACACCACACCGACCTCGTCAGTATAAAGAACGCCGGTGAAAATGAAGAAATAGTGAAGAAAGCGCAGGGCAAGCCCTTCTGGATAGGCCTGTTCAATGAGCCCTGGAAGTGGTCACACCAGGGGGATAATTACACATTTCACAACTGGAGCAAAGGGGAACCAAACAATTGGGGAGGGGGTGAGAAGTGTGTGGCGATGAGTAAGACCGGTGGATGGAATGACTATGGCTGCAACAATCAGTTGTCCTTCTTCTGCTGTGAGGGTGAGGACCCTGTTCAGACTGTGTTCTCATTTAATTCAGTGTGTACCTTCAGGTTCAAAGAGGGAAGCATGATTAGATCTTCAATAGGTCCTGGTGGTGACAAATCTAGCAGTTTCCACTTTGAGAATCAATCACAGGCTCCCTGCTCAGGCTGGTGGGATGGTCAATATCCTTCCAGAGGTAATGGGGTGATGTGGATTGCAGCTATCAGTACCCCTTCTTCTGCTGTGACTGAAGGCTCCCTGTTCAGTCTGTGCTCTTGTTCAGCTTAGGGTTTGTACCCCAGTCTGTGAGCAGGGACTCAGAGGCTCAGTCCATCTGATCCTTCAGTAGCTGTCTGACCTCCAGAGCAGGACAGGGTGTAGCCTAGAGATCTGAAGAACCAGAAACCAGCCCGGTCATTAAGAGTGTGAGAGGGAGCAGCTCACCCTCATTGTTATACCCAGGAGAGACGTGTGCTGTGATAAACATTCTTACTGTCTATTTATTATATTTATTTGAAAACAATACACCATGTCATTGTCAGCATTGCCCTGGTGGAGACAGCAGCATAGACACTGTTTCATTGAAATGCATTTGAACAATACACTTGAAACAGGAAACACTAAATCTTCTTGTCGTGTGTTTTCTTTACAGATTCAGACCCCACAAGCCCCCCTTCCACTCCGGTCTCTCAAGGTATGCAGTGTAATCACTTCAGTGGATTCAGAACCACTGCAGGAATCTGGCTTTGTTATAAACTTTCTTTTTTCTCTTTTTTTCTTGTTACAGAAGCAGAATCCTCGAGCCCCCCTTCCACTCCGGCCTCTCAAGGTAAGTGCAGTTTGAAGATGGCAGTTTGTTCAGTGTGATTGACAGTCCACACCATGACTTATAAATGAATCTCAGTGTTGTTATCAACCTCACTAATTTAACAGGGAGTTCACCATTGCCCTGCGGAGGACAGCACCACACACACACACGCACACGCACCCAGACACACTCAATGTCACTCAAATATATTTAAACAATAATGTAAAAAGGCAAATGATGTATTTTTAACTCCTGCAAATCCAAACTTCTCAAGCCTTCTCTCATCACCAGCCTCTAAAGGTATGGAGTACACTAGTTCAGTTTGAATGTGGCTTTGTAATAAATTACTTATTGTTTGAATTTATTAGTATTTATTTATTGTCCTGGTGAAGACAGCAGCATAGACACAGTTTCATTGAAATGCATTTGAACAATACACTTGAAACAGGAAACACTAAATCTTGTTGTTGTGTGTTTTCTTTACAGATTCAGACCCCACAAGCCCTCCTTCCACTCCGGTCTCTCAAGGTATGCAGTGTAATCACTTCAGTGTGATTCACAAACAGTGGAATGGCAATCTCATGTCTCACGTGAACCACAAGACCCCCCTGTCTCTCCTGGTTTTCATTCCAAATGAGCTCTCAGTTACTTAACTAGACCCTTAATTGAACTGATAATTTGCTTAATTAGACATTTTTACTTGTTTTCAGCTCTTAAACAGTTGCATATTTCAAGTTAGCTGTAACATTTGATAAGTAACTTGAACTGCAACTGTTTAAGAGCTGAAAACAAGTAAAAATGTCTAATTAAGCAAATTATCAGTTCAATTAATGGTACAGTTAAGTAATTGAGAGCTCTGTTGGAATGAAAACCAGCAGACACAGGGGGTCCCCAGGACCGAGTTTGAGAAGCCCTGATCTAAACCACTCACTGTAGACGTGTCAGTGCATTGAAATCCACACAAAAGAAAGGTAATGAGGTCTAAACCAGCATGCAAGCATTCAAATGGTGACTGACGGAAACATGTTTAAATCTGTTGAAAACTGCCCCAACATTAAACACTCCTCTAAACATCTAAACACAAGAGTTCATCTTTGAAAGTCTACCTCTACACGTCTGCTTCTTGTGTTCTAGGTACCAGCACCCCACCTGAGCCCTGCACTTAACTCACATTCTGTGCTGTATGTTACAGACTACGTGGGGTCTTATTGTTTGACATGGGGTTTATTTAATGGCTGTGTGAACTCTTCTGTGCTGCACATTACAGACTACGTGGGATCTTATTGTTTTACATGGGGTTTATTTAATTATTCAGCTCAGTGTTTGCACCCCAGTCTGTGAGCAGGGACTCAGAGGCTCAGTCCATCTGATCCTACAGTAGCTGTCTGACCTCCAGAGCAGGACAGGGTGTAGCCTAGAGATCTGAAGAACCAGAAACCAGCCCGGTCATTAAGAGTGTGAGAGGGAGCAGCTACCCCTCATTGTTATACCCAGGAGAGACGTGTGCTGTGATATACATTCTTACTGTCTATTTATTACATTTATTTGAAAACAATAAACCATGTCATTGTCAGCATCGCCCTGGTGGAGACAGCAGCATAGACACAGTTTCATTGAAATGCATTTGAACAATACACTTGAAACAGGAAACACTAAATCTTGTTGTTGTGTGTTTTCTTTACAGATTCAGACCCCACAAGCCCCCCTTCCACTCCGGCCTCTCAAGGTAAGTGCAGTTTGAAGATGGCAGTTTGTTCAGTGTGATTGACAGCCCACACCATGAGTTATAAATGAATCTCAGTGTTCTTACCAACCTCACTAATTTAACAGTGAGTTCACCATTGCCCTGGTGATGACAGCACCACACACACACACACACACACACACACACACACACACACACACACACACACACACACACACACGCACACCCACTGACTGACACACACTCACACACACTGACGCACACACACTGTCACACACACACACACTGACGCACACACACACTGACGCACACTGACGCACACACACACTGACGCACACACACACAGACACACTCACATACACTGACGCACACACACACAGACACACAGACACACACACACACTCGCACACACTGACACACACACACTGACACACACACTCACACTCACACACTGACGCACACACACACACTGACGCACACGCACACACTGACACACACACTGACACACACACACTCTCACTCACACACACACACACTGACACACACACACACTCACACACACACACACACACACACACTGACGCACACACTGACACACACACTGACGCACACACACTCTGACACACACACACTCTCACTCACACACACACACTGACACACACACACACTCACACACACACTGACACACACACACTCACACACACACACACACACACACACACACACACTGACGCACACACACACACTGACGCACACACTGACACACACACTGACGCACACACACTCTGACACACACACACTCTCACTCACACACACACACTGACACACACACACACTCACACACACACTGACACACACACACTGACACACACACACACACACAATTTCACTCAAATATATTTAAACAATAATGTAGAAATGCAAATGATGTATTTTTACTCCTGCAAATCCAAACTTCTCAAGCCTTCTCTCAACACCAGCCTCTAAAGGTATGGAGTGCATTAGTTCAGTTTGAATGTGGCTTTGTAATAAATGACTTATTGTTTGATTGTATTAGTATTTATTTATTGTCCTGGTGGAGACAGCAGCATAGACACAGTTTCATTGAAATGCATTTGAACAATACACTTGAAACAGGAAACACTAAATCTTGTTGTTGTGTGTTTTCTTTACAGATTCAGACCCCACAAGCCCCCCTTCCACTCCGGTCTCTCAAGGTATGCAGTGTAATCACTTCAGTGGATTCAGAACCACTGCAGCAATATGGGTTTGTTAGAAACTTTATTTTTTCTCTCTTTCTTTTTAAAGAAGCAGAATCCTCGAGGCCCCCTTCCACTCCGCTCTCTCAAGGTAAGTGCAGTTTGAAGATGGCAGTCTGTTCAGTGTGATTGACAGCTCACCTTACGTGTCATGTGATCCACTAGAGCTATATCAGCTGTGGGAGAGCTGTGTGCAACTATTCAGCAACAACACTAGGAGAGCAGATGGTTGTCTTTCGGTTTGGAATCCTAATGTATAGAGATACATTATATTGTATTATTATTATTATTATTATTATTTATTTCTTAGCAGACACCCTTATCCAGGGCGACTTACAATCGTAAGCAAATACATTTCAAGTGTTACAATACAAGTAATACAATAAGAATTGTCCAGCAAATAATCTGTCTACAGGTAACCCTGTTTATACTGTTGAAAACTGCCCTAACATTAGACACTCCTCTAAACATCTAAACACAAGAGTTCATCTTTGAAAGTCTACCTCTACACGTCTGCTTCTTGTGTTCTAGGTACCAGCACCCCACCTGAGCCCTGCACTTAACTCACATTCTGTGCTGTATGTTACAGACTACGTGGGGTCTTATTGTTTGACATGAGGTTTATTTAATGGCTGTGTGAACACTTCTGTCTGTCTGCACAGATAACATGGCAACAGCAAGGGTCAAACTAAACGTACCCGAAGGAGTGAATCTTGAGGACCCCAAAGTGAGCGAAGCCATTTTAGAGCAGGTAGGTGACACGCCCTTTCAGAAATCCAAACTGACACTGCTTCCTGTGTACTGGGCTTCGTGTGACACTGATGAGCTAATCTCACGTTGACTTCGCTTCTCTTTAGTTCCTTCTAGTTTCCTCTCGTTTCCCTGATAGATACACAGAGAGATGTGGTGCTCCTTGATAACACTGTGTTTCTTGTGTTGCTGTTTCAGATTCGGGAGCACCTCTCCAAGAACATTGCAATGGACGGTGTTAATCTGCGCTGGAGAAAACAAGACGGGGAGATATTCCACAAGGAGGAAGAGGAGGAGGAGGAGGAGGAGGAGGAGGAGGAGAAGGAGAAGTACTTCGAGCCGTGAGATACCAGCACCCAGAATGACAAGTGGGGGCTTTCAGAGCAACACTGTCTTATATTAATCTGACATTATCTACTGGTTTATATTACTCTGACATTATCTACTGGTTTATATTACTCTGACATTATCTACTGGTTTATATTAATCTGACATTATCTACTGGTTTATATTACTCTGGCATTATCTACTGGTTTATATTACTCTGGCATTATCTACTGGTTTATATTAATCTGACATTATCTACTGGTTTATATTACTCTGACATTATCTACTGGTTTATATTACTCTGACATTATCTACTGGTTTATATTACTCTGACATTATCTACTGGTTTATATTACTCTGACATTATCTACTGGTTTATATTACTCTGGCATTATCTACTGGTTTATATTAATCTGACATTATCTACTGGTTTATATTACTCTGACATTATCTACTGGTTTATATTACTCTGACATTATCTACTGGTTTATATTAATCTGACATTATCTATTGGTTTATATTACTCTGACATTATCTACTGGTTTATATTACTCTGGCATTATCTACTGGTTTATATTAATCTGACATTATCTACTGGTTTATATTACTCTGACATTATCTACTGGTTTATATTACTCTGACATCTACTGGTTTATATTAATCTGACATTATCTACTGGTTTATATTAATCTGACATTATCTACTGGTTTATATTACTCTGACATTATCTACTGGTTTATATTAATCTGACATTATCTACTGGTTTATATTACTCTGACATTATCTACTGGTTTATATTACTCTGACATTATCTACGGTTTATATTAATCTGACATTATCTACTGGTTTATATTACTCTGACATTATCTACTGGTTTATATTACTCTGACATTATCTACGGTTTATATTAATCTGACATTATCTACTGGTTTATATTACTCTGACATTATCTACTGGTTTATATTACTCTGACATTATCTACGGTTTATATTACTCTGACATTATCTACTGGTGCAGCACTGGTTTATATTAAGGTGAGGTGTGTGTGTTAATTTTAATGAAAATTTAAATATATATTAAATTATTTACTGGTGCAGCACATTTATATTAAGGTGATGTGTGTGTGTGTTTATATATTTAAATGATCATTAAATTAAATTCAATTATTTACTGGTGCCGCACATATTTATATTAAGGTGAGGTGTGTGTGTTTTAATTTAATGATAATTTAAATATATGTTCAGTTATTTACTGGTGCAGCACATATTTATATTAAGGTGAGGTGTGTGTGTGTTTTAATGTAGTAAATGATTCTAATAGAGGTTACATTAGTTACTGGTGCAAGTTTCTTTCACCTTGTAAAGAATATATTCAGAGTGCTAACAGAGTAACAGGCCTCTTCACCATGGCATGGCAGAGCATGGATTTACAGAATGAATGTACAACTTGCAGTGTACTATTAAATCCCATAGAGGGCACCACAAACACATTTACTGAGGGAGGAAGGGAGCAAGCTCCTGTATAATTATACAATCACCTGTAAGGTCTTGATGCTGCAGTACATTACAAACAGCAGCCAGGATACAGGTGTTGAATTGCTTATCAGGAGGACAGGGCTAAGGTAGATGGCAGATGAAGGACAGTTCTCCTTTTCACATGATCCTCCAGTGCAATGACATGGGCAGCTCTAGCCTGGGTCACTCTGAGCCTCTGTCTGGTAAGTGAGACGAGTTGTCCTAGTGCAGCTCAGCAAGCTGGTCTCTTCCAGTCCAGGTCTGCGTTCCAACCATGGCTGCGTTTCTACCTGGAGGAAAAGCCCTCCAGGACTCGAGCCTGTCGCAATGCAAGTGAAGCTGCAGCATATACTAGCACTGTGGCGCCCCCTATGGTCTTTAAATAGGTCTGCATTATCACACAGATATATATATATATGCAGTCTGCAGGGTGCAATGCAACATGGGGTGAAGTCATTAAGGCTATGATTAGGGTGGTTTGCTACATCTTATGATTTAAATGGAAATGTCTTATTTTTTTCTGATGATATTTAATTTACATTCCTGTAAAAAACATAAAAATAACAGGGTCACTGAAAAAGTTTTATTTCTCATTATAGTGTATGGGGAGCAGAGGGGAGGGGGGCAAATCCATGCATTCGTGAAACATGTTCATCTCATGCAAACACATAGAAATCACACGAGCTGTACCAAAGAAAATATGTGATTCATGTCATTGTATTGTATGAAGGGATGTGCATGATAATGATACTCTACTACTCTGTATTTCTGAATGTATTTTTGCTGATTTATTTCAATAAAGTTTCAATCTCAATCTTTGGCATCTTTTTTTATTATTACTATTATATTACCACGATTAAACACCCACGAAGTGTCCACGGCTGGGATGAAGCTCGAGTGAAGACGACCAGACCGCAGGTGAAATTCTGAGCAAACCGCATCACTCATAGAATAAGGAGGAATGTGTTTGTATTGTATTCATGCAACAGTCTCTTGACACAGGGGTTGTACCGACAGACTGGAAAATAGCAAACGTAATACCAATCCACAAAAAGGGAGACAAAACCAAACCAGGTAACTACAGACCAGTAAGCCTGACTTCTACTATATGTAAACTTATGGATCTATAATAAGATCCAAAATGGAAAATTACTTATATGGTAAAAATATCCTGGGAGACAGCCAGCATGGTTTTAGGAAAGGGAGATCATGTCTAACTAACCTACTTGACTTTTTTGAGGATGCAACATTGAAAATGGATAACTGCAAAGCATACAACATGGTTTATTTAGATTTCCAGAAAGCTTTTGACAAAGTCCCGCATAAAAGATTAATTCTCAAACTGAGCGCAGTAGGGATTCAAGGAAATGCATGCACATGGATTAGGGAGTGGTTAACAGGTAGAAAACAGAAAGTACTGATTAGAGGAGAAACCTCAAAATGGAGCGAGGTAAGCAGTGGTGTACCACAGGGATCAGTATTAGGTCCTCTGCTATTCCTAATCTACATTAATGATTTAGATTCTGGTATAGTAAGCAAACTCGTTAAATTTCCAGACGACACAAAAATAGGAGGAGTGGCAAACACTGTTGAAGCAGCAAAGGTCATTCAAAATGATCTAGACAGCATTCAAAATTGGGCAGACACATGGCAAATGAAATTTAATAGAGAAAAGTGTAAAGTATTGCATCCGGGCAATAAAAATGTGCATTATAAATATCATATGGGAGATAGTGAAATTGAAGAAGGGAGCTATGAAAAAGACCTAGGAGTTTATGTTGACTCAGAAATGTCTTCATCTAGACAATGTGGGGAAGCTATAAAAAAGGCTAACAAGATGCTTGGATATATTGTGAGAAGTGTTGAATTTAAATCAAGGGAAGTAATGTTAAAACTCTACAATGCATTAGTAAGACCTCACCTAGAATATTGTGTTCAGTTCTGGTCACCTCGTTACAAAAAGGATATTGCTGCTCTAGAAAGAGTGCAAAGAAGAGCAACCAGAATTATCCCAGGATTAAAAGGCATGTCGTATGCAGACAGGCTAAAAGAATTGAATCTATTCAGTCTTGAACAAAGAAGACTACGCGGCGATCTGATTCAAACATTCAAAATCCTAAAAGGTATAGAAAATGTCAACCCGGGGGACTTCTTTGACTTGAAAAAAGAAAAAAGGACCCGGGGTCATAAATGGAGATTAGATAAAGGGGCATTCAGAACAGAAAATAGGAGGCACTTTTTTACACAGAGAATTGTGAGGGTCTGGAACCAACTCCCCAGTAATGTTGTTGAAGCTGACACCCTGGGATCCTTCAAGAAGCTGCTTGATGAGATTCTGGGATCAATAAGCTACTAACAACCAAACGAGCAAGATGGGCTGAATGGCCCCCTCTCGTTTGTAAACTTTCTTATGTTCTTCTTATGTTCTTAACTTTCTTTTTTTCATGGCCGTGGCACTTTTTCATGGAATTGTCCTTATAATGTTTTTACTTATTAAAAACAAGGCTAATTGTTTAGAATGTTACTGCAATTACTGATCTGAGGACACCTGTGCGTACAGCAATAACTTGCATAGTATTGATTTGAGGCACCTCTGTGTGTAGAGCAATAACTTGCATAGTATTGATTTGAGGCACCTCTGTGTGCAGAGCAATAACTTGCATAGTATTGATCTGAGGCACCTCTGTGTGCAGAGCAATAACTTGCATAGTATTGATTTGAGGCACCTCTATGTGTACAGCAATAACTTGCATAGTATTGATTTGAGGCACCTCTGTGTGCAGAGCAATAACTTGCATAGTATTGATTTGAGGCACCTCTGTGTGCAGAGCAATAACTTGCATAGTATTGATTTGAGGCACCTCTGTGTGCAGAGCAATAACTTGCATAGTATTGATTTGAGGACACCTCTGTGTGCAGAGCAATAACTTGCATAGTATTGATTTGAGGCACCTCTGTGTGCAGAGCAATAACTTGCATAGTATTGATTTGAGGCACCTCTGTGTGTACAGCAATAACTTGCATAGTATTGATTTGAGGCACCTCTGTGTGCAGAGCAATAACTTGCATAGTATTGATCTGAGGCACCTCTGTGTGCAGAGCAATAACTTGCATAGTATTGATTTGAGGACACCTCTGTGTGCAGAGCAATAACTTGCATAGTATTGATCTGAGGCACCTCTGTGCGCAGAGCAATAACTTGCATAGTATTGATTTGAGGACACCTCTGTGTGCAGAGCAATAACTTGCATAGTATTGATTTGAGGCACCTCTGTGTGTACAGCAATAACTTGCATAGTATTGATTTGAGGCACCTCTGTGTGCAGAGCAATAACTTGCACAGTACTGTTCACTTAAGAAACAGTTGGAAATGAGTCATGGAAAAGATCTACTGAAAAAATTAATTTAAAAGCAAGTGATCAGCCCTTTTTAATCTGTGATAATAACAGAGATTAATTGTAATGTAACACGCATTCTTGTGCTAAACTCTTAGCCTTTCAGATACGTTTCTTTCTGTAATATTAAGCAACAATGTCACAATAATAAACAAAGCACTGCACACAATTACAATCCTGCCCAGTAACACAGTGACTGTTCTGACACACTCAGTTACAATGAGACAATATAAGCCGAGTATGAAGCTGATTGCAGTGTAATGAATAAAGAGAGAGACACTTACTTCAGGTATTGTCAGTGGGATGTGCAGCACGGCTCTAGTGCTCCAGTCACTCGCTCTGACCGTCTCCTCAGTGAATGTGTCCTTTCTTCTCTTCAGATCTGAAAATGTGATTGTTTAGTTCAAGGAGAACAAAGATTTTTTTTTTTGCATGTATTATTTGCTTCGGTTCACTTTCACAGATGTATACTGCACTATGAGATTACAAGAATACAGATTAGGTTACTGTGAAAGGAGTCGTTCAAGAGGAGGGGACAATTTCACCCCCCAGGTGATCAAGGAAGTGCAGCATTATCTGAAAGCAAGGCTTATAAACCCATATTGTAACCTCGTGTAGTACCAGATATCCTGCATCAAAATAAAAACGTGTTTCTTTCAGGTAGCAATATTAAAAACCCTGTGTGACGCTCCACAGCACGAGTTTGGAATTGAGGTCTCCCTCAGTGTTTAAAATGATACCAGCAGAATAAAACTAGCAAAGGCAACAAAGGTACACTTCATTGAAAGTATATTTAAATATGATTTCAAACACATTAAGAAGGACAGAAAGCCGGGTTTCCATGCGTGTTCAGGTAAGTGTGAAAATGAGATAGTCACTGTATTAACGTTTTGGAATGCGCTGCTTTTACAATCATTACGGCACACGTGCACGCACTCCAATCAGTGAAATAATATTTGTTTGATACTGAAAATATATTTGATCTCGTTTATAAAAATAAAAAAAAACTTCCCCGATTGCTAGTTTCTAAGTTCCACGCGGTCTCACGAATAGAAAAAAAACAAAAAAACATGCACGACAAAAATAGCCAGACCGCCAAAGACAATATTTACTCGCTGGATGTTTTCAACACGAGTTCAATCTGTCTGCAAACCCGCCACTCGAGCAGCACGGAGACTGCAACTGAGAGATATGAATAAAAACAAACACGCCGCTTCACAAATACAACACACACACACACAAAAACAACGCGCTCCTACCACACTACAACCCGGACCTTTCAAAATAATACAATATAACAGCGCTCTGTAGTTTATAAACACATTGTAGAGCTCCATGCAGACTCTCTCACCTCCTCTCTGCTCTCCCTCAGTGTCTGAACGGATAAAACAACGCGCTCCTACCACACTACAACCCGGACCTTTCAAAATAATACAATATAACAGCGCTCTGTAGTTTATAAACACATTGTAGAGCTCCATGCAGACTCTCTCACCTCCTCTCTGCTCTCCCTCAGTGTCTGAACGGATAAAACAACGCGCTCCTACCACACTACAACCCGGACCTTTCAAAATAATACAATATAACAGCGCTCTGTAGTTTATAAACACATTGTAGAGCTCCATGCAGACTCTCTCACCTCCTCTCTGCTCTCCCTCAGTGTCTGAACGGATAAAACAACGCGCTCCTACCACACTACAACCCGGACCTTTCAAAATAATACAATATAACAGCGCTCTGTAGTTTATAAACACATTGTAGAGCTCCATGCAGACTCTCTCACCTCCTCTCTGCTCTCCCTCAGTGTCTGAACGGATAAAACAACGCGCTCCTACCACACTACAACCCGGACCTTTCAAAATAATACAATATAACAGCGCTCTGTAGTTTATAAACACATTGTAGAGCTCCATGCAGACTCTCTCACCTCCTCTCTGCTCTCCCTCAGTGTCTGAACGGATAAAACAACGCGCTCCTACCACACTACAACCCGGACCTTTCAAAATAATACAATATAACAGCGCTCTGTAGTTTATAAACACATTGTAGAGCTCCATGCAGACTCTCTCACCTCCTCTCTGCTCTCCCTCAGTGTCTGAACGGATAAAACAACGCGCTCCTACCACACTACAACCCGGACCTTTCAAAATAATACAATATAACAGCGCTCTGTAGTTTATAAACACATTGTAGAGCTCCATGCAGACTCTCTCACCTCCTCTCTGCTCTCCCTCAGTGTCTGAACGGATAAAACAACGCGCTCCTACCACACTACAACCCGGACCTTTCAAAATAATACAATATAACAGCGCTCTGTAGTTTATAAACACATTGTAGAGCTCCATGCAGACTCTCTCACCTCCTCTCTGCTCTCCCTCAGTGTCTGAACGGATAAAACAACGCGCTCCTACCACACTACAACCCGGACCTTTCAAAATAATACAATATAACAGCGCTCTGTAGTTTATAAACACATTGTAGAGCTCCATGCAGACTCTCTCACCTCCTCTCTGCTCTCCCTCAGTGTCTGAACGGATAAAACAACGCGCTCCTACCACACTACAACCCGGACCTTTCAAAATAATACAATATAACAGCGCTCTGTAGTTTATAAACACATTGTAGAGCTCCATGCAGACTCTCTCACCTCCTCTCTGCTCTCCCTCAGTGTCTGAACGGATAAAACAACGCGCTCCTACCACACTACAACCCGGACCTTTCAAAATAATACAATATAACAGCGCTCTGTAGTTTATAAACACATTGTAGAGCTCCATGCAGACTCTCTCACCTCCTCTCTGCTCTCCCTCAGTGTCTGAACGGATAAAACAACGCGCTCCTACCACACTACAACCCGGACCTTTCAAAATAATACAATATAACAGCGCTCTGTAGTTTATAAACACATTGTAGAGCTCCATGCAGACTCTCTCACCTCCTCTCTGCTCTCCCTCAGTGTCTGAACGGATAAAACAACGCGCTCCTACCACACTACAACCCGGACCTTTCAAAATAATACAATATAACAGCGCTGTGTAGTTTATAAACACATTGTAGAGCTCCATGCAGACTCTCTCACCTCCTCTCTGCTCTCCCTCAGTGTCTGAACGGGTCTGTCTCCCACAGGACGAGGAATATACCAATCACAAAATACAAACCGATCAGCGCGGTCTGACAATTCATCTAATATGAACCGCAAAGGGAATTGTGATACCGGGGATCTTTTAATAAAAAATGAATATGACTTTCAATTTTAACATCATAATCGAGCTGTTTGTAGCTCTATATTTTCCCAGTGAATACAATTTGAATTCAGGTAACCCCCTCCCCATGCCGGAGTTGGTATAGTCCTTTCTCTATCAGGCGGCAGCAGCGTCGATGCTGCGAGTTTCACGCAGATATATAATCTGTGTTTCGTGTAATTATATTGATATTTCCCGTCCTCTTCTTCCGAATGAGATGTTCAAACACTAACGCGATACCCCTGATAATGTTTTTAGAAGTATATCAGGTTAATTCAAGTTGAGCGCCGCTGTCACAAGCAGATCCACAATGGCGCAGGCATGCTCGCAGTTTCATAGCTTTCTCTTCGCTAGTCTTGCAGGTTCAGGGCGTGTGAACTTGTTTTTGGTAAATACAGCACAGGGTCGCAGAAAGGTCATTCTTTACGAGTAAACTTCCAGGAGTAACCTCTGCTATTTCTACCTCATGCTTTTATTTAGTTTCTCTTAAACTGTATTCTTGTCTCCTATTCTTTATCCAGGACAGTATTCCTCCCTGCTGTCCAGCGGCACAGATTTAGACTCTTCCTCAGACTGCGCTGCGAACTAAACCAGGCAACAGAGCCGCGTCCACAGCAGCAGAAGAGTCACCAGCAATGAGACACGCCAAGGAGTGCGCTGCTCTGTGAGACTCGAGGGGACGCGTTATCAAAGCGCTTCCTCCAGGCTTTAATTAACTGCTATTGATTTAAAAAAGGACAAAATATCATGTTAATGTTACAACATGAAAAACTAAACACACTGAGAGTGCTGAAGAGGGCTTGAAATACAGTGTATTACTCAGCTGTTTGGTTCTAGTTTTGTAAAATGAACAGGTGGTTTACCTCTTTAAAATAAGTAGGAGTTAATTAAAAACTGGCTTAAAAGCTTTGAAAAGATGTCCATTACAAAATCCAGATTCATTTTGTCTGGATTAAAATTTTGAAAGACCTGCCCCTGGAGATCGCTGGTTCGAATCCAGGCTATGTTATATCCAACCGTGGCCGGGAGTCTCGAGAGGGTGGCGCACAATTAGCCGAGCACCGTCTGGGTTGGGAGGGCTTAGTTCGGCAGGGTAATCCTTGTCTCGCCGCGCATCAGCAACTCCTGTGGAGGCCGGACGCCTGCGAGTTGTCTGTGAGTTGCTGGCAGATTCATAAACCTTTATATACTTACAATATAGTCCCCACTTAGATGGTACAGAACGACGCGAGTCCCCACTTAGATGGTACAGAACGACGCGAGTCCCCACTTAGATGGTACAGAACGACGCGAGTCTCCACTTAGATGGTACAGAACGACGCGAGTCCCCACTTAGATGGTACAGAACGACGCGAGTCTCCACTTAGATGGTACAGAACGACGCGAGTCCCCACTTAGATGGTACAGAACGACGCGAGTCCCCACTTAGATGGT